>NC_052016.1:32403855-32706885 GCF_015832195.1 Motacilla alba alba | reverse complement strand
AAAGTTAACCAGTAACCATTGCTCACCCATCCTGTGCTTTCTGTAACCTCACGAATGTGTTGTCTGCAATTAATAAATTACTTGCTTCAGAATGTAGAGCTTTTGACCTTATGTATGGGAAATTTGCATGAACTTCATTCATTACACATCAGTTTCCCACCTCTTCTGTCTTCAAGGATGAAAAATTGTTTTTTTTTCCTGTGACTTAATTAAAACCAATTCTTTTTGTCCCTCCTCTTCCAAATGCCACAAGAATACCACTAACAAAGTAACCAAACTTGTGACAGTGAACATGGATGGAATGCAAAGATGTTTGGTATTCTCATCTTGGGGACTGGAAGCTTCGCCTCAGATTCCAAATGCCACAGGATTATATGTACCTGTGCAACTTTTTCTCTCATGCTATTACATCATAATTTTGTTGCAGAGGTGTTTACATGCTGTTAGACCCATCAAAGAAAAGACCTGTTCTTCTAATGGTTACTAGAAAGGGGTTTGTACTCTTCTGTTTTAAGACAGAAGATTCTCCTTGCTGTGGGGCTTAAGTGCTTTACAAATTTCCAGCTTGAAGGTATTTGGATTCAAGATCCTCCATGTGAGAGAGGCACTCTAATAGCTTGCTGCCACCTGAAGACAGAGTGTGCCTCTTCCAGGGGCATGTTCCTGCCACTTACTTTCTATTTTGGTGCTCAGTAGGTTCCTCTCCAAGTCCTTTCAAGCCTGGCGCATAAAATCATCTAGTTTTTCAGGTTGGTTAGTGAGTCAAATTCCTTGGGTGAAATGTGGGTCCAGTGGACACTGAGCTGATGCAAGAAAGGGGAGAGTTGCACAGCTAAGAATATGGGTGAGGAAAGAACTGGGGGAGCAAGTATTCCCTCTTTGGGCTCAGTGTGATCTATTCAATCTGTTCAGCTGCTCAGGAAATAATGCCTTCAGAGGAAAGGTCTTACAGAGCCATTACTGAAACTTGTACTCGCATTTGTTAAAGTTTTCCCAAGTTCTTATGCTACCTGCAAGTGTAATTTAATTTAGCAGAGAGTTGGCAAAATGCCCTGCATACTATTTTTACGAGGTAGTAGTTGGTTACAGAATCATTAGCCCTTCCTCCCTCCCTGAACTACATCTTAGTGGATCCTTGATGTTTAGTGCTAATTCACAGCCCTTGCACACTAAATGTTGTACAAATGCTTCCTGAAAGGGACATATTTGAAATCCCCTGGCAGATGCTTCTGGCTTTTTAACTCTCAGACCTAAACAGTGTGGACTTTAAAGCTGCTTAATTCTGTCTGTCATGACTTTTGAATAATAGCGATGAATGCCATTCTAAGCACTCTGTAGTGGTTAAATCACTTCTGCCACGTTCTTTCAAAAAATAATTGCTTCTGGATACTGGCCAAGCCCAGAAAATTTCAGCTCTGAAGATGAACATTTTGGCAACTTGTGACTGACTGAAATCAGCAGAGAAACTCATTTACATTCTTAACTGCAGCAGATGTTGCTGCTGTTGCCCTGCAAGCTGGACAGCAGGCTGTAGAAGGAGGGCCCACTGCTGGCATGAGACATGTTAATGCCTATTGCTTCTTCCTGCCCTCAGGCACAGGTTAGGAACATTTTCTAAATTCTGCCTGCTGGTGTTGGTTTATGGGTGGCACCAAGCATGTTTCTGTACACTCTTATGTCATCCCATGTAGGTATGTACCTCCCTGCTCCTGCTCTAGCCTGATGTTGGGAGCTGTAGAGTAGATAGGACACAAGTTGCTTGGGGGAATTAGCAGGGAGTCAGGAGGGACCTGTGTCAAACCAAGTCCCAAGACTCTGGGACTGGAAGTGCCTGATCCTGAGCATTGGTCCTTCAATATAGATGGGAGTCTTTCTGGAAGGAGGTCTGGGCACAAGAGGGGGTCAAGGACTGAACTGGTACTCAGTGGAAGATTCATGCAGTATCTCAGCTAAAAGTGTTTTGACAGCCTAGGTGAAGTTCTTTTTATCATGGGACAGAGTTTTAGGGATAGGAATTTGCATGGGAAGCCATGGAAATACAGTTTGACTGCTGGCACTGGGCAAGAGGAAGCATACAGTCCTAGCAGGAAGTAAGTGCCAGATCAATCACAGCTTCTGCTGATGTAAGCAAAGTTTAGCAGTGATGGGAAAGGCAGTGTTTCTACTGCTGCCTAGCAGTTTGCCATAGCCAGCTCCCTGATTTGTTTCTGTGAGAGAATGATCATTACCCAGTGCTGTTATCACTACATCACCATGCAGAATTTTCATTTCAGTATAAGCATACACAAGAATTTGCCTTTTCTGTCTAATTAACATGCGGCAGTAGTGGCAAATGTTAACTATAGAAGTGCTGGATGCTGCTGGAAAGGCCAGCGGAAGTCTGGTAAGAGAACGCAGGGGGGTGAAACAGCACTACATAGCTCAAGTGAAGTAAGTATTCCCCATCCTGTATATCTGCTTTACATGGGTTTGAATCTATTAGTGTATGGTTGTGCCACTATCCCTTTTGGTGCTGTTTTGATGGTTTTTTTAAAACCACAAAATGTTTTTTTTTTAAACCACAAAAAAGTCATTCATAATGAAATGAGCCTTGTTTCTTTTGATTAAAACCTAATGCTACCAGCACCAGCTCTTCCAAGCAAAGAGTGACGAAGGGCATTACTTGAGTCCTGAGCCCTTTTCCATCACTGGCTTAGGCCACGTTAGATTAACCGAGAGAGAATGACAGCAATGTCAGGGAGTGAATGCAAGCTGAGACAATGGAGCTGTGGTCATCAGGGATTCCTGTGCATCTTGGGCATTTTGACAAACATGTAAAGGGAGAGAACTCATCCAGTGGTGTGAGCTTGTGAGAATCTGGTTTCCATAACCGCTTACTTCAGATCTTCTCTTTGTGTTCCAGCACTATCTTCTCGTGTTGCTCCTAGAGCTGGACTTACCATAGCAGTGCAATGCATTTGAACAGCAGCAACCTCCTCTCCAGGAGCTGAAGCACCTGAGGACATGACTTAGTTATCACATAAAGATAAAGCAGGAAGTGAGACACACATCTATAATGTCTCTATCTACTCTTTCTAGCCTTTTCAGTATTTGGTACTGTTTGAGCTCCCCAAAATGGAAATCTGCTGTCATCAGATAAAATGCATGTCATCAGGGATGCTCATAGTTCCCATGTTCTCACTGCAGTTTCCTAGAGGGGGGAACTAACCTTCATGGTCCTGACTATCTCCTGCTGCCCTGTCCTCCCTGCTTTTCAGTCCCTTCAACACAGGAGAGTCATGACTGAATCAATGCATTTCAGTGTAATCTAGTAAATCATTCCCCTTTGGGCAAGCTAGGTGTTCCCAAGGCAGGTAAGAAGTACTATGCTTGCCCTTCTTTCAGCCCCTCCGAGCAGGTGAGTGTCAGAGTTGTAAGCGTGCAGTACCTGCTTACCAGAATTTCCTTTAAAAACTTATTAAAAGTTGTCAGAAGTTGCAGTGGTCCAAAGGCCACACTGGTTTGTGTGCAGAAATGAATATAACATGGGAGGAGCTCAGTGGTAGTGGCAAACATCATAAACATCTCTGCTAGTTGGGAAAAGGGAACCTGCAGGAAGGCTGTACATATTTTCCTTTCTGTTTCTGGTGAAGTGGCACACTGCATTCAGCAAAGATCCATATTCTTGACTCTTTGCTTCCTCTTAAAATTTTGATATAGCTTGGGGAAAATATCAATTTCTTCCTTTCTCCTGTGACTCCACTCTTGTTGGGAATTGAATAGTTGGAAGTAAACAGGCTTTATCTTTCTCTCTGGTGTGTTATATAGCTTCAGACCAGTTGACAGTCCTTTGCATCAGAGTTTGGCCGTGTGCTAGAGCATACCTCTGATTTCTAAATTTTTCAGACAGAAAGTTGTTACAAGACACAGAGGCTCTTGGAGGGGAGGTTTACAAAGCACAGCACCCTGGAAATCATGGATGACTGTGATAATTGCCAGTACTGCAGCCCTGTCACAGATGACAGTGGCCTTGGGAGCAGCTGCATTTTGCAGCCTCTCTGGGCTTTTGCAGTAGGGTTGCTCCCCTTTTGCACTAATGCCTCCTTGTTCTTAAGGAAACCCCCATGAACTTAGTGAAAAGCAACACACAGAATAGAACAAGGGCTAGAAAGGCCTCTGCATCTTCTGCTCCCATCTATTATCCCTATATCCCATTTTTTTCAATTCACTCTGTTTTCAGTGCTTGTTCACTAGGGAAGCTTGAATACATAAAGGAGAGCTATGAATGAGGCTGGCACTGAAGTAATAAATTTAACTCTGAAATAAATGATACCTGTGGGTAATAGGTTTGAAATTGTTGTGTTCCTTGGTAATGGGATATAATTACAAGTACCGCAAGATCTGCAGGACAAAGGTGCAATTATACCCCTCACGTCTAAGTCAGTGAAAGCATTACCACAATGTTGCCACAATTCAGTGGTGTGGAACAAGGAGCTTATTGGGGAGATAACAGCAGTTCAGCAAATGTTTCTTTGTGATTCCTCCATATTGGCTCCCCTTCCAAAATCTTGAAAATGGGCCATATGCTGGGATAAAAATCCCCACAGCAGCAATGTGCCACAGTCGCTGTGGGATTACCAAAAGGTTCCCTTAGTAACTACCAGGGAATGAGTCCTGAATGATAGGTCCACTTTATACCAGTGGGCAGGTCATCATTTGTTACTGTATGGTTCTGCAGTAATTAAAGGCTACTGAATGATATTTCTTCACTTTACCTCTGAGGGGGGAGTTGTGCTTTTGCGTCCCTGTGTAGCTGCACAGTAATTACTGAGTAATGACTTATGGTGTGACAGTGTTATACCAGGCTGCTTATTGTGTTCCCCCGCACTGGGCTTTTAATAGAGGGTAATGTCCTAATTGTTGTTATCTCTAGCAGCAGGGTTCAGTTGTGTGCAACTCTCCTGTTCCATGGCAATTATGGCTGGACAGCAGGGAAGTGGCTGTGCTGAGATCTGCATGGACTGGGTACTCTGGGTAACTGCTGAGGCTTGGGAGATGTTGGGCTAGGTGTTCAGCTGATGAGTATGCTGGAAATTGCCTGATTTGGGAATTACTTAGGATAACACCCAGTTTGGAGGTTCACGTATATTTCTAGTGCCAGCTGTGCATTTTTCTGTTCAGTGTCATTTGGGTATCGATCAGTAACCTGGGTTAGGAAAGGGTTGTTTTGCTCATGTGCAAGATTTCCCTGAAAGGACAGTTCCTGTGTTTTGTGTTCTGTTTCACTTTCACTTGCATATTTACCTGTGTAGTGGCTGACAGGTCTGTGGCTGGCAAAGCTGTCTGGTCTGCTAAGGTGGTGTGTCCATACAATGTGACCTGAGCTCTTGTCAGGTACTGCATGACAGTTCTGCATCTCATTTTTCTTGAAGGTGTCAGTTTGTCTGCTCACGCTCTGAACTGACTGAAAGCATTCTCTCCAGTCCAGTCTAAGCTGAGCTTAGACAGCCCTTGCGGGGCGTGTACCTTAAGGCACAGCATCACTGTGGTCACAGGGGGATTTCCTCAGTGTGTGCTGCTAGCAGAGGACCTTACTGTGTAGTCGTACTCAGAGATATACCCAGGTCTGGTCTAAAGCTAACTGTAGCCAGACCTTCACACTGGACAGTGGTCCTGAGCTGCTCTGGGGTGAAAGCTAGTTGGAAAAAAAAAAAAGTGGCATTTTCAATATTATTATGTTGGACTTTCTTGTATGATCTATACAGCAAAAGTAGAATTGGCTGAAATGCTGGGTATGGTGTGGTGGAGAAAAGCCTGAGTAAGCAGCAGAACCATTTGAATAAATGGGTTTTATGTTAATTTTAGTCCTGTATAAAGTAATATAGTGAGAATCAGGCTGGTGACCTGCCCCACATCCTTGCTCATACCAGTAAGTTCTGCCTCATACTGCCACTCTGTTTATAGGAAAGGGCTGCTTGTGACTTTCCCTTGGAGCATCTGATATCTGGAAGTTCTTTTGAAGAAGAGACCAAGCTGGGTAGTGCAGCGTGCTGTTTGTCATTGCTCTGGGGACTTGGTAAAACCAAAAGAAATAAGGCCATAAGCTACACTGCAGATCTCTGTAGTCCTTGGGACCACTGGGGTTCTTCCTCTGTGTGGGAGTATTTGAGAGGAAAAAATCTCCAGTTACAAAGCAACAAGGAGAGTTGATTGTCACATTCAAGCCTCTTCTCTCCTTTTGCATGCTGCTGCAGTGCAGCCAGATTCTTTTTTCCTCTGTGTGAATCTGGCTGTTTCTGTTTCTCAGAGTGATGGTGGCTTCTTTCTTTTCTTTCTTCTTTTTTTTTTTTAGTAAAAATTGTAACATTTCAGTCTTTGAAATTGAAATGGATTTCAGTCTTTCTTGTATTAATTATTGATAAGTGGAGCCTGAGAGATGGAGATGAAGCCTGATGTGATTAAAGACAGTCAGTTTTTAATTTTATGTCTCTCACAGTGACAGAGAAATGCCATTTAATGGGAGTCATTTATTAAAAGGGACTTAATCACAAGTAAGCAACTAGTGAGATAGCAGAGGGAAAAGATCTGCACTGGTGCAGAAGAGTAGCCAGTTGGGTGGGGAAAGATGCTGCAGTGGTTGCACTCTTCAAACACCAGCATGTGGAGAACACATGTGGAAGCCACACAAGCTGACTGCAAAGGCAAGGGAGGTGCAATCCTGCAAAACCACGTAATGGCAAAGCTGCTAAACTGGGACTGGCTGATGACTGCTCTCATCTCAGCAACATGTAAGTGGCCTTGCTATTAACCAAGGTCCTCTGCTCTGCACCAGCACAGAATCAGAATGATGGTTCTCCCTTCCAAAACATTTATTGGCTAATTAAAAGGCAAGACACCAGAAGAGAGACAAGGAGATGATATTTTCCTCTGAATGTGGGAGGAAAAATGTTCTGTGCCCTGTCAAGCTTGCTGAAAACTATGTAGGCAGGGTAGTGCATTTTGTATTGCCTTTGCTGTTGGTGATGTCATTGAACAACATTATTTCATGTGACCTGTACCAGTGAGGCCAGGATTTACTCTTTCCTGACTGCTCTCTGGCTAGCAGATTATAAGGAAGTTGTTTTTTTAAAATTTTTACTCCTCAAGCTGTGCTTTTTCTCAGAGAACTGAGTAAATTAGGGATCTGTAGTTTCTTTTGTGGCAGCATTGTCTAAGCTGAGATAGGGACATCATGTTTAGTGACCTCGCTCAAAGCCATCAGCTACTGCTCTGCTGAGCTGGAGAAACGGTGTGGTTGCACCAGAGTTCAGCAGTTCTGATAAAGAATGGATTCCTGCATTTTCATTTCAACATCACCTTACAAATAATTTTTATACTTCATGCAAATCAGAGCTTCTTTACTTTGTTTAGCATGCTCTGGCCCAAGGGCAGCAGTACTGTGAAGCCATAGGGCAGCTCCTTTTCTGGTAAAACACAGGGCACTGAGGTTTAGCTGGACAGAGTCAAGTGAAATGTTGTGAAGTTTTAGTATGAATTCCTAGGTCATTTAGTGAGCTTAGCATGAAGGGTAGCATTTACTATGGAGAGTTTTCTTGATATCTCTGTCCTGGGATGAGCTTGGACCTAGCCAGGAGGCTTGCACTGCTCAAAAAAGACTAGAGCAGTTGCCTCCTCTCTTTATCAGTAGAAACCCTAAAAGATCTAAAATGATTGATGTGTGGATTAACAGAAGTAGGCTTGATAAAAAGCAAGGCAAGACAAGAAACAGAGTTGATGCATTTGTTGACTGAAGGGATCATTGCTTCAGAGATATCTTCTTTCCTCACTAGCTGTTGTGTGTTAAAATTCTTCACAGAAGAAAAGGAGAGTTTACTGTGGAGTTGTTTATGGCCATAAAAATTTGATGTTTGGGGGCTGAGACAAATGGTGATTTTGGATAAAATACCATCAGTTGAGTGAAAGGAACAGTGGGGACACTCTCCTCTGGCAAAAAAAAACTTAAGCTTACAGTTCACAGTTTGGTGACCATCTCTCTGTTCCTGTGTGTCTCCTATGCCCACGTGGACTCCATATAGTTAGCCATACTATTATAAAAATTACATGAGCTGCTTCAGGGGTTTGAGCCTTCATTTGCCTTTCTGTTTGTCTTGACAAGAGGCTCCTTTTGCTTCACACTTTTTATTTTCTTCCTTTTAAGAAAGAGAACTTTAGTTTGGAGTGCCTTTTCAAATTGGGAAAAGAGATTTAGGATTAAGTAAATTTCTACTCCATTTTAGTATCTGTGATTCTCTAAGTAATGAACTTCATTCTTTTCAGAGGTGTTGTAAAAGCCCAGTCTCTCCCAGACCTACCCTTCATGGCTGCCAGTGTATTTGCTCTTTCTCTTGGGAGAGATTCTTGAACCACTCTTCCACAGCTGTTAGAATATAATCCCTCAGATCTTTTGTGCTATTCGTGTGTCCAGGAAGCAAACACTATGTTATTTCTCAGCAGGATCACCGTTTATACCCAAGGTAAAGAGAAGTTTCATGCTCTGTTCTTTTCCCTTCATCATCCTTCCTCTCTCTTTGTTCCTTGATCCTGACTTGGTTGCACGTATGTTAGGAATACTGCAAAGCAGTAGTTAGGAATGATGAAAAGTGTGGCACCTAATGATCAAATGCTGGGCCCTCAGAACCATTCTTATAGGCAGACTCCCAACCAGGCTGCCTGAGACCTTCATGGAAGGCTGGTCTGGCTGGAAGGGTGGAGGTTTAGCATCAGTCATGCTGTCCTTTGAATGTGATAAAGACTTCAGCCATTTCCCCAGGGCACTAATGCAAAAGATTATAAAGCTGCTCTATAATTTTTGTCTATTCAGAATTTAAGCTACCATCAATCATCTCAAGTTTTTAGTGTCAAATAAGATAATGTAGCCAACTATATTATTAGGAAGAGATGTGTTTCTGAAGCAGTGAGCTTCTGTGGGTGCATCTGAATAGCACTTAACAAGATATGCAATCTCTCATTGACAGTGCTATTAAAAGAGCTTCAGTTTGTGGAGGCAGACTCTAACTCAAGGAAGCTGTGCTGAGGGATAAGGCCCTCTACAACTTCAACTGCGGCCTGAATTTTTGGAGGGAATGGAAAAGAGGGAGATAAACAAGGAAGAATGATGGAGCATCATCCAGTCTGTGAAAATATTTTTTCCACTGTCTCAGCATGAAATAGCTCCAGTGGCTGAAGAATCTTGGTTGGAAGTTGTGTGGCAAGGATCTGGTTAGCTAGGCCTGATGGTCACTCCCAATGAAGCATATGTCTCTGATTTTGCTCTTTTTAACATGGCATTTTGCACTGATGCAAGGTCCTGGAGTAGTGGATAGCTCTGTGCAGATAGATCAACTGCTTGGGTAGCTAGAGGGCAAACCTTCTGCCTGCTCCAGCATGATCCTTGATGGAAACTTTTCCTCAGTTGGAAAGTCGCTAGTCAGAGCTGTCTCATCCTCTTCAGGGATCATGTGGGGAGATGTGAGGGGAAAACAAACTATACAGAGGAGGAGATGTGAGGATGAGTGAGAAGGACATTCAAGCAGTTAGAGGAGGAGGAGGCACATTGAAGAGAACATTGTCAGAGAAGATGTATCATCCCATGGGTGGCCCACACTAGAACAGGAATAGCCAAAAGGAACTGCAGCTTGTGGAGGACCTGGGTAGGAGACAAGCAGAAAGGAAGGGAGAAAGAAAATAGTAAGAAATAAGAAGCTGCAACAAGAAAACATCATCTACCAACCCAGTCTCCTGAGTTGTCCATCACCTCACCCAAGGGGCTTGCTGTGAGTAAGTGTAATGTGTGCCCATGATAAGGGAAAGGGAGACTGGCTGGCTTGTGTGTGGGAAGATGTGTTGTACTACAGTGGACCTCAGGGAACTGCAAAGAAAGAGGTTTACCTAAGTGTGTGTTTAATTGTTTATCATCTCTGTTTCCCAATGCCTGAAAGAGTAAATAAAAGTTTATGTTAATTGGCAATAAATCAAATTAAGTGAAATTCCCAAAGTCAAGGCTCTTTTGCCCATGACATTTTGGAACTTACTTTTGTCAAGTGTTTCTCCCCCAAGGTTATTTATTACCCCCTTCACCTCATGATTTGCTTAAATTTTAATAAGCAATGAGGTAGGTTCTTCAGTTTCAGAAGGCTCTATAACATTATGACTCTCTAGAAAGTTGTGGAGGTGCCAAACATGCTCTAATTATTTGTCATTTTTCCCCCGATGATATCAAAACCAGCCTGCAGAGCTAATGCTAGGCAAGAGCTGATAAAACATTTATTTGCCTCCTTCACTTTGGTGCCTCTTTTCTAATAGAAATACTAAGTTGATTGCCTGTGAAATCTCATAGTACCTTTGTACAATAGTGACCAGAGGATAAAAAGCAGGGCTCATTATGTCATGTACTGGCAAGTGACTTAAGGGTAGTGACTGCACTCGTTGTGCTTTATAGTATAATGACAAGAGATACCTGTATTGATCTCTTAAGCCATAAAAATGATGTATGGGTTGTTTCATGTCATTGATATAAAGCCATCTCTGGTGAACTTCTGTCACAGGCATGGGTTTGGGGTAATAAAGAGGTGGCACAATGACAATGCCACTGGCCTCTGGCCTCCATGCTAGGCCTTTCCATGTGGCATTGCTTGTTCCTGACACAAGATTTTCCATTGCATCTGAATGTGCTCAGGGCCAAGGCTGGGTTTGATATAAGGCTCAGGATGAAGGGAGGATTATACAGACAGCTGTTCCTTTTAGTTCTGTTTCCTTCCAGCAGCTAGGAGCAAAGAGATATCAGTTTTATTTTTTAATTATTTTGGTTTCTCTCTGATGCTTTTGTTTTAATATTGTAAATTTCTCCTATTGAGCACAGCTGTACTTTCGGATTGAAGCCAGTCGCCAGACTCCTCCTCCTGTTCTAGTGAGAACAGGATTGGAGGCACCATAAAAAATGCCTCTTTGTTTTGTTTTGGAGTTTTTGTTTTCCTTCTAAAAAAATTCTGAATAGACAGATTAATTCCCAGCTATTATAGTAATAATGACCTTTACACACACACGCACACACAAAAAGGCCATAAGGGTCTCCAGCTAGGTCATTTTGGAACCCCTTGTGCTGGAGGCCAAGTGCCTAGCCAAAAAAAATCACATCTCTAAAAATAATTGGCTCCAGCAACAAAAAGAGAGTGCAGAAAGAAGAAAGGAGAAGTCAGCAGGGTCAGATAGTGAAGTTGCAGGCATTCATATCTAAATAGTCTCCTGATGTACCATTTTGTTCCTAATGACACAGGATTAGCAGAGGAACATTATTGAGGTTTTATCGAACGTGTAAGTGAACAACACAGCCCAACCCCATCCTGTTCCCTCCTTCAGCCTATATTGTAAAGGACTTTAAGGATTTGGGAAGCCGGATTTAGTGGCCGAAACTAATTTGCTCCCTCCTTTCCTCCTCCATCCCCTTTCCCATTGCCCCCTCCATCTCCTATTTCTGTTTCATTCAGTAATTAACCTTTTGAATAATCTCCTGTGTAGAGCTGGCTAAGCTGCTCTTCTATTTTCCCATTGTTGAGTGTCCTTAAGACAGAAGCTGGACCAAGTCTCTTGATTGACTGACGAGTAGAGCTATCTGGAAGGCAGGAGAGTTTAGTAGGAGCAAGGAGGATTAGGGGTCCTGTGACAAGGGGGAGGTGGTGTTAAAAGTTGTGCTGTAGGGTTTTTGTTCGTTATACCCAGTGTTGATCTTCATAGGTGGTTGTGCTTAGATTTTATGCAATGAGGGTCAAATCTGCTATAACCTGACTGAAGCAGGTAGGACCTTGAACAGTGTAAGCAGGAAAGGATTTGTTCCCCTCATTTCCTTTTCCTGCAAGGGGGAACTGGTGTTTTTCCATCCCCATTCATGTTTTCATCTCTACTGCATTATTAAAATGTATTCTCATCCCTCTGTTTAAAGTATCTGGGAGCAGACTTATTTTATACTAACTTGTTCATTATTCTCAGTTGTTAAATAGTTTGTGTGATTGAATTTTAGTCTCTGATTTATTTGAGAATGTTTTTTAACTGAGTATATACTCCTAATTTCTCATGCCATTTGATGGATCAATGGTGCTGTATGACATTCCTATTCCTTTATCAGTGAGTCTAAATACACTACAAGAGGTTTCATCCTTTTGCCTATTCACAAATTGTCTATAAATATTTATCTGTATGTATTCAATGACTCTGGTATGCATTGCACACTGAGGTCTTTTCCAGATATCTGCAAGGCCATTTCTGAAGAGAATGTGTGCATTGAGATATGACTGGGTTTAGGGAGTTCACAAGCTTTTTAGTGTTATCTGCTTTTCCATCTCTAAATAACCATCTCTATCCTTTCTGTCTTTGCATACAATTTTCTTCAATCTTGCATACAATTAACTGAAAAGAAATGATCCTAAGCCTGTCTTTTTGAAAGGAACCACCTGATCTTGCTCTTTCTTATTGAGACACTTTTTTTTTCTCTCCACTAAATGAGTTTCATCCCATTGAGGTGCATGGTGCTGACTCTGTAAAGGGCACGCTGTTAAATGAAGTTGTGCTGCTGACTAATGGAGAAAGCACAAAGCGTGCAAGAGTCCTGGGTGAGTATTATTTGTGAACAATCACCTTGTTGGCCCTACTTGTGGCAATCACATCCACACAGTTGGAACTGTGGGCAAGACAGCTGAGCTGGTGCATTGTGGTGCAGTTCCTGTGCAAGTGAACAGGGACTTGTGTAGGCAAGAGGGCCCATGTTGACAAGCTGCTTGCTCAGATGTTTGTCAGCTGAGTCAGTAATTTGCAAGCAAGGGTCAAGGCTTGATAATGTAGGTTCATATATCCCCCAAAAGTGATTTTTCCTTCTTGAGTAGCCTCTTCACTGTAATGCTGCTCCTTTCTACTCTGAGCTATTAAAATCAGTAGTCTTTAGATCCAGCCCCTTGTAAGTAAGGCTTTTTAAGCAAAATGAATTTATTATGAGTGCTTCCTCACATTGTGAGTTTTGTTGTCTATATTCTGTTCAGAAATCTCAGTGAAGCAATAATACTGTGTGAAATACTTATCCTTACAGAGCTGTGTTACCATTTGTAGACTTTCTGTGCAGCAGCTGCAACTCCTGCTTGGCATGGCTCTTACTGGCACACAGGCATGGTTGTCTGAAGGACAGCAGTGGCATTTCATTGAATGGGAGAATAGGATTGGGGAAGGAGTCAAATTCACCACATGAAAATTAAAAAGTGGGTTGCAGTGTCAAGATCCGAAAGAGCCTTGGTGTGGAGCCCAATTAATAGGAGATTTTCAGCTGTGTTTGATGCTTGTAGCTTCACCATCAAGTTTCCCCATTTTCTGGTGAAAAATCAAGGAAAAAAAATGGATGCATCCTAGCTCCTTCAAACAAAGCAGTCTTTGCTTTTCTGTATGTACCTAGCACTATGGATCCATGGCACAAAGAACTGTATGGTTCACAAGGTTGAAGTGGTGATAAGTAATTGCCAGTGGCAAGCATAGGAGATTTAAACATGCTGAGACCAAAAGCCTCAGTCAAATAGCTATGGCAAGTTCTGGGGACTGTGCACTGGAAGGAGTGGGGCAGAGAGTTCCCAGAGACAAGGAAGCCCAAGTAATAACGGAGAGATCAGCTAGGATCCAGCAGCCCTTGTTGACTAGATGAAGGCATTGCTAGGGCAACTGCAGCAGGTTTAAGCAGTTTTGGGGAAGTGTGAGTGCCCAGGAGAACAGGGAACAGTGGGACACCTCAGCAGGACACAGCAGCAGGTGCAGCACAAGTACAGGTGTGCAGGGAGAGCACAGGAAGTGCTCCTGCCTGCAGGAAGGTCAACACAGAGCATAAAGAGCCATAAAGTGGCAGACAGGGAGCAGCAGTTAACACTGAGGGGAAAGAAGAGGCCCCTACTCCCCACTGTTAGTAGTCTGAGCTCTCAACACTATGGTTACTAGGTGCTGTAGAACTCATGCCCCAATGTCTGTGAAAGCTGCTGCACTTGTGATGTCAGAGGCTTCCACCCAAACAGACCTCACAACAGCAGGTGTAACTCTGAAGGCCCTGATTGTACAGCGCCCAGTGCCTGTCCAGAAAGCTGGGGCTAAGAGTCATTTCCTCTTCAGAAGGTGTGTCCTTGTCAAGGAGCTGTGTGACCAGGACAAGGAGATACACAAGGAAATAAGTACGTTGCCTAGAATTTTGACAATAAAGAAAGAGAGAGGATAATCTGGGAGACTATACAGACACAGGAGATGCAGGTGGGCTCTGCATTGCATCTCACAACAAGTGAGAAGTCAGAGAGGAAAACCGGATAACAGTCGCTCTCCATAGAACTCCTGTTCCTCCTGATGACTTGACATTAAAAACAGGTTTAGTGCTCTCCAAGCTGAGGAGGAGATGAGTAAGGCTTTGAGTGAAGCAACTCAGTCCCCCAGATCTGAGCCACACAGGATTGCCTGGGTGAAGTGGTGAGCAGGTAAAGTGGGTGGCTCCCTACTCCAGGGGAGAGACACACCCGTTTGCCACCCCAACTGCTTACCCAAAGAAGTTTGTTGCCTGCCTTTGGCTCGAATCAGAGATTTCATGGAAAGGTTGTCAAAGCTTGCCAAGACATGTGACTGTTACTCCCTGTTGGTCTTTCACATGGGCAATAATAATACCAATTATTATTGGTAATTTGGTATTATTGGTAAAATTGGTAATCATCAAGCTTGATTTCAGAGCTCTCTGATGTTTGTCAAGCATCTGGGTGCACAGGTGGTTTTCTCCTCAATATTGCTAGTCAGGGTAAACAGTGAGAGAAGAATAGAATGGGACAAAAGCAATGGGCAGAAACTGGAACACAGGAAGTTCCACCTGAACCTGAAGAAAAACTTAAATGTGCAGGTGACCAGGCACTGGAACAGATTTCCCCGAGAGGCTGTGGAGTCTCCCTCACTGGAGATATTCCAGAAACATCTGGGTACAATCCTGTGTATTGTGTTCTAGGATGACACTGCTTAGTTTGGGAGGTTGTATCAGATAACCCATTGTGGTCCCATCCAACCTTACCCATTCTGTGACTCTGTGAAGTGAAAAATCTTGCAAAACTTCAACTAATTTTTTTTTTTTCTGCATGCAAAATAACCCTGGGAAATAAGCCCCCTTCACATTTCAGAGCCAATTCAGTACTAATTTATTATATTTATTTCTGATTGCTCTCCTGTGACAGCTAACACAAGTACTACATGTAATCCATAAGATTTGTCTGATGCTCTCTCAGCCAAATAGGAGAGTAGTATTTTTTTTCCTGCTCCCCAGGTGTTAATTTTCTGATGTGCTCTTGAATGAGAATGTAAGTTCCTTGGGGTAGGAAATTATACTTTTGTTTTGAGCCTGCCTGTAAGCATGATTAAAATAGCCATTGTTTCTAGTGTTACCTGGTCAGTTGGTTCTCTCTAATTCATAGGACCATCCATGCAAGGAAGTAGATCTGCTTTTCTTGGTATTCTGTCAAGACTTTTGTGATATTTCTGAGCTCAGATTGTTGGAAGACCTTCTGTTCTTGCTTTTGCTCAGCCGATAATTTTGCTTCCTTTTTTTCTTTTCTTTTTTTTCTTCATAGGTAAGTCTTTGGGCTTCTAATCCTCCCCGATTGTCTTTAAAGTCATGGTAAGTTATTTAACTTGGGGGTCTTTTTGCAGTAACATCGCTATGTAATTTGGATTGGCAGCAAAACTGCCATGTCATGTGCTTGCATGTGCTAAAGTTGGGAGGGGAAAAGAGAGATGAATAGACATGCACAGCTTGTTCTGAATCCTAGTGACTATTAAACATCTTGATGCTGTTGAGCATAGCTGTGATAAATACCAGTATCTCACTGTAATTTGCATCCGTCAAGTTATGCCTGAATATCAGAACGTCCTGTCACCCAAATGGTATTGGCTACTGCTTCTGTGACTACCAAAGGAGGCAGCAAGCAATATGTGTGCTGGAGCTGAAGGAGTGGTTATTTGCCTGGGAGGATTTTATTAATAAGGTCCTGGCACAGCAGTTCTTTTTGTTATGGTTTTGGTAGAATATATATGTTGTGAAACATTTAGAAACTGTTGTTGGGTGGCAAGGAAAATTATATGTTTGTATAGGACAGGATATTAGTGAAGTCACTGGGATTTTTTGTTTGTCAGAACCTTAATATGTTCCATATGGCAGCTGTACTTTACTGTGACAGCTGAGTTCTGCTGAAGATCTGGTAAGTCAGAGTAAAATTACAAGACTAACATTCAGTCTGGACTGGATGGCAAACATGCACCATGCTCAGGTCAGCCGGCTGACCCCAAATGGGTGATGGAAGGCAGGGCACAGGTATTTCAGCTGCTGTTGAGATATGTGGTATGAGATGGATTAAGCAGGCTTTTTCTTTAGAAGAAACTTTTGATCTATGTCTTGAGCCTTATTCAGACTTAAATAATCAATGTAGGGTGTTTTCAGAAATTCTTGCTGCTTTTGGAATAAAATTCTTTGGTTTACAACTAAACCTCATAGACTGCCTCTCAATGTCTGCCCTATGTGATAAAATGTGCAAATGGAATATGTCTAAAATGTTAGTGATATACTCAGATTAAACAAAGTTAATTTTGCAGAATTAGCAATTTACTGTTCACATCAGCTGGTCTGCTGGAGACTGTCCCTCACCAACAATTTAACTTGAATCTGTCTGGTTTCTGATTAGATATTCAAATTACTAACTTACCTCTGAAGATTGGTTACCTGGTATGCTGGCAAGGACAACATGTTTGTAATCCAGGCATGATCTGACAACATGAGTATGACCTAAAAGTAATTTTTGAAAAAGCCTTATTGCAATAAAAAACCCCTTTTACTCAGGTAGATATCTCATTTAGTGTTTGACGAGACTAGGTGGGAATGTGGGTAATTCAGATCCTGTACAAAAATATGTTGCAGCTTGGGTTTTTCATTAAGTGTGTAATTCATATACTAGGTGTGGTGCTGAAGTCAAGAGCAAATCTTTCTGGTTTTTTATTGGTATCTTTATCTTTTTTTTGTTGGTATCTTTCGTCATTGTTGCATGGTCCATGATCCTCATGTCTAGAGAAAGGAGTAGGTAAAATTGAGCAAGGTTTGTAATCTATCCTAGAATTTCAAGCTTCATTAGAATCAAAAGGTTAAAGACACTGTTTCCAGTATGGCATAGGACAAAACTATGTTGTGTGACAGTGAAGGGGGACTAAGTCAAAGTTCTGAAAACAGCACTGAAGACTAGAGACAAACCTCCTAAAAAAGCACCTCAGCTGCTCATAATCTTGTCTTTCTGAAAATCAAAGGACTCAGGGATTTGAGTTCTTTTTTTTTTTTCTTTTTTTTAAATAGGTCTTGTTTTTTGAAGGCTACTTTTGAAAACATACCCTACACATTTAAAATAGGTCATTCTGGACATATTGAACAGACTTATAAAATGAGCTGTGGTTGTTCTGATGTTCAGGGTACCGTGGTTTGTTAGTATTTGTACATAACCATAAATCAAGGGAAAAACTCCTCGATGCTGATATGGGGTAACTTTGACACCTAAGTAAGTGTGTGGGGGAGTTCTAATACAATATAGGATACATGGAAACCTCTGAATTATCTGATTCAGCTTTTGTTAAATATTCCTTCATAAATTTGGAGTGTGATTGGGGTGGCTTTCTCCTAGTAGTGAAGTTGGTGATCCCTGTGTAATTTCACTTCTCTCAAGTTTTAAAGGCCCCTCTTTAATTTCCAGTCTCTGTGTTCATGGCCGCTTAGCATCCATATGTTCTTATGTCAACATGATCTCTTAGTTTAAAGAGCTCTTTTTCCTCCCTGGTGCTTAACCATCTGATGAATTTTTAGTTTCTAATTGCATACCCCTCCACTCTCCTACTACCTCCCCCCCCACCCCCGACTTCCTGCATGTTCACAGAAGGAACAGGGAAGGGACTCCAAGAGATCAGCTAAGCAACACTGCCTTGACGAGATCCGAGGCAGCCATGACACAGCTGAACAAATCTTCACCTCAAACAGCCTGCTGCTTCAAGTTTATATGGGAGAACTGGGCTATAAAAACTGCAACTCTGCTGCTACAGCAGTGCTAAAGTGGCCAGATGGATGTCAACCTAGCAATATGAGGGCTCCCAAATCTGTGCAGAGACATCTGATGGCATATTTAGTGCTGGTGCTCACATGGACTTTGCTGCAATGTTTCTTGAACACAGCTGCTAGTTTGTGAGTTTTCTTTATTAATGAATCACAAAGAGACACTGGGACTGGATGTATAGTTATAAGTGATTGCTCTGCAAATGTATTTTTTCCTCTTTGGCTTCTAAATTACCTGCTTAGTATTTTAGGGTTTGCAAGTTGATGGAAGGGTTGTGCCTAAGGGCCATTTGAGCTTCTGGAAATCTCCCCCATAAAGAAGTTCTCTGTAAACCTTTTAGGGGTGAGTTTTGTTTGGAGGATTCTGTAGATGTCTGTCCAGAGCCTGTCAGTCGCTTTATGACCATATGTTGGCATCTGATGTGAAGATGGATTCCAAAAAATATGCAAAGCATGGTACCTGCTTGTGCCTTTAAAGAGCTTGTGAATCTCAAGCATCCATGCTTTGGTTTGTTTTGTATCTTAGAATGAAGTGTTCTAAACAGATGTTATGCAAGGCCTGAGGTAGGGTATGAGTTTCACTGAATTTCATGTGTCTTAGGCACTGTCATGGTTCTGGAAATATCACTGAGTTTTACATAGTTGCTTTTATTTCTAAGGCTCAAGGCAACTATTTCCTGACCATCAGTATCAACAAATGTCTCCTGTAATATATTTGTTTATTGCTTTATTTGCAGACAATTTGACTAATTTTTTTTTAATACTCCTTTTATTTCCTTCTTAAGTTCACCTATGATAATGCTATTCAAACACAGCACTAGTATCCATCCATTCTATTTCTTATAATGTTTTCTATGAAAGTTTTGTGAACCTATAGAAAAGTGATTGCACAAGCAGAAAAGTTAATTTCAACACAGGGATTCAGGAAAAAACACCTACATTCTTTCTGAAAGTTTGTGGAGTGATAGAGTCCTAAACACAAATGTCATGGTGTGAAGTAGTAATCAAAAATCTGCTCTGTTCAATGAATTACACCTCAGAGTTTTCCTTATGGGAGACTATGGGATGCATGCTGGATAATTTCCTTAAGGGTGGAAGTAAAGATGTGTATTAGGTGTTCCAGTATCAGGATGTTTCTGGGGTGAGTTGCTGAATATCCCTCTCTGGCCCTTCACTACTGGATCATCCCTGTTGCTGGTAAGCCAGGATCAGAAAGTTGGTGCTCAGTGTATCATACAAATTTACTGAGATTAATCTGCAGAGTCTCTTGCCAAGCATCTAGTGCCTGCTAAGCTGTTTCCTGCAGAAGCCAGGTGGACACTTGGCAAGAGCTGTGCATTAACGGCGGGAAGTGCCAGTTCAGATTGGATCACGTGCTACCCACCAACAGCAACCCTGACAGTGCTGTTTGTATAGAGATGCTGTTCCACCACCACAGGAGCCTGGGGACTCTGAGACATCTCATTGCCACTTGAGGACACAGACTCTGGTGTTTTGGCAGCTACATACAGTAGTGAGTAAGAAAACACAGTGTCCTAGTTTAGGGCAAATTTGGGAGAAAATCTCCAAAAGGTGGCCCCTCCAGAAAGCAAACCCACACAGCCCCTCCCCCCAACCGGTTCAGGAAGGATTCTTTGGAGAGAAGTGGAAAGAACCTGTTTATTTAACAGGCAAAGCACCCCCCAGCATACAAAATGAACAATACCAGATGACAACACTCTTTCACCACTCTGAAAAGGATGACAAATTCAGAAAGTCTCTCTTGGGAGTGGTCGCTCTGTTGTCGGTCCCTCCAGCAATGGGGATGGCTGCTACAGGCCAAAATGTGGAAACTTTAGCTGCTTCCCAGGTCCCAGTCCGGAGCAGGTTCAAGTAGTTCCAAAAAAAGGAAAGGAAAAACAGTCCAGGGAAAAATTCAGACTGCTTAGTTAAACTAACTAATGAGCAGAAGCAAAAAGCAAGAGCAAAGCAGAAGCAAGAGCAAAGCAAAAAGCCAAGCAAAAAGAAAAAGTCGCACTATGTACTGCCCTGTCTCTGTGTCCTGCCAGCCGTGGGGGAGCAGACTGATAACAAAATCAAAACAAAACATTCGCTCTTCAGAGCCAGTGTTGAAGGCACAGAACATAATATCCAGCATAAACAGAACACATGAATGGGGATACAAGCATCATAACATCACTCTAGGACATACAGGCAGTGTCAGCATGGTGGCCAAGGGTTCATCTGGGGCTAATGCTTTGCCCAAAAAGTAAGGAATAGGATTTTATTGACATTTCTACATCTTCCACTCAGTTGAAGTACAGGAAGGTGAACTTGCATGTATTTAGGATGACACCATTACATGCGTGAAATTAGGATCTGTTTTTCCCATTTATCTCCAACTTATGCCGCCCAGTTCAAGCTGTGTATTGTCTTCAATGATTCTCAGCTTCACATTTCTAAGCTCTCACCTGAGTGTGCCATGGAGGATGTACTAAACTCTGACTTGCAAACAAGGCAAACTTCAGAATCATAGAAAGTTTGGCCCACAACTCCTAACATGGCACTGGCTGCACAAAAAAAGCTGTGTTCAGGATGCACCTCTGAGTGTCTCTTCCCAGTAAGTGACCAGCAAGTTATTCTAGGCTTTCAGTGGCTGCTGTTCCTTAGTACCTGGCATCAGCCAAGTAATGCTGTAGCTCTGGGTTGGAGGGCTCCTGCACAGGCCACATATCAGAAGAAAAGGAGGGAGAAAGATCAGCATCTAGCATTTTATGATGTGCTTCATTCTTGTCTCGTACTATTCCTGCTTTCTCCTTTTGCCTGTCTTTTGCTTTCTCTTTCACAGCTCTAATATCTGTTTGTTAAAATAATCATTTTTTTCTCTGCATGAGCTTCTGTCATTAGATGAAAGGTCATGGATATAATATGAATCTGGAACGATAAATACAGAGCAAAATGCATTGAAATGTACACAGCAAAGGGTTACCAATTAAAAAAACATTTTGCCAAGCTTGCACCGAACAGCCAGCCATGCAGCTTCTGATTTCTCTTTGCTTATAATTAGCTGCCACTGAAACTTAATTACTTTCAGGACTGAAAGAAGTGAAAATTAAAAAAGGGAACTAATCTTTTACTGAAAAGGTATCTGCATAGCACCCGTTCCATGGACACAGAAGTCCAATTCAGGTTCTTCATATCTGGAAATCAGAGATGGAAAAGGGATATGTGAGTGAATCTGTTATCTTGGATGTGTTCTTGAGTTACTTTGAAAGCTCTGCCTCTGAAGTCTTTATTCCAAAGGTGTGTGGATATTCCTTTCCAGCTGAGTTTCCTGATGTGCTGGTATGATGTGAAGGATATGTACTGTAGAAAACCAGAAGCTCTGCTCCCCGTTCAAGAGCATCTCCTCAGGTCCCCTTCCAGGGGACCATTCCCACCTTTCTTCAGGGATTCATCTGTCCTGAGTGCCTTTAAATGATGGTGATCTTAATGACTTCTCTTTTCCTATCCAGTTAGCTGAATTTTAAAATTGAGTATTTTGGATTAGGTTTCCGGAATCAATTCTTTTTACCTCTTTTAGATTGTTCATGAGAGAGATGTGAGTTGTTACAGTGCAAGAGGTTGTGGATATCTACATAAAAGGGTTTCCCATGCGTTTTGCTGGGATTTCTACTCCAGTTAGAGCACGCATCTGTCACAAATGTATTGTTTTGGGCTGTTGAATGTTTCTATATGCAAGTGACAGTATAGTTAACTCTTCTAAAATTCAGTCCTCTTGTGCTATAAGAATATGGATCAGTCATAATTCCTATGGGGGGGTGGGGAAAACTATCAAAGAACTAAAGGCTGGGATTTCTAGTGCTGGTTGTTATTGATGCCCCCAGTTTTAGAGCCCCACACTTGAAAGTCAAGAAAGCAGTGTTTCCTCTTGGCAGCTCTTGCTGTGCTTTCTATGGATAGAGCTTTCAGTGTTTTTTCAAGTTGAGCATCTGGAAAAGCATGCATGCTTTCAAGTTTTCAAGACTTGAATCAGTCTCCATAAGGGACTGTGTGCATCTCCTTTGAGATAAACTGCAAGGATCTTGGAGAGGGAGAAATGGCTTCTCTACACAGGCAGTAAATTGAACTTCCAATGCAAAGAAGGCAGGCACATGTCTCTCATTCCTCATATCCACTCAAGATCCATGAATCAAGAAAATAGATATTTTCATCTGTCACATGATTATTAATTATATCAGTAGACTATCCTCCATGGCAGGTGAAATCTTTGTATATTTAAGAGAACATGATAAGTTGTGTTAATTCCAGGCAAAAACCATGTTCCCACTCCTTCAGCATGAGGAATAACCTTCAAAATGCAAATGAGTTTTGTGCTTCAAAAAGCACAAGATCTTAATGGTGGTTTTTGAGACAAAGGCCTTTTGAATCTAACTGGTATTTGAGGACTATTTCTACAACATTACATTTAGGATTTCCTTTCTCCTTTCGGCACCATAGTATGGGAATTCTCATAAGAAAGAAGAGTTGAGTCTGATTTTTTAAGTAGAAAATGGGGAAATGCTTTAATAGGCAGAGGAGCAATAGAGGAAAATTTAGGAAAAATGCAACAGGCTTGTTATATAACTGAACAACCCAACTGCTGTGACCTGTTACCACCACTCAAAGCTGAAACCAAGACCTACCATGCAGACTTGTGGGAAACACTTGTTCAGTGAGAGGGATATAGGTTATGGCTTTAGGGAAGCAGTTGTTTCATGTGGGAAATAGACGCTGGTAGCTTGTGATATTTTTGTCTGGGGAAAGAAACAGGGTTTGTAATCCTAATGACTAGCTACTGTTTTTGTTTTCTTGGTATGGCTTTGTAGGAGAAGAATGTGCAAGTATCTGGACCCCCTATCCATCCTCTGACCTTTACTGCCAGTGTTATTAACTACTGATGAACAAAAGTGTAGTGACATACAGGTTCATTCTCCCTGGTTACAGTTCTGGCACTACTTCTACAAAGTTTTGGATGGGTCCATTAGACCTCCTTGTAGGCTGCTTCAAGCTTTTTTTCTAGACAGAGAGCTAAGTGAGATATCCTTAATTCTTCCCAACAATAAAAAAAGAGCACTCTGCCATTTGAGGAGCCAGGCTCCCTTTGAGCCAGAGAAGCATGGGCATTTCTATGCCAGATGAGTAGGGTTCTTGGGGAAAGTGGCTGGGGGAAGCTTTTGGAGGGCCAGGAGGGAAGTACAGCAATTTCATTTCACTTGGAGTCACCATGGCAGCAAATTACTTCTCCTTCCTTCCTCCACCTTGTTTAAAAAGAAAATGGGGAGTAACAATGGCAAGCACGGCCTTCAGCTAGAGTGAGCAGTAGAAACTCATTTACAGCTGAAAAATATATAGAAAAGAAGTCAGGAAACCATTGAATGATTTGTAAAAGGAGCATGGTTTTCTTGTTTGCTGCTCCATTCACTGTCTTCTCTGTTAATCTCTGAGAAGAGAGACAGGCCATTTTCTCAGCCAAGAACAATTTACCTGTGTGCTGGCACACAGTTAAGAGCAATTTAGAAAACAACAAAAAAATCACATTCCAAATTAACATTTAGCTGGTGACATTAAGGGAATTCTTTTTTCTCTTTTCCCCTCCCATTCAGAAGTTAAAAACCAGGACCCTTCTTGCTGCCTGAACAGATCAGAGGAGCATGCTGCATACAGAGGTCGGGTGTGAGATGCCCTGAAGGAAAGAAGCTGACCCTTGCAAAGCATTTATGGGTGCAGAGTCCCATGGCTGCATGTTTGGCACTTGTTGCCAGCACAGAAAATCTGGCCCTTTGGGTGTGTTGGCACCTCAGGTATCCCAGTACACGTGTTCCTGTGGGGGAGATGCAGCTGCATATTGGAAAAGTGCGAGGTTTGTTTGAACTCACCTCTGACACTTTGATCCTTGTGCATTTCCATTCAGGTGCAGGCATCACTCTGAAATGTTGAAAATCCTCCATACTGGAGTTTTTGCACCAGTGCTGACATTGTGTCTCTGACGTTGTAGCATCTTTTCACATGGTTGTACTTATAGATATTACTAAGAAATTAGTGCCACTAAAGCCAAGCCTTATACTTTTTAAGCCATGATATTTTGCCAGCAGGATTGTTAGCTGTTTTAGGGGGAAGAAGGATTATAACCAGAATTACTCCTCAATATGAAGCAACAGTCTTGGATCAGCAGGTGAAAAAGCTGTTCCTCCCCTCCCATCTACCTCTGGTACTCCCATAAGTATGGCAGTGGCCAAGGAATCATGTGAGCACGTAATTTCCAGCTGCTGTTGCATTCACCTTTCCTCTGGCCTCTTTTCAGCAATTCCATAAAGCATGTATGGCTGCAAGCTGAACTGGAGGTAACAGAATCTCCTGATTCTGCAAATTGCTTTTCAATATCATAACACTGTCAGGAGGTAGAAAACTCATCTCCTAAATCTCACAACCTTATGGGGAACTGAAGCTACATGGGAGTCCTTCAATCCAATGACCAAAGCACCTCTTTGAAGCTCTTCTTGGGACAGGATTGGGCCTGCTGCCAGCTCCAGCATCCATTTGGCTTGTGTGGCCATGATCTGACACAAGATGTATCCCAGCCTCTGCAGAAAAGTTCAGTGTGAAAGAATGGTATGGCCTTTGCCACCAGTGCTTTCTTGATTTACTGAACAAGAAAAAATGTCTTGCCAACATATCATCATCTGGTGGGAATGCTTGGATTAAGTCAGGATAACCTTACTGGTCTCTGTTGGTGGAGAAAGCATATGCCCTGTGATTGCCCATGCACCACCTCCCTGGGTAAGAAGGGTACCCCCTTCTGCCTGCCAGCTCTGAACTCCCTCAAACCCACATGAAGGTCAATACCTGACAGGAGTCAACCAGTGACATGGAGCCTGGTGAAGCTAGGAGAAAGGGAAAAAGCCAAGCTGTTTAGATGGAATGGAGTATGGTCTCTTCATGGGGCAGGGACAGTCTCACCTCCCCCCAGGGTGATGCTTGTGCAAAAGTGTTGAGAGCTAGGCATGAGAGTCATCCTAAAGCTTGTTCAGCTGTGCTCACCACAGCACCAGGGACCAGGAAAGCTGACCAGATGGTTCTCTCTTTTCTTACAGGCCTGAAGGGCTTGTAGGCACATGGGTGGCAGCACTCTTTCCCTGTCCTCAAAGGGGATTTGACTTTTCGGTTTTTTACTTGCGCAGACCTGGCATCATCAGTCAGGCAACCTTGTCTTTGATAGAAATGATGGGCCAGTGTCATGGCTCATACGCTGTACACCAGAGAAAGATTTTAGGAGATCCAAAAAGACCAGCTGGTTTGTAAATGTGTGGAGAGACTGTTGGGAAGAGTGAAGGTGAGACAGGATGTTACACAAAGAAAAAACTTCATGGAAGAGAGAGAGTTGTTTTGAGCACCTACCATGGAATGGGTCAGCATGTTATCAGCTGGGAGAAGACATAATTTTCAAGGACTCCCTTTCTCATTCCTCTCCTGTGTGATGCAGAGAGGTGGCAGCAGTGGTTCCCACTCAGAAGATCTACCTACAGGCAGTGTCCTTGGCTTACCCTTATCTGTTCACATGGATGCAGCCCAGCTGCATTTTTGCTGAAGAGGATGCTGTGGGCCAGGTGGAAATGCCTTGTACATGGCCAGCTGGACCACCCCTGTCTCATACATGCCTGCTCTGCTCAACAGTGACCCTGTTGACCTGGATTATTAGAAAGTGGATTCTTCACCTGTTCATTTGCTGCAGGATAAAGCCCTCCTATATGTGCATATACTCATCTTTCAGCCCCCACCTTCCTGCAGAACATAACTTTAAACATGTGAATGGCTCTAGAAGTAATCCTCCTGCTAGTTGTGTATAGTGCATATTCCCTATCATCCTACTCCTTCCTTCTCTGTTAGACAGTACCTATCCCCACTTCCCCAGAGCAGTCCACCCCATCATCTATTCTGCTGCTGTACATGCCATGTCTCCATTTTTTTAAATTTAATTTAATAAAATGAGTGGGTTGATTTGCATATTCATGGATCACTTGATTAATAATTGATGAGAGGGCCTGGGGCAGGTGGTTGAGAATAAAAAACATTTAGCAGAGAGTGGAGTGAAAGGAACAGATCCCTTGCTGGCACATGTCCACAGGGGGAAGAACTGCTGGGGGCTGGCAGGGAGGGAAGGGGAGAGGCAGAGTAGACGTAGAGCTGAATGTCACCAGTGGAATGTAATTTTGTCGATTTAAATAATTAATCATGTCCTCAGAATCTGTGACATTTCAGTCCCAGAGGCTTTCTCCTTTGCCAGAAGAGCAGGAGCAGGGAGGTTACTCTCCTTGAGATGGGAGATGAGGACAGGGCAGAGGTTGGGAAGAGTCATTTGAAGGGCTGATATCTTTAGTAGTGACAATCTTGAGAATTTAGAGGAAGCTTCTGTTTGGTAGCATAAATCCAGGACTCATTCACAGAGCCTGCTGCAGTGCTGTGGGTCTCGGATATGACCAGCAGGACTGCACTATGGTGTGAAGTGTGAGATGGCATATTGGTTAGACTGGATTATTGTCCTGCAGAGAATGGAGTCTCCTGTTCCCAGCCTGTATCTGTGCACAGCACTCAAAGCCAGCTTCCCCAATAACTCCTGCATGTGTGATTTATGGGTGGAGAAAAAGGGAGAAGTTCCATATCATAATCTGAGGGAAGCAGAAGTGCTTTAAAGACATTTTAAGGCCAAAGTGCAGCTGCTGATTTCAGATGTTGCAAGACCTAATTTCTAGGACCTTCCTAGCAGGAGGGATCAGCCATGTGGGAGGGGAGGGACGAAAGAAAACTAGGGGCACAACTGCTTCCTGGGATCTCATTCTATTAAGTAGGAATGTGGGCTGCTCCTCTTGCTTCCCCAAATCCCTACCCTTCTGTCCCTCAAAGACTTTGAAGTGTTGACACACCGGATGTAAATACTGCCAGGCTTAGGCTTAATGAACTTCCAGGGTTTAAGGGCAAGAGAGTAAGGTATGGCTTCAGTGTTCTGAATATGTACATCCATCCTGAATACAGATGTCCTGAAGAGTTAGTTTCAGGATTTGTTGCTCCTTCTCTACTTAATGTGTTGCTCCTTTTCTACTAAATGCATTTTGCATGATTTGGGAAAAAGACTTTCAGTTTTCTCTCTAGAAATTGTCATCAGTGGCATGAAGAATTACTGAGAGTGATGAATATATCAATGCCAGCACAGCAGAGGAAGGGAGACCTGGCTAAGCTGGTAGCATTGGCAGAAGCTCCAGTACTGTTTGCAGTTGTGAAATTATTTGATTTTAGTTCTCAGCTTTGTTACTATAGCTGTGAAAGCCACTGGGACCGGCTCCCCCCAAGCCAGAAGCTTTTTTCCTGATTGTGACTGCAGAAGCAGAGCAAATTGGAGAAGTGTTCCTGCTGTCATCTCCAAGGCTGGGGCTACTCTGAATCTATTTAGCAAACCCCCCCCCCCCAGTATCTGGAGAGATTCTTGCCCTGGGACTCATCCTCTCCCTGTTCCTATTGCTAGTGACAGCACACAGGATCAGTTGGGGAAATTTGGATCCATAACAGATTTTTCATCTTCCAGTAGGGGCTTTGATAGTGTATTTATGAATAATCTTCACAGTTAAAAATGAAAGCAGCCTTTAACAATAGCCCAAGGGAGGCACTGGCCATTCACTTCTGTTAAAATTTAGCTATCTTTTAATAAATAGCAAGGCAATGCATCATGGAGCTGAGATAAGTACTTAGGTAGTTATTATTAAATTTTTTAACAGAATTTATTGATACAACTCTTATACTATTACACTGTTTTCAGCTAGAGAAAGCGCCAGCTCTTTGCACCCTCTGTGCTCTGGTGCTGCTTTTCCCAGCGTTTGCAGCTAGGACAGATGGGATCCAGACTTGCATTGAATTTCCCTCTCCCATACCTGCACCTCTGCCACCACCACTTGTTTTCTGCATCTCTTTGATAGCTTGAGCTACACAGGAATCTTTTGACTGTTTTTTCTTATCTATCTTACATTTAGAATCAAATTATTTTCCATCTGAGATGCTGCCTCACTTCCTCACATGCAGCTAGTCTTTTCTAAGCACTGGGACACACTTTTAAGTGCACTGTTTCCTTGAGGGCACCATTCTGAAGCCTTACCTGTCTGTGCAACCTGGAGATGTGGGGTCAGAATTTCTGCTGGCACAGGAGGTGTACTGGAAAAGCAAAGCTCATTTCATGAGCTGGCATTTGGATATTGCAGAGATTTCCCTGACAAGAGCCTTGGCATGCTTCATTTTTGGAAACATACCATGAAAATCTTCAAAGATGTGTCCAGTCTTCTGCTTGCTTTGCCCTGTCTGTTCAGGGCAAAAAAAAAAAAAAAAAAAAAAAAAAAGCAGATGAAGTTTCAATAATTTGGAACAATTCTGGTTTCCTATGGCTCTGCCTTGTCATTTCAGGACTTTGTACAGACCTGGGTGATTTTATTCCTTCTACCACTTCCTGGAAATCCTTCAAGAACATGTAGGGATGGTTTGAGTAAGCATGGAAAAATACAGAAGCTTCTCTAGACTTTGCAACCAAATTTTTTGAGCCAGGAAAAAACCACAAAAACATATGTAATGACTATAGTGGGATACTCGCATATCTTTTCCACATCTGAGGTAGAATGTTTCTAATCCCAAATACCAAATTAGTAAGAGTCCTTTGCAAACTTTTTTTGCTCGATACCAAAGATATTGGAGGGAAGGTGCTTGGTTGAATTTTATTCAGAATTTTAGGTCAATCTTTATTTTAACAGTATTTTTGCTCATTATTCTACTGAGACACCATGACTCCAGAGAACTGACTGAGAAAGCAGATAGAAAAAATGATGATAGTGTACCCAGACAATTTTATTCTGTACTTCTGTGTATCTGCACACACTAGTGGTAATTTAAAAGTGAATGTCTATCTAAACTTAAATGGAAGGTGTGGTAAGTACTGGACATGAATTCTGCATATATGTTGTTCTGCAGCACAGTATTTCATACTTGCTGTTTCAGGTGCTTGAAACCTGCTCCTGGGCACAAGGCCAGGCACATCACTTACTTTAGGTAGATCAATTTTCTCCTTTTGCAGCGAGTAGTTCAGTCTTCCTCAGTCTCCCCAGTACTTTTGCCCCTATCATTGCTGTGTCTAATCACAACTGTTGAGATGATTATCTGCATATGTCCCTGGTGGAAAGGCTGGGTTACTCTTCCCATTTCACAGAAGGGAAGAGCGATGCCACGCAACTATGTGACTAATGCAAGGTCCCAAGAGAATTAGTTGACAGCAGTGTCTAGAGAAAGCTGCAGGAAGCCTGAGTTTGGTAGTGTATGCTGCCTTATTTAGTGGCTGATTTTATAACAGGAATCCCGCTCTCTGGGATCTCATCTGAGATTCGTCAGTTCGTTTTCTGCTTGCAATCTGGTGATAAACACCAGCCTCTGCCAGCCTAGTAATTTAACATAAGTGCATCTCTGCAAAGTTGCTGATTTGATTGACTGGAGATTGTCCACGTCTGGGTAATTGTAGGCAGAGTGAACTTTTTTCCCCCAATTTTCTTGATTTTTATTGACATTTGAGACTTTGGCCCATGGTTGCAGGAAGAAAACCTGTATTCAGAATTCAGGTCTGTAGACAAGTTTCTGTAGAGTCTGAAGGTGGAGATGGTGTCTTGTAGTTCAGGGCTGTTTCATTGCTAATCTTTTTGCTATGTAGTTAACCTCAACAGTGATTTTAGGCATATTGTACCTATCTTACAACTGTCCTGCTGGTAACATGCACAATTAATATGACACCTGGGAATGTAATACATGCTTCATGTCACTGAATTCAATTCATTTAGCCGTTTTCTTCCCTGGATATATCTTGGATAAGGTCAGTGAATTTGCACTGAAATTTCATTTGTCTGTGCACATACTGCTGCATTATCACAAGATCCCAATTAACAATGTCAGACACATTTGTCTCCTTTTCTTCTAATAGGAGAAGAAAACGCACAATAAGCTGAACTTCCACAATGCTTTTCAGCACACAGGCCTTGGCACAACCTAGGGAATACCCTTCTATTGCTAAAAATAATAGCTCTAAAGTCTTTGCCCAACTGTTAAATAAAATTTGTATAGCATGGTGGATAAATCATTTGCTTAGTACGTCTGAAACATTATGTTCCAATCCTGTTAAAGTTGTAGTTATTCAATATTTCAATTATCTCTTCTGCTGATATGATTATATATAAATTAAATCTTGTTAATATTTCCAAAGCCATGATAGAGGAATATATTTGATCAGATATTTCTTTTCATGTGCATGAAAGGCCTGCTAGGGAAGAGAGCTGCAGAACTGTAAAGAGATCTGCTATCTCTAAACAGAAATTACTTTAAGGAAAGGGTTGGCTGTGGGAGATGCTTAGAAGCTTCTCACTCTGTTGTGTGATCTCACTTTTTTCCACTGTGCAAGCACTGTTGGGCCTCAGCAGAGGCAAAATTATAAGAAAAGACAGAATCACAAAGATGCGATGATACAGCAGGTTGCACTTCTTTTTAGCTAGTCCTGTAATGATATTCCTGTGTAGCAAAAGGATTTCATAGGTGTTGGGAGCATTTTCCCTCACAGACCCATTTAAAACCTTAAATTTCAGTCCCTGTGATGCTTTCAGTAAATACCGGTTACTTGAAGCCACCAGGCTTTCTAAGGTCTAAATGAGGCAATTCCATTTTTATGGTGCAGAGCTGAGTTCTGCCTCTGCTTTCTGCTGGAGGACAGTCTTCCCTTGCAGCCCTTCTCCTGTGCTACTAAAGGAGCTCTCGCCTCTCTTTTTGGGCATGAGTCAAGTGGGTTCATTCCCACATATTGGAAGCAGACTTTCTTTTAAAGGAATCAAGCTTTGTTTGCTGCGAGCAACATAGGACAGAATTGTGATGGATTCAGCCCTGCTTTCTCCCTGTGTGTAAGCCTGTGCAGCCTTCTAGGACTGGGCAAGCTGGTTTTAATTCTGCTTTGTTTCATTCAACCATGCAAACACCTCACATGTGTCTGGGCTGCCTTAATCTCTTGCTCTTTTCCTTTCCTTACTTTGCTTTCTGCCTGTCTGCAGTGATTTGAATCCACTCCACAAATCCTGTATGGAAACACCAGCTCCTTCTTAACTTATTTTGTTTCCTTTGCTGTCTACCCCCTCATGCCACGGTCCCTTTCAGCCAGTTGAGGAAAGTTGGGGAGCAGAGGAAGCTGCTGTAAAGGATGGGCCGCAGCTCCTGAGGTGCGGGAGGTGGCAGTGCTGACAGATGGGAGAACACCGCGGTGGCACTGGGCACTAGTCCCTGCCCTGCTCGCTAGGGCAAGCGGTGTGGAGAGCTGACATCTCCTGTGTTTGGGGTGGGCAGGGGGGCAGGCAGTGCCCCCCGACAGGCGCAGGCATTTGCTGCATGACCTGATGTTTGCTTTCAGGCATTTGGAAACAGACGTGCAGTTTGCAGGGTTGCTGCTGAGCGAAGAAAAACATTGTGGCTTTTTAAATCAAATCCTATAAGAATCTGTCTTTTCCCTCTGGTTATCCTAGCTCTCTTTTCTGCCTTGTGAAAACTCCCTTCCCCTCCTCTCTCCTTTCTGTTCCCTTTGCTTTCTCTTTATCTTCCTTATGCTCTTCTCCTTCTTATTCCCTACTTCACATTTATTCCCTCTTGATGAGGGAAGAGGAGGATTTCCCTCTTCAGAGAGGAGTTCCCTTTGGCCCATCTATTCCTCACAGCAGTGCATGGTACAGCCCACCCTGCAGGTTTCAAAGGAGAATGTGTGCATATGTGTGCTCAGTTGTAACAATACCACACGAGAACAGGAAAAGCAATTCTTTGCTTCCCTTTCCAGCCCCTGATACCCTGAATTCCTCTTCACATCTGTCCAGCATAACTTTCAGTGTTATTTTTCCTAAAATTATCCAGTCACAATATCTGAGCTGACACCTTCCTGGGGCTATGGATCCCAGAATTCTCCATCACAATGGGAGGGAGAGTTGTTTGGTTTCTTTCCAAATCAGCTGCTTCCTAATTTAATAACCTCTTGGTCCCCTCAAGTTTGATGCCTGCACTTCTGTTGGTGGCCATAGCTTCTCAATGTCATGCATTTCTGTGAGTCAATATAGTTATGGCTTTTCAGAAGAGCTGCATTCACAAAGCTCTTGCCTTCCTTGGGTTCTTTCCCTGCTCAGCACCCTGCACATTCAATGGCATAGATGTCTGTCCTAGCACCCACCCTGAATTTGCCATCTGTTTTTGTGAGTTCTACCCCAAATTTCCAGTGTGATCTTCTCATGCCTTGTTTACCTGTCTATAAAATAGGGAATAATCTTTTATTTTTTTTCCTACTCCCTGGCAGCTTTGCCAATCCAAGCCACTCTTGTTTCAGCCAGTCTGTACCTGACTATGTGTAGGGAAGTACAACAGAAAGCTCTTACTAGGAGCCTCTTGGGTACTAACGGATAAGAAAAAAAAAATTATATGCATTCCCCATGCTTCAGGGCTAATAAAAATTCCACCTTAAGGTTTTGTAAAGAAAATTTTAAAGAAGTCAACATCCAAGTTTATATCCAGGATGTGGATCATCTGAAGACGTGTCTTTTTAAGTGGATTCCCTGCTTCAGTGCCTAAGAGAGCCACCTTCACTAAAGGGCATTAACTACCAGCCTGATCCTCTCTGAAGGTTCACTGAACCTGGCTTCTTTTGTCTGTTTTCCTGTGGGTTTTTTTTTTTTTTTTTTTTTTTTGGTTTTTTTGGGTTTTTTTTTTTTTTTGCAATATGATGAAAGAGAGCTCTTTATTAAACCATAATTTGCATTGTCTAGTTGGTAGCATTATGCCCATAACAGGTGGGTTGTTTTAGGATATTTTTTTAAACTTTCTCTTCCTGTGATTACTGACAAAGTGACAATTTGGATGATGTGAGCTTTAGAAAAAGATTTTTAACAGGGAGTGTCTTGCTAAGGCTACCCATTTTCAGGTGGCACTGTTTTGATTTAAGCCAAATCAAGAATATACAGATATGTCTTGAGCTCTTGCTAAACCGGACCTAAACCACTGAAATTGGAGGCTTTGTTATAGGTGACTATTTTTAGGTGCTACATAGGTGAACCCCATAGTACAAACACAAGTTATTTTTCAGAAGCTCAATTCTCTGCTTTTACCCCCCACCCTTTATTGCTGAATTATCCCTTTAATTAGTCCCCATCTTACATCCTGAATTGTCCCTGGAAGAACAGGATGGTGCTCAGCACCACAGTCTCCAGCCTATTATATTTTAAAGCACAGTTGAGTTTTAAGTTCACCCTTGCTGCTTTTATCTCTCCCAGCCATTCTTCCTCTGAGCAAATTCATGCTGGAGGTGGAGTTGCAAAGTCCCACTCACGCAGTGGAATGCTGAGCACTGAATGGATGTGTGAGGGTGGGATCCCTCATCACGTGGTCCCAGCAATGTGTCAGTCAAGCATTCAGGTGGAAGCTATAGGATTAATCATTTGGTGTTGTGATGCACTATATCGGTATTTAGACATGAATGATTCCCCTTCCCCTCAGATGGTTTATCCCCAAGGTGATCTGTCCCTTGTAGCTCCTCCCTTTGCCCCTCCTCACAGGTGTCCCCTTGGCTGCGGCCTTCCGTCCCCGCCTACCATTCCGCGGGTATAAATGTCCCTTGGGATTGGAATCCGGGCTCTCTTTTCACCGGGATGGTCTACGCAGCAGATGTCCCTTTCCAGCTAATAAACAGGACATCAGAACCACGTGGAGAAAGAGCGCTTCTTGTCCTTTATTTCGTCCATGTAGGATCCGTGCGGGTTTAAATCCCAAACTAGCCAGGGGGATTTACAGCCCGAAACCCACGGGTTCCTTCAATTTAGGTGTTTAACAACAAGGAGTTCAGTTTCTGTGGGGCCCATTTAAAAATTCTCTTGCATAAGAGCCAACACAGTTGACTCATGCATGATGGATATGTTTCTGCTGCTCTAGGATCATGACCTCCATCTGGGTTACTGAGTCCTATTTTGAGGTGACCGTGGCATTTTCTGGAAATTGAAGTTCTTTCGGTACATAAAAATAAATGTTGCCCTTTCTTAGGCTGAGGGAAGGCTTCTAAATGTAAACAGCTTCAGTGGTTAATATTGCTGAATATATAGCACTGGGCAATGCATAGTTCATGAAAATTTCATTGAAAAGGTATGAATTTTTCTTTCTTCAATATGAAATTCATAACAAAAAAAAAAAAAAAGGAGGCATTGTACCCAAGAGCCAAATTTAGCCTTCTATGGAACAATGAAAATAAATTAAGCTTTATAGCATTTTTATTCTGTTGTCTAAAAATGAAGCAGAGTATTGAGGTGTGAGGTTATAGATGCAAACAAAATGCAGTGTTAAAAATGGACAAACTTAGATCAGAGTGCCCTGATAATGATGATGTCATATGTCTGGGATAAGAATCTGGAATGGCATGCATAAGGGGAACACCAGACTCGGAGAGCATGGGATGCTGTAGGGTGGAGGGAAGTGTTGGAGGAGCTTTGTTGTATATTTAGGTAGTTTATGAAAAGTTGGAGATATTTTAAAGAACAGAAATTTCAGTAATAAACATTTGCTAACACTTACATGGGAACTGCCAAAAAAAAAGAAAAAAAAACTCTGGAGAAAAGACAATGTTTTTTCCTACCATTGTTTAAACATGGAACAACAGACAATAACCATGCAGGTGTGATGTCATGTAGAAACAATGAGTCTCAAAGATTGCCATTATCTCATTTTACTACTTTGGATCAAAACATTTGAAGATGGGCCATATGGGGAGACCTGTGTGCTTGAGTTGTGGTTGTAAGGGAGAATTTATATTATGAAGTGCCTTGGAGACAGAGCAAACAGTGTCCATAGTCCTTACTTGTGGGGCATGTGGGATATTTGATCAGGTCTAGAACAAGGTGCAAGAATTGGTGAACCAGACTATCCTATGGGTTCTGTTAGCATCCGGTATCAGTTTTTCATTTTAAATATTGCAGCCTTTCATTTACAGGGATTGTTGAGGTGGAAGAGAGAAGTTGCACGACTCAGGAAGTTATCTGAATTAAAAACAAGAGCAAAAATGAAAGCCAACTGCAGTCATTAAAAATGAATTTCCAGGAAGGCTGGGAAAGGGAGATTAAAAAATATTATGATTTCTGTCACGACCATACTTAAGCTGGGCCATTAAAGATGCTATTGTCTGGCCCAGCTGTTTTAGAATAATTAACTGTTTGACAGCAGGCAGAAGGATAAGTTGGCTACTGCCCCCTTTCTCCAAGACCTTGTACAAAGGCACAGGCGTGTCTGTTGTGCCTCAGCAACTCAAAGGAGCCTGAAATATCCCCCCTGATGAAGCACATGCTGTAAGGAGCCTAGTGTGTCTGTCTTGGTTTTTTTTTCTCCATCCTCTGTGGGAGTTTTGTGCCACACAAGTCTGGCAAGATCAGAATGTGAGTTTGCCACATGGCTGTATGTGTTTTAACACCTACCTCCGCAACCACGCAGCAGCTTCTTGGAAATCCTCCTGCTCTGCTCTTTCTCTGTGTGAATTAGGCTGGTGTTCTGAGCTGAGGAAATCCAAGGGAAAATTCCCCTGGAGATAAGAAAAAGTAACGTATTTTGGGAAATTTTTTTCTTCTGTCCCCAATGCTGTTTCTTGTTATGCTCCATATATATAATTCCTGTCGTTACCGGTCCAGCTTCTGTTCCCAAGGATGTTCATGAGGCTTCCTTAGAAACAAAATGTAATTGCATACATTTTAAAATATAATTCAGTTTTGCATAGAGTCTAAGTAGGCAGAGCCCCTGGGACTGGTTGCTTGGACCTTACTTAGGCCAGGAAAGTCACTTTGCATATCCAGAAGATAGAGGAGTTTTGGGGCTTTTCCTTCCCTGTTCTCTTCTAGATCAATAGTGTGTCTTGGGACCTGGAAGCCAAGCCTCCTTCTTTGTAAATCATATACACAAAAGGGACGACACAGCAAAATGGTCATAGTTGAAAAAACAGTGTGTGTTTTAGCCTTGCTAAAATGTAGTGAATGGTCATGTTAATCTGCTGAGTAGACAGGATGAACAGAGAAGAACAAACTCTGAGAGAAGATATTCTACAGCTTTTACACTTTTCAGAGAAGACTTTTGTGGCTGGACTTCTCTATGTAATTTCAGTCAACTAAGTTGGAGAATAACCATAATCTATTTCTTAAGGTAAACAAGAAGTTCACACTATGGTTTTTGTTTTCTACCCAAGATTACTTCAATAACAGGCCTAGGCCTGCAAGTGTTCAATCTCATGTATTGTGTGCTGATTTCAGAGTCCCGGCTCATTCTGGGAGGAAACACTGCAATTTTCCCTGAAGGATTTCTCTTTGCTATCCTCATTCGGGTCTGTCAGACAGATGATCTCTTTTCTCTCCCACAAACTGTGTTTGTTAGGAGAGGAACCTGCCCACTCCCGTTTTTCGTCTGCTCCCTTCCCCTAGAAAAGCCCCCCAGGTGAAACAGGGCTGCACAGGTTATTTGGAGCTGTGTTCTTGCCCATGCTCCTGGGCAGAGTTTACATTATGTCTGCGACGCTCTGCGTCATCTCCTCATTGGTAGTAGGTTATTTCTGAAAGGTTTTGCATGTGCATAATGTACATGATGATTTCAGAATCTTCCACAGCCTTAAGTCTTTTATGAATAATAAAGCTGTGTTTCAGTGTGGGGCTTGCCAAGGGGTCAGTAGCCATGCTGGCTGTTTGGCCACTGGTACCACTGTTTTATGCTGTGGTTGCCTGGCAGCTAGAAGGGGAATTTCTCCTTTGACAAAGCTTGTGCCATTGTCACTTGCATTAAATCAATCTCCCTGCTAACAGCTGACAGTATGGAGCCCCTGACACATGGCTCTGCTCCTAATTCCACTTACTAGAAAGCAGTAGTGATGCACAGTAGCCAACCAACTCATTACTGACTGTAACCATTGCAGCAGATGATTGTTGTTCCTTCCCTTTCACTTTGGATTTCTCCACTGCTGTTTGCTGTCCCCTTTCCTATCAGCTCAAATGACCTGACTGAAACAAAATCCCATCCTGTTAATGTCTAATGAGCAGTTATAATGGCTATGGAGATGCAGCAGCACATCCAGGCTAGACATTGACAGGCAGTAAATAAATACCATGCTTTGTGCTTCCGTCAGAGTGCTCCTTGTGCTGTAGTCTTTGCTCTGCTTTCTGTAGCTGCTGGCAAGTGTATCGTGTTAGTCCTGTGTCTTGGCTCATGCACAGGACGGAGGAGAGGGAAACCTTGGCTGTACAATGGGTAAAGCATGGAACTTGCAATCCCTTAGTCTTGTGGGGCAATTGGAGCGTGATGTGTCCTTGCAATGTGTCTAGGGTGGGGTTTTCTGCGCAAGCAACTTGTTTAAGCGTCTCTTTCTTCTTGCCTTTGAAAGATTTGCACTTGCCATCTTGAGTCTATTTAAAAATGAACTAATCACCTGTCTGATGTGTAGAATCCAGTAAAAATTCCACCTCTTCTCACCCAGCAAGACTGAACAGCATTGGCTCAGGAACATGGTGTTAGAAATCTTCATTGCAAAACAGGAAATACATTCAAGAGCAGGGAGACATTTGTTAGTTTTTAAGTTCTTTAAAAACATCTCTCCATTAGGATAAAGTTTCCTCCTTACAGCAGCTCTCACCTTTGCTGGGGTTTTATAAGCAAGGGATGTAGACAGTGCAGGGAGATGTTTCAAGATAAGAGCACAATATCTACTGCAGATGATTGATAATGAAGGGCTGCTACAGAGATGCAGCATCAGCTAAGAGCAGAGGAGCATGATTTTCTCCCACAGGCAAATTTGGGAAGTTGCCATATGCCCCTGTTACTGCACATTCCTCGCAGAGTGCTGCCTCAATTGGGAAGCCTCAGTCAAACCTCAGGGCACTTGGCCCTGAGATTTGCAGGCAGTGCTTTTGCAGCCTCCCAGCTACCTGCTGTGTCTGATAAAAGCCTCTGCAAAGTTGAAAAGTGGTATTGGGATGAGATTGCTTATTTTTGTAATAGAGATAGATGAGTTTTCAAATATGCATGTTTACTCCTTGCCCTGCCTGTGAGCATCTGTGGGCACAGCTCTTCATCCACCTTCGTAAACATTTATGGTGCGTGGCCTCCTCTGACCTGTGCAGAAGCACGCTTCGTTTCCTTTTCTCTCAGCTGTTCAGGGAACACCTCCAAGTAAGTCAGGACACATTACTCAAGCAGCTGCCAGGTCTGTAGCACCCTCACCTGGTCCAAGTGGCAAGCTCCATTAATGTCCATTCCTTCATGTAGTAGACAACTTTGTGGGGATACAGCTGCCCAAAATGGTTTGACTCCATTTTGAAGATGCTTTCCCACCTTAACAACCCCATGGAAAGCAGCCCAGCTCCAGCCCTGAGTTTTATGTCATAGCTGTGAACCTGAAGCAGCACTTCCACTTGCTTGAGACAGGGAGCATCCCAGCTCCTAGCCTGCAGTTAGAGCCACCTGGGTCTCTGCACATCTGGGTGTTCAGAGCTTCTTTGGATCAACTGATGTTTTGGTATAAAAATGCCATGACTCAAAGCAAATGGGCTTCTGGCCATCCTCTCAAAGAAGTCCCATAAAACAGGCTTCTCAAAATCCAGCAAAGCCAGCTCCTTACAGCTTGTGGGCCTTGGCAAAAATTTATGTGATCTGGCCTTGAAGCTGTAGAGCTGCTAAGTCACCCAAACCCTCTGAATCCTTTCGTACATATGTAATTATTTAATATAGCTGTATGTATAGCAGATTATCTGTGTTTTCACTCTCTCTCTTGCCTGGCAGCAGTTTTTTTTTTTTTCCAAATGGCACCCTTTGATATTTCTCTCCCATTCCCTGCTTCAGCTTTGACCCACTGCATCCCTTGCATTTTCAGACACCTTCCTAAGTAACATTTGCAGCACCAGACCTTTCAGTGATTCACATAGGAACAGCTTTGACCCTGTGTCTCAACTCACATGCCCAAACTTCTTTGTTGAGGGGGAACCCAAGCTTTCAGAGGGGAAAGATTGCACCTCTAATGCCCTGTCCTGTATGGATTCCTGAGGTTGTGCCTCACTCTCTGCCACTTATGCACAGAACAGGAGGATGTACATCACTTGCAATATATATTTTGAGAGGATGGAGTGTTTCAAGCTGCTTGTGACACTGAAAACAGCTTTATTTAAATACTGCATGCAAGCTGGTGTTTTAAAATAAGAGAATAATTAAGATGAGGGGAAAGAAAGGGAGGGAGAATATCAAATATTCATGTACCTCAAAGAAAATACAATCATCTTTAGGTGTCCTGTGGCTACAGAATATTCAGGGAGCAAAATGTGCCATGGCAATTCAGTGAACTTTTCTGTGCACAAGTTCCTCTCTGAGAGCTTGGTCTGGTAACTGTGGTGGCATTTGGGAACAGGAAGATGATGGCAGGGAAAAATCAGGAAAAAGAGAAGGATGTCAGCAAGAGGGCTATTTTACCTTCCTAAGCGCAGTTTGCAGAGGGCTTGCACTCTTTGTTCACCATGCTTAGTTTTGGGGAGGGAAAAATTTATTGGAGAAGATGAACCATTTTTATTTCTGATTTTGCAGAGAGTTTTGTTTTGGAAAATTTCTGCAATAAAAAAAAGGGAAATTTGTACGGAAAAGGATTTTTTTTTATTTTTTCCATATAGGTCAAGTAAAATGTTTCAGCCAATCTGAAAAGAGTGTTTTCTAAAATAAAACAAACAAGCAAGCAAAAATTAAATTATAGGGCTTGAGTCTTCCTGTAAAGAAATATTTTCAGTTTATCATTTTGACCAGCGGACAGAAAAATTGTGCCTAGTGCTGAAGGAAAGGTGTGTCAGAGGCAGATGAGAAAGAAGAAAAATGTGGTTGAGATTGATAGTAAGGCTGAAACTGGTGCTATGCAGACACTGAGAGAAGGAGGGAGAGGCTTGTCGCCCTCACTGGGGGGCTGAATGAGAGCTGTCCCTGCAGGGGAAAAGGGGGTGGAGAGCGCTGCCAGCCCTGGGAATGGTGTGCGGGGAGGGGCTTGGCTCGCTGTTCTGCTTGGAATGGCCCTGCTCTGCTGTGCTCTCGGCAGCCAGCGGCATTGCTGAGGGCATCCATGCCCACCAGGGCTGGAGCAGCAGCTAGAAGAATAATTGGTTGGCTGCAGCCATCTCCATGCCCACTGATCTGTGGGGAGCAGAGCCATCCAAGAGGCACAGCCAGATGGTGAGCTCTAATGTGCCCATATTTATGGATGTCTTCATTAGGTGACATCCACATGAGAGTTGAACGATCTGTGCCTTTCGGGGCTTGTCTGGGATCAGCATGGCATGATGATAGAGGCGGCTTTGAATTAAGGGAGTGAGGCACAGGTGTGGGGATGTAGCACTGTCTACCATGCAATTTGAGGAGAGATATAAGACAAAGCAGAAAAAAACAGTAAGAAAAAGGGGAAAAGTACAAGGATGGGGAAGCTGAATGAAACAAATGTGCCCCTATGTCCAGTACTACTTTTGGTCCATTTTGTGTCATCCTATCCTGTTTGCAGGTTTCCTGCACTGTGTGAGCTCCTGTTAGTCTCATGCTCATCATCCTGTCCTGCTCTTGCTGCCACTCCTTGCACTCAAAGCCTAGTGCTGCCTTTGACCACTTGTTAGCATATCCCACTGCTAGCCCATGCATGAATACACATATGTGTGTGCATGTGAAAGCCTTCATGCCTTCAGCCTCCACGATATCTGACTTATGTAAGAAACCTGGCTGATGGCAGCACTGTTGGATATTTTCTGTTTAGGGGGACAGAGCTGAGAACAAGAGTCTTGTGTTTGGACTTCATCCTTGCTTGTATTTCCACACCTACCAGGACTCCTTCTGCAGCTCCTTCCATGCTCTTTAACCTCCACTTCTGTGTCATGTTCATTCTGCAAAATCCTCTAGTCCTGCTTCCTGGAAGAAGTAAAAGATGGCAATTTTAGCCTGCAAATTGTTGTTCTGATTATTGCCAAGACCATCTTTCTCTAGTGTAGTGTTTCCCTGGGGTTAAGTGCTGTCATCCCTTTTGCAGGAGAAGTAGGAAGCATTCTCTCTTTTTAGCAACTGTTTCTACATCAGAGTCAGACACTTTTCCAACATGGGAGAATTTCCAGAATATTGTCATGTATGTTAGAGCAAAGCACATGGAGGCTTTTGAATCTCTATTCTATAGACAGATATTGTCTAAAAGAAAAAGCACCTGTGTAGGCAAAGTGTCTACAAAGGGCTCTAAGGGCTAACTTGAATGAATGGCGTGTTTTGGATAATAATGCTGAGGTCAAAAAACCCCAGAGTAGAGCACTTACGGAATAGGTGGAAGGGCTGCTAGCCAGGATTTTAGGAGGCCTGGTCTGATGGTACTTTGGTAGTGCTGGGTAGATTAGATGGGCATTTCAGGAGCCAGCAAGCCCTGAAGGGTTCATCTGCATCTGACAGCCTCAGTAAAGAATTGCCTTTCACCTGATTAGATCTCTTGGACCACTTTTCATTTCAAAAAGATGTATTATATGCCTGTGGAGCTTTTTTGCACTTATATTAAGTCTGGGTTTGTCTTAGTCGTCGTTGAAAGTTGTTTCTAAGAAAAGAACAGGTAGATCTATCGCTGGGCAACTGCAGAGGCAGATTTTGGCTTGGATCATAAAATGACTTGGGTTGGAAGGAACCTTAAAGATCACCTCATCCCAACCCCTCTGCCATGGGCAGGGATGCCACCCCTACAAGATCAGTTTGCTCAGGGCCCCATCCACCCCTTGCTGCAAGTAGGTTATGCCCTGACCTTGTGAGGGTCTGACAGCATGGTGTGCTGTGTATGTGTGTTACTGTTGTCTGTATGCCTTGGGTGGCTGCCAAAATAGAAACTAGTGCAATTCTGTGAGTGTGATGGCTCATCTGGAAGGGAGGTGCACAACTTTTTGTGCTGGAAGTATCCAATAGCCTGCCATTAGTCCTGGTCTGCTGTGTGACTGTACTGCAGTCCTGGGAGAGGTGCTTGTGTAGTACACTCATACCTGAACAAGCTGGCTTGCAGCTGGTATGAGTAACTGTCTACTTTATTCAGACACTGTTGGTTGTGGTACTGAGAGGGTTCTTTACAGAAATAGCTCAGTGGTCCTTAGGTTAATGCAAGTGAGAAGCTTGGACCAGTCTCAGAGTCATGGGTGGTGGTCAGGGAAGGAGGACAAGAAAACTGTACAGTTCACATTCGTGGGAGAAGGAACAGGGGATCTAATGCTGTTGATCTACTACTGCCAATTTAATCTTTAAATAATAAGGAGTCTTTTTATCTCCCCATAGTCTCAGGGCAGCAAAGCCCTCCCCTGTCATCTCACTCACTCTCTCACCTGCTGGCCAGGGCAGTCAAGAATTCTGCTGTCTTCCTCAGCCCCCCTGCAGAGATGAGATCCTAGAAGTACACCTAAAAATTCTGAGATTTATCTACCATCGAGCAAGCCCAAAAGTCCTTCTGTAGTAACCTGAAGCAAGTGCAAAGATAAAATCCCACTTGTATTGGATTGTGTCTGAGCCAAGGTGCCAAGATGGAATTAAATAGGTCAGCACTGGTTTTTGCAAACGTTTAATAGTAATTGTGGGTCTGCTGCATGCTAGGATAATGCATTTCCAGTGAAGGCTGATTGAATGCATGGGCTCAAAAAGGCAGAGTTCTTCCCTCTCCAGCCTCCTGCAGGGTGTTACACACTGGCCAGAGAAGCACTGCAGTACTGTTTTCCACTCATATTTGAAGCATCAGCACCGTCTGCTGCTGCAGACTAGAAACTGTAAAGCGGGACCAATCTCTGGTCACTCATTAAGAGAAACCCATTGATTTAATTGTGCAATCTCATAAATGCCAATAGTTTCTCTCTTCCAGGACCTGTAGATGTGTTCAGTGTTAGGTGCTGCAGTCCTGCTAATGAAGTGGTATTAAACTTGTACCTGCGTGTAGGTGCATTGACCTAGATTTATCAAGCTGTTACACTTAATGCTTAAATTGCACTTGATTGGCCCAGTGGACTGATCTGGTCTGGCAAATACAATATTCTCTACAAGGCTCCTAAAAGGAATTCCCTAGCTGATCACACATTTCTTTGCACTATTATAGATCTTACCCTATCCATTTCTTCTCACTCATTTCTACTTATTATCTAGGGAAGCTATCTGCAGCAGCTTGTTCATAGGAACATGTGAAATTACCTTGTTCCTCTCTGCCCCAAGTCTCTACAGTTAAAAGAACAAACAATTTTTTTCCCCTCTAGCTGGAAACATCTTTTTACATACAAAAGCATTAGTTGTTTTTCTTTTCTTTTTTTTCCCCCTATTTCTTTTGCTAGAGAGAGGAGCAGCTGGGATTCTTCTACTGATTCAGGTTCTCATTAGCAAATACCATTTTGTTGAAATCAAAACATTTTGCGGAAACTTACTGGTTTCAGCAGACTTATGATCGTCTGCCACACAAGGGCTGTCAGAAGCCAGCTCATGGGGTGAGCTGTTCAGAAGTACATTTTTTGGATCACCATGGTCCCTGAGGATGCTGCTCCACAATAGTTTTATCTGATGTAAGCCAGAGCTAATCAATTCCCATTCCTGCATAGGAATGGGTTGGAGAGTGGAGCAGATAAGCCTGTCTGTCTAGAGCTGGAACAAAGGCAATGCTGCAGCAATGGTAAACCTACAGTGGAACTGCAATCCAACAAGGCCTTGTTGTGTGTTTATGTTCCACATCCTTCTTATGTGGTAATAAATTCCTCATGTTCCTTAGTAGACAATTTCTGCAAAATTTCCTTAATTAGATATTCCCACAAAACAGAAGTCCTCTGTTTTGGTTAAGACCCTGCTCATGTTTGGTTTTTTGCCTCTAAAGCATTTAATAGTTGTGTGCTCTTGAGGGCAAACTCTTAAGTGACAAGCCCTGCTTCATTGTTAGTGTGACCATGGATACCATCTAGCATCTGATTTATTCACAAGTCCCTCACAATCCTGGGTTAACATTTACAAATCCTTTACATAGATGTGAGATTTTCCTAATGGAGCTCAAGAATATTATGTTATCCCTAAGGACATGGCACTGACAGGATTTGCTCTCGTACAAAAATAACCTGTGCAATGATGCATTTCCCTCTCACCAGTTTGGGGACAGGAGTCATGCACAAGTCTCAGTAGCAAAAGAATTTGTCTCCAGCACCTGAGTCAAGGCAGTAGCAGGGGCAATAGGCTACTGTCTGCCATGTAGACTAGACAGAAAAGAGAGTTATTTTGTGTTTAGCTACCTCCAAAACGTGGAAAGCTGAGTTCCATGTAAAAAACTGATCTATGTTCTTTGTCTCAGACAGATAAACATACCCAGTGGTGTCTCCTGTATGTACCCAGGAAAGACTTTCAGACAAAAATGGGAGTTTTGTGCCCTAGTTGGGACAAATTTTCAGGAACTTGTCCATCCTCCTGTGACAAAGGTATATCTGGCTCAGTTAATATGACTTAGATAATTGTGATTTTTCTCCCAGTCTGGTTTACTGACCTCATGGGACTTCAGAATGGGTAGAGATCTTGCTGGCAACAGCCTTTGTACTTCAGAGATGGATGAAACTCAAGTTCACGGCATCTACTCATGGGTCAGGTAGAGCAGGCCCATCTCCTATAATCTACTATCACACAGGGCTTTTGGTATATGGCAAGTGGTGAGAGCCTGGGGCTTAGAGACCTTCCCCTGAAATTGGTCTCATCAGATTTTAAAGGAAAAGCTCCACAGCTGAAAGGGGACAGAAACCTGCTATATTCCAGTGGCAGTATACTCTGCAACTCCCTGTCTTTTTCTTTTTTCCTCTTATCAGCTATAGGCAGGATATATGCCAATTCTCTTACATGCAGAGGCAATCAGATATTTTTCAAACCAGATGACTGTGACTGAGGGAAAAAAAAAAAGAAACTATGGTTCTGTTTTAAAATCTATGAGATTTTGTTTTAAAACAAGGGGAGAGGCAGAAAGTTGAGGAGGGGAGAATCAAATATTTATATATTTCAAAAGAAAAGCAATATAATTTCAGTGACACTGTTGCTAAATGACTGTTCATCCCCCATACTGACTGACAGATAAAACAGGTTTATGTCATTCTGAAGTGGCTCCTCATCCATGTAACATCTCCCTCGCAGTCAGGGCTCTGTCAGCTCCCTTCAGAGGCCTCTGTGGGGAAGGAGTGAGGAAGATTACAGGGACACAAAAATATCAGCCTTTAGTTCAATTGTTTCCTTTGCTCATTCTCCTGTTTTTTTCTGATGGTATTTGTTATATATTCTGCTGCTGGAATGGCTATGAATGAGTTCTGTTAGCTCAGTTCAATTAAACCCAAATTCTGGTTGCTTACAAAGAGAGAGATGGTAGGGAGATTTAGGAAGGTGGGAACATGGAGTTCATAATGTAAACATTAGTTTGTGATAGTCCTTTTCACGTTGTCTGCTGCCCTGTAATCCTGGAAGTGCTCTCAGCAGTCTATTTACCTGGGTGCAAGGTAGCAGCCCCACGGGGACTCTGGCTAATGCTTTTGGGTCTACATCCTGATCACAGTGTTGCGCTCAAGGGAGATGGGGGTGGGAGGAAAAAAGGGTGTCTTCTCCATGGGGTATCGCCTGCAAGAGCTCACTGTCAGTCTGGGGAGTTGGAAGAAACACTTGCTATTACTGCCTGCTCATTTTCTGCATAAGCTGTCAGCTGAGCGGATGCATTGATTTAAGGGCAACACACTTAAGGCTTTCCACAGAGGTGTATTGGCCCCTCTGCCTACAGAAATGGATTGTCTGGAGCGATCCCAGCAGTCATTGGGAATGTGCAGTGCTGAGAGTGTCAAAAAAGAAAAGAAAAAAAAAAAAAAAAAAGGAGGAGAATAAATTAGGCTGAGGGGAATAGCTAGTTGTATTTGATAAATGCTTGAAAACCAAACTAAGTGGGAAGATGAGGACCTTACCCTAGGTGTCTGGGGGAAGGCAGCCTTTAACAATAAAAGTGACAAACAATAAAAGTTTAAATTTTTTTCTGGATGTGTTAGGCATTATCTACCAGCTTGCAGAATCTAATCTGATGTCCCAAATGGCTCAGTCCCAACATTTTACTGGCTTTCTTGTCAAATCTTAGTGGGTAACACAGGGAGGGATCTTTCCGCCACATTATACACGATGTATCGATGTCATACCCGGTGGAAGCAACTTTGTTGCTTCTACTTCATTTGCATGAAGCACATTCATCATTTCCTTTCGTTTCAGATTGGCTACTGCAAGCTGCTCTTCTGTTCAGCATTATGAATCCTTCATTCTGTTTGCTCTCCCTGGGAGGAGAGGGATGGCTGTGCCCGCAGCCGCGCCAGGGTTAATTAGTATGGTGTTAGTACGGGTAACAAGTAACCTGCAGAGGGGAGCAGCGTGGACTCTAGAGTAAACGTGGCATCTCTGCTAGATTAAATCCAGGGCTGGTAAGCCTCCTTACATGCACCTGCATTTATTACCAACTGTTGATTTACCCCTGCAGTTTTCCTCTTTCCTTTGGGACCAGGAGGAGAGTGGCTTTGCTGCCTCATCCACAGGCTGCTCCCCTTGAGACTGCATTTCCATGGGCAATAAGATTACATAGCCCTGCAGGCAGAGCTGTGGCTGCAGTGGAACTGAATGCCCCACACGGTGTTTGCTGCAGGGATGTGAGCAAAGGTGGACAGTGAGGAGATCAGCAGCTCAGGAAGCTCTTGGGGAGATGTGCACAGCCATTCCTGGAGTTCCTGGTTGCCATGTGCCTTTTCACTGCTGGGGAATACCCCAAATTAATGCTCCCATGTTTGTCTCCGAGTACTGCATCTATTGTTTGAATATCTCAGCCAGTTCTGTGGCCCTCACACTGTACTATTCCCTTTTTCCTCAGTATTTTTTTTTTTTCCTTTTTCATTGTGATGGAGTTTTCAGAAGAGCTATTAACATTAGAGCTTTTAACTGACAGCTCTGTTTTCTTTAGCTGCAGACTCCATCTCTGCATTGTTCTGCTAAACTGTTGGATGAATGTGGCAGAGCCCTCTGTCACAGAAAGCTTTTCTGCTTATTGTATCTTTTTTGGAAGGACTGCAGTGGAAACTCTGTAATGCTGTGAATAATCGTAAATATATACACACTGAATGGAGCTGAAGCTCTCAGTCCTTTGTGGAGCTTAGAGTTTGTGAGCATCTCTACACACTCAGAATTGAGCATTAAGCATCTTTAGAGGTATACTTTCCTTCTTATCACTCCAAGTCTGCTCAGCTCTTTAGAACAGTTTTGAGATACCTTTAAAGAAAAAAAAATCTTTTAAATTAGCAATGGCATCTCTGGAGAGGAGAGTGATTAATACGTAGTAATTCAAAATGTTGGAATATTCATGGGGTTCTCATTTCTATAGCTTTTCTTTCTACATAAATCATCAGGAAAAAAAAAAATCATATCTTGAAACAGCACTGATAGTAAACTGCCTCCTCTGGGATAGATGGATGGATGGCAGTGGGTTACCAGCACAGAGCAAGCTGTATAGAGCTGTGAGAAAGAAAAATACTTGAGGTGATTTTTGCAAGATACTGACCAAATCATTCAGAGGGCATCATGCAGTACGTACCTGTTTCCACCAAAGACAGTCACAAGCTCTGTCCTTTTATAAGGGTGAGCAGCACAGAGCATGTTGTGGATTTAAACCTCACATTAAGGGTCTCTCAGCAAACTCTGAATATGTAGAGGGAAATCTCTCCGTTTCAGAGAGAGGGAGAAAAGCCTTTCGGTAGTAAAAATTCAACCTCACTAATTCTCCATTCACCTTCAGCTCTAAACTGGAGGTGATGATTAGAAAATATCAATAGAATATTTTCCTGTTGGGAGACACTGTATCAGCAAAATCAATGACTTTTGAAGTCAAGCTGATGTTGATAAAATTCTCATTGAAACAGAATGGAAAATTGTGATATTTTTGCAACTGAGGGGGAGAGTCTTGGTTGTTTGTTTTCATCAGTGAAGATGGAACACTTAAACTAGCCAAAATAAGTTTTTTTCTTTTTGTTTTACCGTAATGCCTTTGGGAAAATGTTGCAATTTTAAATACAGCATTAAAAAAACAAAAACAAAAACAAACAAGAAAAAAACAAACCCACCAACAAAACAAAGCCTTTCCCTACTTGAATACACTGAGATCCCTGTGCCAACTGGTTCATCTATAGGTGTTTTAGCTAAGCTGTTATCAGCTGAATCTCTTTATTAGCCTTCTGCTCTGCTGTCTGCTTGGTTTTCAAATGCTGGCACAGGCTCCTCTTTAACGCATACTTGCTGAAAACTTGGCATGGATTTCTCTTCTCCTTTCCTTGTCAGTGGTCTTTTTGGTCTTTTTCCCCATGATCATAACATGGTGCTTATTTATATAAAACTTACTGGTCAGCTGCATTATTTTATGCAGTGTTTTTCTACCTGAGGATTTGTATACACTTGGCAAACAACAATGAAATTAGTCATTGACATAGCTATTAAAACCTGAGCTTCACAGCAGTGGATGTGGGAATGTGCTGAGGGGAAGAAGGAGGAACAAAATACCAAGAGGTGTGCAATCTGTCCAAGGTCATGTGGTGGCAGTCAGAAATTGCTTTAATTTTGTATTTTTCTCCATCTGTGCAGACTTTTCCTTCCATTTTGGAAAGTACAGATCACATGAGTCTTGTGGGGTCAGTCTTCCCACTTTTAAGATTTGGATCCAGCAAAGTAACTGAGGCTAGACTTGCTCTTTGAACAGCTCATATTTTAATCTGGGATACCTGCACTTGGACAAGAGTGTGTGACTGTATGGTGCTGGTCCAGCCGCACTGGGAGTGAGAGGTTTCTCTTGTGCATCAGGCACAGAGGGAGGGGTCTGCTTTAGGAGGACATTACTAAGAGAGAGGCTGGTGCTTGCTTCCCAAGAAAGGCAGTTTATTGATTGTTTGGGCTCATTGGTGAACCACACAGGGTCATCTCAAACTTAGTCCTGCTATTTGAAACATCCTGACTTCTCTCATTCCTTTGCTAGAAGTGCTGCAGTGCCAGGCCTGCTCTTTTTTCTCTTTGCCAGATGTGTTATGTTTTCTCCTGATACAGCCTCTTCCCTTCAGAACAGTTTTATTATAATGATTTCTAAACATGAATGGCAGAGAATGATTCAGGGAATGGAGCAGGACATGGTGCTCATGGTTAATGTGGCTTGAGGGAGGAAGAAGAGGTATATGATGTGGTGGCTTTTCAATACCTGCTGCAAGATTTGCCAGAACCTATTGCTTTGCCTTTGAGCAGGATAGCAGATCTTGCACTCCTCATAAAAAAGGAGAAGAGGAGAAGGAACTGTGCTTGTCCTCTTCCAAGCACTGTTCAATTTCATTAAGGACAGAGTAGAGAACTTTGTTAATCAATATCCTACTACCCTCCTTCTCCAGTCCAGTTTTCAGGGAGAAAAAAAAAAAATCCCCACTCAACCATAATTTCAAACGACTATTCCCTGTTTCTCTGTTGCAAGTGGCTAAGAAACAAAAGCAGGGACCCCCCTGCTGCCACTCAGTGATTCTCAACTGCAGAGGTCAATCTCCTCTGTTTTGAAGGATGGTGTTAACTCTGGAGTGGGCAGAAATTCAGTGTCTGGCCTCCCTGTTGACACATTGAAAGATTTCACTCACACGTCTCTCCTCCTGAAATACTTTCAACAGACCCTTTTGAAAAAGCTGCATTCATAAAGCAGTGCCTCCTCTGCTCTCTGCTTCAGCTTGTTACTGAACCAACAACCTTTATTAGCACACAGGACCCTGTAACCTTACAGTGTTCTTAAGAATTGCACCTTTTTCCTCTGCACTTTTAAAGTCTTTAATCTTTCCTAGAAATAAGGAGACCTGATGATGGACTTAGATTTGTTAAAATAATAAACCTGAAGTTGGGAAAAAAAAAAACCAACAACCTACCCGATCCAAATTCCAAGAGGCACCACCCTCTGAGTTTGCTGATGGATGCATCTATACAAGAGATATATTCTCTGAAGTTGACCAAAGATAGTTTTGTTCTTGTCACTCTTCATGAACTTCTGTGGGTTTTAATTTGTTTTGTTTTTCCAGTTACTCAAAAAACCCAAACAAACAAAAAAAAACCACCCAACAAACAAAACCCCCAAACAAACAATGAAAACAACCCTTTTTTTCCAAAAACCCCCAAACAAACAATGAAAACAACCCTTTTTTCTTTCCTCATGATTCAAATCTTTTGTTCACACTTTCCTTTTCAGCCAAAATAGGGAACCTTCCTCTTTCCAAAATACTTTGGAAGTGAAGAATGGAAGTTACCTTTTACAGATGGTGCAGTAGATTATGTAATTTGGAGTATGATTGCATACTTCCAGGTGGTTGATTATTTAATTTAAATGCCAGTATTTTCTGTGGAACATATCTGATGAGTCAATTTCAAAATTTAATTGAAACATAGTTTTGACCAAAGAATGTTTTAAGGGGAAAAAAGAAAAACCAAGAAACCTGCATTTACTTTTTTTATCTACAATTCTTAAAAAAAAATTATTATTCTAATACAAGCAGAAGAAAAAGGATGAATTTTGCAGCCATAAATATAAATTTCAAATGGGAATATTTTTGGTCTTGAAAATAACCAGATGAGTATAAGAACTTTGCTTCCTTTGACCCAGCTCAAACCATGATGTCTTCAAAACTAACAGGGACTTTGATGTCATAGCCAGTAGCAGACCACAGGAGCTGCAGGACATGGAAGGTGGAAAGAAGAGAAAAATGCCTCAGATTTAAACCAAAACTTGGAAAAATTATTAATGTGTTGCAGAGAATACTGCTTTTAGCTCCTTTCTGCTTCAGTTTTCCTATCTGTAAAGTACAGTCGTTAACTGAAACCAGTAGAATAATTTGGGTTGTAGAATTAATATAAAATTGTAGCTTCTTTTGGTTGTAAAACACCTCCAGGAGAATTTTTTAGTTTTCAAATGTATTTGCTACTTGCACTTATTCGAGTTAAATAAATCAAACTGGGGCCATTTTTACAAACAATTCTTGTGCCGTAAGTTTGTTTCTGAGATGTTCTTGCTGAGTTTCTGGACTTACGGAAAAGGAAAATTCAGGTAGAATTCCATATAACCCTGGTACAACCTCACGCTGCCTCTGTTGTTTGCTGTGGAGTTTTGACTTTGGGGATTTTGATTGTTTTTTCTTCTCCCTGCGTTCCCCCCCCCCCCCCCCCCCCCATTTTGGGGTTTGGTTTGGTTTGTTTTTTTTTTCCTAGACCTGTAGTTTTCAGTTCCTTGGAGCAACATTTTTACATGGTTACATATGTGCTTCGTACACTTTTGCATTAAGACATTCTGAAATAAAATTAGGGGCTAATATATTTATTCCTGTTTCTATGACTGTTCCTGCCAGGAAATGAATTGTCCTGGACAGCAAACAGAAAACACTGATCTGTGAGTTGTCAGCATCAGCATCCTTTTGTCTGAGCTATGACTGTCAAGTCCATCCCTTACTCTGTGTGTCCTCTGTGACACTGGTCAGCATGCCCACAGAAAGGGATCACTTACGTGATGGAAAGCAAACTGGCTCACACCCTGAGAGTGGATCTACTTGCTAGAGGCTTCCCTGTTCCATTTAGCTACTTAATTAAAATACAGAAATAGATTAAAAATGTGTAAGTCAGGCTCATGCTGACAACACATAGCTTAATATTTGGATTATTACCCGAAACACAGAGAGTTGCAGTCATATAGAGCTGCTGCTCTGGTTCTTTGCTGGGATCTGCTCATGTGCTTTTCATAAGCAAATTCTCTTGTGTACGACTGCAGTTCATTTCCTGCAAGCCCTTTGTGGCAGTAAAATTTGATTGCTTGAAAGTCTGTGGGAAATGACAGCACAAGGGTGCCACTGAAATGAATCAATTCATAGTCAGTCAGTGGAGTATTTGTGGAGAGTTTTCTGTGTCTTACTCGCACACCCTATCATGAAAGTATTTACTGCACCTGTGTCCCAAGGGTGTGATGAGACTTAATTTAATAAAAGCTTGTGAAGTACTTTGGAAAAGAAAAGAGGTAAGTGTTGTATGTTGTTATTTCATTTTAATGTTCCTTTGAGCTTCAGTGTTCTATCTGGGCTCTGGGATAGAAGAGCATAGAAAGTTTGTCCTCTGCATTTCCAGATCTGAAGGAGTAGTTTATTTTCAGTATAACAAACATTTCTAGGATCTTATCTAAGCTTCCTTTAACAGATCAGTTTTGTTTAAAAAAATCTCCAAATCAACAAAAAATCAGGAACAAAAGACCATCGAAGCCTCATGCAAACACTGAAGGAGGAACTCCAAATCGAATGAGCCTTCTCAGCCAGCATTTTACAAACATGGCTCTGTTGCACCATAGTCCAACATGATACAAAAATGCCATTGTGCAGGGAAGAGCTTGCTCAGTCTTGGAAATCAGAGGATGCTGTGATAGTAAGGTACTGTCCATGAGCTGATAAACTCTGCCTTGCAGCAAGGCTTGCTTGAGCACAGGCCTCTGCTAACTCCATAATTCTACTTGCTCATCACAGCTCAGGGGGTGCTGGGAATGCCATTTTTTACTAGTCACTGTGAGTGTGTCCTTGGTGCTCTGCAAGGAGGAGAATCGTTCTGCCAGGTATCATGGTTTGACAGCTGCTCCTTCTAGGTGTGATATATCCCCTCTTCTGTGATAGCACACCATTATGTGGACACAACTTTTGCAGAGTTCTTCTGTGGTGTTATGTATTTTTTGGTGCACACAATACATGAAAACTCAGTCCTGTTTCACAAAAAAAAGAGAGAATCTGAGGCATAAATCTCTTCTTTATGTTCACAAGGAAGCTGGAAAGGAGCAAAAGAGTTTCTTGACTTCTAGAATGAGATTCAGCTCCTGATTGAAATGTCTAAATTTAGGAGTCTTCCTATAAGTATCTAGATGTGAGTTGGTGTCTAAACACCCATTATAGCTGATAGAGATTCAGTGCAGTCAGTTGAGGCTAGAAACTTAATTCAGCTCATCTTAGAGCAGACACCTCCTGATCAGCTGAATTAACCTTTTGACTTCACTGCCTGTAAGGACCAAGTCTTCATTAACTGTGGTGGGAAGTTAGACCATGCAGCATTTACCTGTGGGAGATTCAATCTCAGACTGAATTCAACCTCAGCCAGCATTCCCCTCCCAGGGTGGCTGTGTCTACAACTTTGCTAAATGTGCTGCAGGGGGAATTTAGGGACACAGAAGATAATTCCAAAGTGGAGCTTCAAGCCAGGGCATCACACAGACACCCAAGGAGTCTTGGAGGACCACCTCTTATATGACTTACACAGAACATACTGTCCTCTACAAAATAGGATTATGCATGTGTCTCATGCTGCAGCAAAGCAGGATAAACCCCAGATTTACATTTGACTCCCACAAAAAAAGAAAAATGGAAAGGAGAAAGGGAAGAAAATGAAAAAAGGAAGCAAATATGCACATGCAGGCATGAGACACAGGGTTTGTGTTTGAGTCATAAAACAGTTTGTCCCTTCTTTCTCACCCACCCTTCTCTCTACCCTCTGCTGGCACTAACTGGAGAAATAACAGCTTGTTTAATGTTATTGACAGACTCTTGTCTTCTGCTTTGTAAACTTGTTTTCTGTACTAATGTATGGGGCTGTAGGGCACAGCAAGTAGGAGTCTGAAGTGTCATTACTATATCCCCAGCTGTCTGGATACCTTCTGGGTGAGATTGCCAGGGCAAGAATTCTAGTGGCCAGCTCACTTGGGAAAAAAAGAAGAAAAGTAAGGAAAGTAGACATGAGGGAGAGGGCAAGGCAGAACCAGATATTTTTCATGTACTTATCCCCTGTGCTTGATCTAATTTTTGCAATATAGAAAATGCATTTAGAAGGTTACAGAATTGCAGAATTTTGTGTGAGATATATATCTAGTAAGACATGTTGCTCTTTAAACAGGGTTTGAAATGCTGTGCCACAGTACTTTTCAGGCTGCATTTGTATTGCCAGGGTCTGTAGCTTGGTCAGTGATGGTCCTACAGAGCCTTCTCAGTCCTTCTGTTGTCAAAGTGCCACATGATCCCCCTATCTCAGAAGGGATTCCAAAACTCACCTGCCCACTGACCAGCTTTCTCCAGGTTTCTCCAGAATCATCATAGCCTCTTTCTTTCTGCAACAATTTCTTAAGGAAACTCATGACCTGGAGTTGTTTACAGCGACTTCAAGAACTGTAAGCTCTAGCTAAAGAGATCTGGAATGAGAGAGACAGAAAAGAATTCCCAGCAGCTCTCATAAGCAGCACAGGCAATAGGCTTAGATATGAAAGCAGGAAAGGAGTTGGTGAAAGAGTTGGGGTGGTAAGCAAGAAGCAGTTGAACAGAATGATTTGTCTCTAGATATTGCTTCAGTCTCCCTTGAAAACTCAAACACTATTATGTCAAATATGTCTGCTACACATTTTCTTTCCAAATGAAAGCAAAAAGCTGCAACACTTCCATCAAAAAAATATATATATCTAAAAAAAAATCTGAACACAGTTAGCAAGTGAATACCAAGCTCAATGCCTGCTGTAACTTTCTTAGACAGTTCCCTCTGGGCTGACATTTTCCATGCTTGAAGTAAAGAAGCATGTATACAAAATACACATGCACAGTGCTGCTGTAAATGGGAAGTTTTGTCAGAATTTCAGCAATAGAGTTTCATGTAGTTTTGGTGGTGCTAGTTTTTCCTTGCTTTCCAGACAAAGAGTTTTCAGTTGCTTCTGTTGTACAGAGATGACATGAAATTCTCATTTAATTGTCAGTGTGCTTCTGAACATATGCTCTCACTCAGTCTTGCTTGGAGGGATTTGGGGTCTGTTTCTGGCTAACCAGGCATACAGACACTTTTAAAGAATACAGTTGGTGCCAGCATATGCAGAGCAGGGTTCCCCCGGCTCATGCGTCTGTTGCACGCACACACACAAACATGCCTCCTTTCGGCTAGGGGCCTTTGGAAGCCAGCACAAGGTGCAGCTGCCTCAAATGTGTTATTGGAAAAATCAAGAGCTTGAAAGCAAGCATTTGGAGCACCTCTACTACCTAAGTAGGAATCAATGACTCTGCACAATGACCTCTGCACAATTTTGAAACCTGTGTGGAAATAACCGTGTCCCAAAAGGAGGGGCAGAGGGCAGGTCTCTGAGCTTGAAAATCTTTATTGGTGGCAATCTTATAACTAAAACAGAGGGGCAGAGGTAAAAGGGCTGAGCATGCCATCTTCTCAGGGTCAGAAGGAATTTGCAGTAATATAGCACAGTTTTCCTGCTGTCTCTATCTTTCCTCCTAAGTACGTCACTTAAGGCTTTCACGCTACATGGCCCACGCGTAGCATGGCTACCGAGATGACTGAGTCTCTGATTTTGCTTCCTTTCAATTTTAATATATTGTTTTATTCTTTAATCCCCTCTAAGACTCTTTAGGCTCTTTGAGCCATTGAAATAATCTTTCTTTCTGGCATTCCTCTTTCTCTGTTCCCTCCCCATTAGTCTTCCATGCTTTGCACTCCACTTGCCCAGCTAGGAGTTGCAGTCCGATAGCCTTGTTTATTTTCCCTATGTTGTAGCAAAGGATTTGATTGATTGCACTAAAGTAAGTTTTGAAATGGATATTTCAACAACTCTGGTGCTGGTTGTTAACAACACTAAAGCAAGAATGTGTGTACGTTGTACCTGTCCCCCAAGTGTGACTGAGAAAAGAAAATATATATTGAATAATGAAATCAAACAGAAATGCATTTAAAGTAATAACAAAACCAGAGTAAACATCCTCAGTGTGTCATTTTCTTTAAAGGAAAGCTTTTGCAATTTAACTACATGAACATGTACATGAATAATAGTATGAGAAGAGACAGTGTTATTTTCTTTTGGTTAATGCACACTATCTGGTCTGCTGTTAGCAATCTGAATTTATTCACACCTCTATGGCCACTGTGATTTTGTGTATACCACCACGTTATACACTTACATTTCAAGATTCCTTTGTCTATTGCTGGCATCCTACATTTTACAAAGTAAAAGTACTGTGTAAATCCCCGCGATTTTCTCTGGTTAATGCTCTTGGTGGGAAGGTTTACAACGTGCATTTTGCAGGGTGTGCACCATAAAGCAAGACACAGTGCTTACACTTTTCACTCCCTTGAAGCAGAATTCAGGATAGTCACATTTAAATTTTATAGCTGGCTGTGCTGTGGTATGCTTCCTGTATTTCCCTCATTGGCACCTCTGATGGTCTTGTCTTAATTCCAAGACTGGTCCTTTCCACAAGCAGGCTGAGTTTCCTGACAGTTTTAACAGTAGTAAATCCTGCTTTCCTAGTCTGCTTGAGCTGGGTCTTTTAAAGCTTTTTAGGGAAAAAAACAAACAAACAAACAAACAAAAAAGCAACAAAAAAACCAAACAAAAAAACCCCCAAAAACCAATTGCATAATCTAGACCCCCAAAGCAGATTTAAAAGAAAGATCAGCAGTTCCTAAACCAAGCACAGAGAAGAGTGCTGAAAATGCCTGCCTCCCAGGAGCCAGTGCCAAAAGGAGAGTAGACGCTTATTGTGCCTTCACCAGGGAGGTAGCCTGGGCTGGGAAAGTAGCCCTCCCTGGATTAACCATGTGGCTGAAAATCATTGCAGCCCCAGGTTTAGCAGATGCTGCATCAGGGTTATGCTGTGGCAGCTCACTGCTGGGGCTGAGTGCTGCAAAATGTCAAGAGTCCCCGACTGTTGTGTGCAGGCTCCTTATCCCCATTTTTTTTCCCCTGCTGCTATTTAGCTTTCCATCTTTTTCCTGTTTTGTTTATGTTCGGGCATACCTGCAATTTCTATGTAAGCAGTAAGGTGAGCTCTATTAGAGTTGCAAACATTGCAGGGAAATAATGGATTTCAAACCATAACAATTCCTTTTCCATTGCAATAATAATAACAAAAAAATCCAGGGAATTTTCTAACCCCGATACATATTTCCATTCTCTGCCTTGTCTTCTTCAATGTGGAGTTGAAGTAACAATATTAGTTAAAGATTTAAAGCCTGTGACATCCCTGATTTTGCCTGGGGACTTTGCCCTTATTTCAGAAGACAGGGCTGCACAGTGGCATGCTGCACTTCCTAGAGTTGACAAAGCCGTGCAGAACTCTGGAATTTATTCTTTTTTTTGTTTTTTCTCTTTGAAGCATCAGTTCAGTGGTACATTTATCTATCTTGTTTTAGATAGTCTTTCTTTCTGTACGACCACCTATCACACTTAAATTTAAGCAAAGCTTGGAAAGGGTCTGAGGGAATTGCCAGCTGCAGCAGTTCAAAGCTGGAATGAGAAGGGGTCTGCCGCCATATCAGATGCATGTGTTCATAATTGGGTGATTTAGTAATTAGCATAGCTGCTGTAAATATAACTGGATACTTAAAATCATGAATTTGCCAGCATCCTAAATGTGCTGTCCTATCCACTGTTATTCAGATTAGTAGGTTGCTTTGAAACTTCCTCTGCATCACCAGGTTGTCAAAATACAGCTTCCTGGTGAGTTTTGAACAATGTATAATTTCTTTTTCTGACCCTTATTTATTTCTTTAGAAAGAAGAAAGGCTTCATCACTCATTTTTCTTTGTAATTTGATGCTGTTTGTTTATTGACTTATTTATAAAGCACCTCTGGCATGTGTGGCACTTCACAGGCAAATAATATTGACAGGTCCTTCTTTACTGCAGGCTGAGCATTCTGTTGTTCCTATTCCGTACTGGCCTGCAGTGCTGTAGCACTATGATGTACTGACCTAGCTGGGACATTGCCTCAGGAAGCCACAATGGATTTTGGAACCTCTAAGTACAGGTGTATGAGCAGGCAGCCAAAGAGGGAAGATAGATCTGCTTCTACACCCTTAGCACTGAAAGGAACAGCGGAGACCTTCAGCTTCTCGGATTTAGGAATGCTTTTCTTAGCTCTACCATTTGAATGGCATTACTTTGAAGAGAAGCTGATGGTGTGGTTGTGGCCTCCAGTTCCTGTACCTGTGATACTTTTGGAGAGCCTGGAAGCTGGTTATAGTGTGGTGGGGACACAGCCGAGAGCAGATCCCCACTGCATGCTTAATGTATCCAGTTTACCTGCCCCTCCTACATGTTTGCTTGCCTTTATCTGGGAGTTACCTGGCACTTCACTGTTATTCTTGTCGTACACACCACTAAAAGTGAGCTGTCCTCAGGCCAAAGAAGTTGAGTGTAAAGGTTTTTATGCCATGATGTTTCATTTTGGAGAATGTCTTTAGTTTTCCATTGATAGCAGGCCAAGACACCATCAGTGCATAACAGTGTTCAGCAAAGGAGATGGAAAGGAGAGCAAAAAAACTGCTGCCTTAATGGTGTTGGGAGCCACTGACAATCTCTAGAGTGTAATGTCTTAGATCCACACCTCATCACTTCCCAAAAAAAAAAAAACAGAGAAAGGAAAAAAAAGGGCTGCAGAGCCAAGAAAAGTCTTTACTAGCTTGTCTTCACTTTCCTCCCCCCCTTTTCCAATCTGCCTTCAATCTTTAATGGAGAAACTTACAGCTCCAGAACTAATACTTTCCCACATTGCATTAATCCTAATTGACTTGGATATAAGTTCCCCCTTCTACTATCTTCAGCCTGGCATTACCATTTGCCCCTTGGGAACCCACAGCCACCTCTGCTCACTGATTCTTGCTGGCAGCTTTTGCACAGGAGAGCACACTTTGCCACTGGGATGCAGGGAGTGGAGCTGCAAGGACACAGCCAGTGACCTTGCTGGAGAGCTCAGGACACAAACTATGAGAAGTCGCTGTGTTGGAGTTTAGGTTAGATATGTAATCTCAGAGGTTCTGTGATTGTGAATTGGTTGGGTCCGCATCCCCCTCCATCTGGGAATTGGTGAAGATCACAAGGCACTACTGGGTTTTTTGCATGGATGAGTGTTAATCAGGGTTTAAAAGGGAGGGAGAGTGAGCTTGGATGTTGAGATTGAACCAGCCAGAGCTGCAGCACAAAACTGGCAAGAATAGTTGTGGCTGATTTCTATCATGTCTTCGTCGTGACTTCAGTTAGTCCAGGCATCTTGCGTTCCTCCTGTCTGTCTACCTATTTTTCTTCAGTCAACTTCAGACTTCTTTCTAATTCCCACTATCCCACTTTTTGTCTCTTTCTGTGGATGTCTGCATTTCATTCTTTTCCATCTCCTTTTCTATCATTAGTGTAGCACCTATTAATCTCTTCTTTCTGTAAATGGGGAAACTGAGGAAAAAATCAATTGATTCAGAATCATTGAGGAAGCTGGAACTCATGCAACCCATGTCCTAAGCCCCATGCATTGCAGCAAACCTGATCAGTGCTGGTTTTGCACATCATTCCAGTAGTTAATCTCTGCAAGACAGTGATCTTACCTTTGTTACTTCTCCATTCCATACAGTCTTTTGAAGTCACAATGGTATCTGACACACACGCACCAGATCCTGTGAGGAACAGAGAGAGCTTGCGTGGAGGGAGCAGGAAATTAGGTGAAAGGAGATGGATACATGGGAAGGATCAAAATAACAGCGTAATGAAAAAAAAAACAAACCGCAGTGTGGGTGGCAGGCAGGAGGGGGTGTGAGGTGGGAACGGGGCTGCCCAGCCTAGGGCAGCTGCCGCTCATGGTGGGGAAAGGGCGCTGCAGCCATGTACTTTGGTGGCATTTATGCAGCAAGGGGGAGGATGTGGTGTGTCTGTATGTGTGTTGAGGGGCGTTGTAACTGCAAGGGGATTATGTGTAGCCTGAGTTTCTTCAGATATTGGAGAAGCCAGTGCCTGTGTGCTCTTTTCTATATCTGCAAATCTTTTTTTTTTTCTTTTTTTTTTCTTTTTTTTTTTTTTTTTTGCCACTGTGCTGGGTTTTGATCAGACAGAGAACACAGGGGAGAAGAGGAGGATTACTGCAAGGGCTTTTCGTGCCTCTGTCTCTTCTTCCGCTCCAATTGTTTTTCATTCTCGCTACTCTATCTTTCCCACCAGCAGCTCTCAGTTCTTTCTTGTTTGACAGCATCTTTCTTGGATCATCCCAGTCAAAGTACTTTTCTTTTTAGAGCACCACTCTAAAAAAAGGTATACCCTGGGTGACAAATACCAGGTTTTTATTCCCTATTTCCCCTCCCAAGCCAGTATGCTGGTTGTTAGCTTTGCTTCACTGTGAGCTCAGCTGGCAGGTATGGACGCTGTAGACATTTCTGGTCTTTTTCTATTCCACAGGCCGCTGTGGTGATGGAAAGAAGACAGAAAGTTTTATTGTTTTTTGTACTTAATGGATTAGCCTCTAAAGATTCTTGACTTTCTTCCTTCTAAATAATCGTCACAACATTTTTCTATGCCCAGCTTCTTTCCTGGGATTCCCCCACTGCCTGCAGGATGGGCTGGTCTCAGCTGGAGGTTGACAGATGGGAGAGTGAAAATGTGATCAGTGCAAGGCCTAGGCTTCCAGATGAGTTCCAAGAATTTAATTTTTGTCAGAAAAGACATCCATGCAGCTTGGATATGGGTTAACTATCCTTGTCTATTAAAAGTGGCTAGAGGCTCAATTTGCTTCATGCTCTTCATTGAGCAGTACTAATAGCAGTGTAATTTGTGTAGGAGGAAGCAGATGATGTGTAAGTCAAAGGACCTTGCAGAGATCCTTAACGCATTTGGTTTGTTTTCTAAGAGCTAAACTGCCATGGGAACTTTGAGGTTAACCCACAAATGTGGAAATGTCAAGTCTTAATCCTGTACTCTGATGCAAGCAATCATGATATGCCATAAGGAGCTATGAGCATTTTCTGAGCAGAACCATGCAAACCCTGTGCTTCTTCTGCCCCTCTGCTTTCCCCTCATCTACTGACTTCAGCTATTTGTTTGCTTTGTTATTTACATCCCAAAATCTGTCCCTCCGTTTTGAGGACTAGCATGAAAATTCATTGTTATCTGAAAATAGATAACAAATGGGGTTATTTGTTGAGAAATTGTCCTGCCTTGCTGTGTTGTTGTTGTTGCTGTTTAGAATTTTTATCTGCTGAAGTCTGGATTACACTAGAGGAAACATCTTTGCCTGGAGGCCCCTCACAGTGCTCTGGAAAGGCCATGGAGTGCAGCAGAGATGCTGTGGCTTGCAGAAGGAGGCTGAGTCCAAAAGAGCCCAAGGTTTACCCTGTTTGTAGGACAACACCAGAAGCTTGCTAGCTGATGAACTGACTTGAGAAAGCAGACAAATTACTGGCAGCAAGACCCTTTTATCAGGAGACTATGTGACAGTGTTCTCTTGCAGAAGCCCTTCAGGGCAAAGTGATTGCCCAGGATGAAACATCAGCAAAGGACCTTGGGGAATAGGGAGATGCGCTCTTATTCACCTTAACAAGCAATTCTATCCTTCCAAATCTGGCTAGGGAAAAGAAAAAAAAAAAAAAAAAAAAAAAAAAAAAAGCTTGTTACAAACACTTGCTTCTCTGGACTGGGGACAGGCCCATCTTATTATTTTGTGTTTTAACTACTATACCACTTGGCAAAACAAATGAAGAAGGAAATCTGATAGTCCCTAAGTAATCATTAGCTGGTTGTCATGTCCCTCTGAAGACTTTAAATGCTGTTTTCTGCTCTCCAGCTTCTCTATCATGCCAGTGATGCAGTTTCTACACCCTCTTATTGCTCCAGTAAATATTGATCACAGTGTATGAAAGCCAAAGTTGCCTCTTTACTACTTTTAACCTCAGAAAGCCATTTGTGCCTGCCAGCTACTGGGTGGTAGGGAAGATGGGAGAAGAGAGAAAAAGCCATCATACCCTGCTTCTCTGCAGGTTCACAGACACAAGATTGCAAGGCAAAAAACTGATTTATTTATTTTTTATAAACATTGTACAGTAGTGTAGGAAGGTCAAGGGTGGAAGAATGGAGTTAGTACCTGTGTTGCCAGAAATCAGCAGAGGGTGTAAGTCTGTGGGGATAAAGTCTGGAGAAACAGGCTGTTTTGTCATTTAGAGACCCTGGTTTAGTAGAGAACAAAGGTAAAGCCGCCCAAATGTCTTTGCTGTCACTGGAAAGTGAAGGAAAGCGAGAGAAGGAGAAGGGGATGTTGTGGGTGGGGAGTGTGGAGCCATGGGTGCTTGCAGAGCTCAGCAGCCAAACGGGACACATGGCCTAGGAAGACCAGCTTGGTGCTGCTGCCCCAGACATGGCTCGGGCCATAAAGCTGAGTGCTTCCACTCCGGCATGCTCCCACCAGCCTGTTTTGGGAAGGAAACCCTTGCTGCTGCAGTGGCTACAGCTTGGATTGTTTCCTGTGGAGTTGGGTTGCTATAAGTGAGAAATGTGGGCTTTTACGGCAGATTCAAAGGAACAGTGGGGCTGCCCCTCTGCTGAAGGAGAGGCTCTACCCAGGCAGGTCTCCTAGCATGCTCAGGAAGAGGGTATGAGGACCAGGACCAAATCCCAGGTAAATCTGTGAAAAAGTTTCTGAATGACTAATACTAAGGGACAGGGACTTAGTTGCTAGTGTTGAATTTTCTGAGAGGATTCACAGTTTGAACTGCATCCATCTGGCTGGTGGGGAGTGTGCAATACACAGGGACATGCATGGCCCTGTTAAAAAACACTGAGCTTTTGGCACTTTGTCGTTACAAATGTGTTACTAAAGTGAATCATGTGCCTTTTTTCTAGATGAGTATAATTCTCTCATGCATGTAGCAGCCTTTCATATCAGAGGACCTAGATGCCCTTTATATTTAGATCACAAGTGAATGATTTGAGTGTCTGCAATGTTGTCCTGAGGGGACATTTATTCACATCACTAAATCATCACAGAACTAGGAACAATTAGGCATGACTGGTTGTCTTAATTGAGGAAAAGCTGAAGGGACTACAGTAACAGGTTGACAGAGCTCTGTGAGGTCCTTAGGACAAATAATGGGATAAAACTGAGGGGCAGGGGCAAAGTTGGTATGGAAGCCCCAAGATATGTGGGGGCTGCAGGACAAGAGCCAGTGACTAACCAGGGATTTGTAATACTGTGTGAAGAATTAGTTCCTTTGGTGTGGTGTCAGAGGAATTGGAGGGTGAACTGATTTGCTTGGAGGGGAAATGGGCAAGGATCTTGACAACTCTATGTTTAATTTTGGTTTTCTACTATAAACCCAACAAAAATCTGAGAAAGAATCCCATTGTCATATAATGTATGTGTATGTATATTTAATGAGCAAGTCTGAACCCTTCAATCTAAAGTGAAAGCCCTGGCAATTATACAGCCTGGATGACAGCAGGCAAAACTCTCCTTGCCCTAGAAGCTTTCCAAAGGAAACACCAAAGGTGTCCTTCATGGGCCCAGGTAGTGCCACTCCCTGTATTACATGATCCTGCCATGACCCTCAGTTGCAGGATCTTATGTTCTCCATGGAACAAGCACAAAACTGCCCAGCTCCTCTCTGGCTAATTTTGGCCTGAAATGGAAAAAGAGCAAATATGAGCCTTTCAGAATAAAAGGGTAATGTAAACTTCCCAGAGATGTGGGTTTTGGCATAAATCTCTGTAGTTATGCCTTCTGACCTTGCTCCACAAACTGATATTTAACTGAGCCTTTCCATGGCCAGTGATGTGGGTCCCACCTTCCTCAGGTAGAACACTTATCAATTCTAGTTCTGCAGATGCTTTGCCCCAATGAGGCCAAGGGCAACCCATGAATATTTTATCAGGAGCTGGGGTGTGCATGCCTAAGTGGAAATGCTATTAGGTGGGCAGTAATGGGAGGCCTTGTTCTCTTAGTTACAAGAGCGAGTTTTTCCTAAATTCTTAAAAGTGAGCTCAGAGTGGTGGGGTAGCTAATATTCATGTGAGCTTTTCCTGTGCTATTCCTCAGAGGAAAAAGGCTTTGCTTTTCCAGCTGCCAGATTTTTAAAGATGATGGTGCAGGAGGTTAAGTTCAGTCCTGGCAGGTAAAGTGCATCCGCTATGGATTTTCCCAGGTGTTGTTTTTTCAAGCCTGCTGCTTGCAGTTTTCCCCTCTGTCCTGAACTCCCATTAATTTCCCTTGGATGTGTTAAGTACCAAAGGCTGTTGACATTTCAGACTCATCTTCAGGAAATGTCTGCTGCAGTTTTGTGGTCAAGGCTCAGGTGTCTCCCTGGGACACTGCAGGGAAAAGGACAGGGCTGCTGCTGGCCGCTTGACAATCTCAGGAGCATTCAAACAGGCAAATGCAGTCTAACACTGAGAAAATGCATAGGACTAGGCATGGGGCAAGGAGAAGGGTGGATTTGTGTCCCTCTGGGATTGGGAATGTGTGTCTGTACAGGGCTGTTGTAAGTGCCAACCAAGTGCTCTTGCCTGGCTCTGCCTGGTGTTTTGCTTTGTTTTCCATGATTCTGGTACCTGAGTGCTTTGTGAAAAAAGCAGGTGTCAGGCATTTGCTGCATCGTGAGGCTGCTCTTATTTGTGTGGGCACAGTGCTTCCCTTGGCCACAGGCATGCATTTGCACAGGGAAGAAAACAAACAGAAATGTGTCCTGGGCACACACGTCATGCAGTAATTTGGTACTCATGAGCACTGGTCACATTCAGAGAGTAGGCGAGGAAGGGAGGAGAAATGATGGAGGTCAGCTTCCACCACCCATACCCACATTAAGAATCAGCTTCTTTTAAAACACTTGCTGCTAATGGGACTGCTCTGTATCAGCAAAGGTGACAGAAACAGGGTCAGCATTAATATGTAAGTGACCTCCTGAATTAATGTTTACAGTAAGGAGCTACAGGGGGGCTGATCTTTATTTCATTTGGAGAAAAGCTCAGAGAAGATGGAGAATGGCGACAGCCACAGCAAAGATGCTCATTAAATAGAAGGCTTTCTAAGGCGCTGCTTCAGTTTTCAGCTTATTTGCAGGATAAGGATTAGTTTTAATTGTGAGGTTTTGTGGAATGGAAGTGCTTAATAGGCAGAAGGGGCTTTGTATGAGTGTGCATCTGGGACCGAGGGGGAAGGGCAGAACACTATGCTAGGAAAGAGACTGCAGCACATGGGGAGTGCTGGGGAGAGGTGGCAAGTAGGAGTGTGATGCTGGGCATGCATAGAAGGCAGGGACCTGGATCAGTATAGGAGGCAGGGAGAGTAAATTTTATTGAGTCTGAGGATTGCAGAGGGGTAATCGGGGATTGAGATTGGTATGTGGGGACCAGCAGAGGGATTGCAGTGAATGGATGTGCTCTGTGAATTGAAGGGTATGAAATGTGGAAAATGTTTGATCCTATACTTTCTACAGGGTAGTGGGTAAAGCAGACAAAATATACTGTTAGCATTTCTCTTTTTTGGAAGATCCCCTTTGAAGAAATGAGCAAACTTACAGATATTCAGTAAATTTGCCCCCCTCTTGCACATGTATGCATGCATGCTCATTTTGGGGGTTGCTCCTGTTCCCATTTTTATCTGAGAGCAATGAAGTTATGACTTGTCCCACAGCACATCACTGGCTGAGTAGGAAAGGGGAGCCAGGTCTCCCAGTTTCTAATTCTCCCTGGTAGGTCTAGGGCAAAGCCACTTTCTAAGAGGACCTTATCACAGTCCTCCTCAGGAAGACTGGCCTCAGTCTCCCTCACTTCTAAATTATAACCTCTGTCTACCTTAATTCTTCTTTCCCCTATTGCACCACCCCCTCACAGACAGCATCCTGGGAGGCGGGTCACAGCATCAGCAGTCACTGTCAGAACGAGGTGAGGGAGCCTGGGATTCTGCTGCCAGTCTGCCAGAGGAGGAAGTGAAATTCCCATGGCCAAGAACCTAAAATAGAAGCAGCCAAAGTAGGCCAGGAGACTGCACTGCCCAGTCCATGCAATCCTCTGTTCTGCACCTTTCCCACTACTTTCATTCCTCTGCAAAAATGCAGCTTATAAAGCAAGGACAGCAGCAGCAGCAAGAAGAAATGCTTTGGCTTTCTGTCTGACTTTACTGCAAAATACCAGTGCATGCTGTACTCATGCAGTCAACACACACAGTAAGTTGCGTTCCCATCTGCTGCAAATGAGTAGGAAAAAAAGAACATTACAGATGATCTGTACCTGTCTCTGTGTGTTTGAATTTGGTCTGAAGAGAGACAGCTGGAGAGAAGTGTGTCCTATGCAAAGCAGATACAGTTGCTTATCACTAAACTGCCTAACATTTTTCATTACCCAGAGTAATTTTACGTTGCTTATCAGTTTGCCAAACTGCATCTGCTTGGTTTGAAGTAGTTTGTGCTGAGTATTAGCCAAGGGCTGAATATTTGTGAAAAATTCAGCTAAAAAGTCCAGAGATTAGGAAAACATATGTTGTCTTGCTCATTAAAAACAAAAAGTTCACGCTTCTGTTTTGAATCAAAATTTATTTATGCAGTTTGGAGGAGACATTGGAATTTGGCAGGTAAAGTGACCTCAGTGTCAGGAATTTACCTTTTGCCACCTCAGTTCATGTCTACCTAGATGTGGCCAAATTGCGAGCTTCAGAAAAACCTCAGTGCATACATACTCAGCAGAGACTTGTTAGAGTTTGGCCACTAAGTGTTCCATCTGTGTCAGTCGTGCTCTATCCACTTTCACCAACTGCTGAATTATTTGTAATACTCATAACATTTGGTGTTTTACTTAACTTCATGGTTTCTGGAGAAAAGAGAATTTTTTTGTTCCTTTTGAAAATGAAATAATTCTGTGGTCCTCAAAGCTGCACAGGGAAGTTCATTCTTTCAAAAAGTCCATCTCGTTCCCCACTCAGCATTTACTTTTCATTTCATAACACCTCTTGTGTTTTTAAGGGTAAATGTGTTCTGTTGGTGGTGTCGATGGAGAATAAAGACACAGGCATGAGCTGACTTGTTAATTCAAGACTCAGAAGTTTTGAATAGAGCGTATTTATTTGCAATATAAGATATTTTGAGTAATGTGTTCTTTACAGATTACTTCTATTTTTGTATTCATGCCTATATGGAGGGGCTGAAGAAAGGCTGGTCAATGGGTGGGGTGTGAAATTTTCTAGTCAGTGAGACGGACTCTGGAAAAGCCGTGTCATTTGCTTTGTGGTACGTAGACAGATTTTCGAATTGATGTATTAGAGTGTGTGAGATGTAACTTAAGATAGTTGTGAGTGGGAAGTAACCCAGATAAGCTTCTTGCCATTTTTTCAGAGGTCACAAATACTTTAAAAACTTTTAATTGCTTGTTTAACAAACAGAGAGGAAAGAAAGTGGGTTTTTGAAAATCATGTCTCTTGGATGGTCTCTGTGAGGTCTAGCACAAGGTTGGAAACAGATGGTCACACATCAAAAATGTAGAAAATTGTTAAAATGAATTTGGGGAGCTGGAGAGCAGGACGTGGCAGAGTTAGCTCATCGGTTTGTTAGCCAGACAGCTCTGGGCCACAAAATCTTGCTGATTTCTGAGGAAATTTACTGGGCGTTGAGAGGAGGGATGAGCAACTCTAGGCCTACCTCTTACACTGAATTGGCATTGCCCTTCTTGTACCTTGTGTAATGCTGGTTATTACCCAAGACTTGACCGAAGTCACACCATCTCCGCCTCTCACTCCTAGAGGCCGAGGGGGCAGTTTAAGGCAGAGCACTGCATGCAGAGCCAACAGCAAGGTTCAGCTCTTCTGCACGTGGTTACACTGCCCTTTTGGTACTGGATTGATGTTCTACTTGGCAGATAACGGTTTTATTTAAAGCTGTAGTTTATTTTTGGTTCAACCCAAATTTTGCTTCCTCTTGGGAGCCTCTTCCAAAATAGTGAAAAATTTGGTGTGTTACTCGTGCCATGGAGCCTGCAGTGATTTACATGCATTGAATTCGCTCTGTTAGAGAGGTTGCACAGATGTGTGGGGGCTTCTCATGAAGAGCTGCTTCTGAAAACCTGCTTTAGGAAGTGTGTAGGTGAGCCGATCTGGCAGAAGTAGTTGTTTACTACCTTACTGGTACAATTCTTGAGAAAGAAAAAAAGACAGTTGCTTTTCTCCAGCTCAGCTTCAAAAAACATGCCCTCATGAGTGAAACAGGGCAGTCCAACACTTGGAAACTTGTTTACATCATTAGCTTTCCTGTAGTTTTTTTCAAGGGTGTTGGGTGAGTCACAGCTGTCAGAGGTCACCTCTAATCTTGGCTTCCATACCTCTATGCCTGTTTCTCCTCTCCCAAAGAAAGAAAAGTACCTTGAGACTTCAAGGCATGTGTTACAAAGAAAGTCAGTTATGGTTATGAAATCAGACCTCTGTGCGCCTTTCATATTTTGAAGGGGTTAGGGAGATACTGGGTGTGTCTGGGTTCCTACAAGGGGTGGAAGCTGAAAGGGTGTAGCCCCACTGGGGCTGGAGTAGCAGGCTTGGGTGAGGGTGTCATTAGATGTTTGTTATGCAGGGGGCAAAAGTGGGAAGTCAAATTCTACATCTGGAACATGACCCATCCTCCTGACATCAGCGCACAAAACTCATTTAAAAACTTTACAAAGTATCTTTGTCCTCAGTGTGAGTCTCCAGGGTCATCTTGGTCGCTGCGTACCTTGGCAGCTTTTAAAGGGATGGTATCAAACATGACTATTTTGGAGGGAGAGTGTCTAACATTGGCTTGAAAAGCCAGTTCTGCTTGTTTTGATTAAAAAATAAAAAAAGAACTCTGATTTCTTGTAGGGGACCAGTGTTCACCATTCATCATTCCAGAGGCATTTGAGACAGATCAGTGTTAGGGAGGCTGGAGCCATTTTGGGCTTTAACTTAAAAAATATGATGGCAGTGGATTCATTGCTGGAAGCACATCCTCCATAAAAGGATGGTTTGGTTTTCCAGCCGAAGCCTGCTCTCTCATTACCTCTTTGGGTAGCCTGTGGAGGAAGTCTGGTGCAGCCTTGTGCTGTTGTTGTTTTCGGTGTAATGTTGCTATATTAATCTGGTCTCACTGTGATTCAGAACCCTCTCTTGATGAGATGTTTGTTTTTAAATGAACAATTACGTGTGCAGACTCCTGTGTTGCTGGTTCAGCCACAACACCACTGAGACTGATACTTCAGTTGATTTCCATGAGACTCAAAGTAGTGGCTGTCTCAGTTGGAAAAGCCTTCACACACCTTGGCCATAGGAAAGTGAATTCAGGTTCCTTTAAGAAATGGTGATGGACTGAGGTAAACCTATTTTTTAATTAGTACAAAATTTGACTACATATCGTCAAACCTATTTTTTCACTTTTTGTTCCCAACTATTAAGAAAACACAGTTAGTATTCAGTTGTGCAATGATCACTAAGATTACGGGGAGCTGTTGGGATAAATAAGTTCTGAATACTTATGCTCCCTTGTTTGATAGCTAGGAGCTGGGAGGGGAGGGAATAGAAAAGCTTTGTTTTTCTTGTCAGCGTACATATTTTTTTTAGTTCCAGGGAACCAGAGACAAAGCAATGACTTTTTTTAGGGACTGCAGGATCTTAGAAAACCTTAGAAACCTCAGAAAAGCTGAACAACTTCCTCATTATTAAATTATAAACCCCATAATTGTCATACCTGTGGCTTCCTCCTAGGAATTTCATACAGGGAACTTCTCCAGTATCTGTCGGCTGAATGTAGAGTGCCTATAATAGAGTATATATAACTTTAAAAGCGAAAAAAGATAAAAGAGCAGTAATAACATTCTATTCACTATTGTTTGTAATCCCTAGAAATCTTCCAAGCATCCTAGGTAGTGCTTTTAACTCCCCCTGGGACAGACAGCCCTCCAACATTCTATTTCCCACAAGGAATAGAAATATGGCAGACCCATCTAGGACTGCTCATTTCAGGGAGTAGGGCAGCATGGTAACAAGGGAAAGGGGTTGATGGTAAGTCTGTAATGGTTTTTTGAAAAAAGGGTGCATTTTATTTCATGTATTTTCTCACTTTGGACTTGGGAGGCTACAAACAGCTATGGTATGCAGGATGTGTGCTACTGAACTGGTTCCTGAGGTGCAGTGGTTACAAATGACGGGATGGCTATGAATAATCAAATTGTGGTAGTTTCTGTTTACAGCTAAGGTGCTGCATCTCACTCAAACCTCACTGCAAGGGAATAAAGTTATTTTCCCTAAGCTGCCTTTTGCAAACAAATCCATGTTGTATAGTCACAAGCCTGAGAAAGTAAGCAGCACTGAGCCAAAGCTTCTCTTTTTGGAAACAGCAGATTAGGAGACAGTCTTTTGGTTCCTAAACATACTTATTTGCTGCACTGAAAGAAATATGTACCTTAGAAGATTTCTACACCTAAATTTGATTGAGATTTTTACTTTAAAAATGGAAGTTTCAATAGCTTTTCAGTGGTTTGTGCTCTTGGTGAGGTGTTGACAAAAACAATTTCCATTTTAAAATCAAGACTTCTGAAGCATTTATGTGCCAAAGAAAATACATCTTGCCTTAAAAAAAAAAAAAGATAAGTAGAAAAAAAAGATTTTTTTGTTTATGATTGCTCCATTATTTTACTGTGCTCTGTATTTAATTCATTCAGATACCGCTCTTTAATAACTTTAAAATAAGAGAGATTAAAGTAATGCTGTATTGATAATTTCCTGACTAGTCTCAGGAAAACTTTCTAAAAACTTCCTGATGCTTTTGAAACTGTTTTCATGATAGGAAGTATAGATGCTATTAGGGTTGAGTGATGTGTCATGGAATGCAAAGTATTTATTATTTGATATCATTTAAATTGCTACAAAAATCATTAAAAAAGGGAGCAAGTTGTCTCTATGCTGAGTGCCTTGAGCAGCAAGTTGCTGGCTGAGTGTGCTGGCCTGTTGTGCTATGGATGAGTTAGGTTGGGTAATTAAAACCAGAGTTAAGACTGTAATTGAATTCTGTCCAGGAAAGTACCTCTTACTTTGGAGCTTTTTCACTGCTGCAGTATTGACATGGCGCTGTTACTTTTGTTTATCAGGAAGGATTTAAGGGATCAGTTGGTACAAGTCTTTGGCCATTCTTTTGAATGCCAAAGCTTCCTATTGAGCAGGACAAAAAGGTTCCTCTGACTTCACTGCAAACAAATGTGCTTAGGAGCCTGATGTATCATGGGCTAAGGCCAAGAGGCAAGTCCTAGTGGTATTTGAGTTTATGGGATTTTTGCCAGTGGCTTCCCTAGACCCTGCCCAGAGTTTATGTAGCTTGGTATTGTCTTGCACCAAGCCCAGGTCTTCTTTTCTCCAGCCTCTGTTGGGGCTGAGTCTAATTACACTGCAGGACTGGCCAACGAGGAGGCATTGCACCAGCTGGGCAGCCATCCCTGCCTGACCCTCTCAATGAACTGCAGCTAAATGAAGACTCTTGGGGAAATCTGCTGGAGGTGGCAACAGCTGTAAATGGGGATGACTTTGAGTGGTGCCTTGTTGTTTAATGGGACTCCCTTTCCCTTGGGATGTACTGTTTGCCCCTGGGGCAAAGATGCTCCCTCAGGGAGTAAAACTAGATCCTTTCCCTTCCCTCAGAGATAGTTTTCTGCAAGGAAATGTAAAGCTAATAGGACTAGTTTCCCTTGACCATCTGCAGAATGGCATTCCAGGTGGCAGTGAGAGGTTGTGCAGCAAGGGAGGGCAGTTGTCTGATCACAGACAGCAAAATGTCTTCACAGAGGAAGGAAACAGAATAGAGAGAACAAGCCAGTCATTGAGAGAAGGAAGGCAAAAGCATTCATACAGTGCCAGGAAGTTTTTCACCAACATTACCAAAGCCTATAAATTCACAGGCAATTAAGACAGAGAAAAACAGAAGGTTCTTCTCTCTCCATTACGGCACATCCACTCCCTGATGCAATTTAGTTGCCAGAGATTTAAAAAAGAGCTGTTCATGAACAAAGATCTGCTCAAATCCTTTCTAGTAGGAGCAAATGTGATGGATGGGAGCAGCCAAGGGATCAGCTAAGATCTACCTCTCATCCTGCATTCACCTTCCTCAGCTGCTGGCCTCCGGCTTAATGTTTAGCATCAAAATCAGCTTGGTTAAGTTAGTGTGGTGGCCACTCTTTCTGTTGCATTACAGGCACAGGCAAACAGAACAACAATACCACTGCTCCAGAGGGACAACACTACACACGGATCATTTGTGCACATGGGTAGTTCTGCACTCATGCAGGCGTTAAGGCCCCAGCTAGTAAATGCAAGCCCCAGAAGGCTGCTGTATAGGCAGAAGTGTTTGTGAGTGCAGCTGAAAGCATCTGTTCCAGCAAGAGCATTTAGTCTGGTATAAATTTTCTTACTGGAATGGCTGTTGCCTCCATTGTCCTGGCTGCGCACATCTTTTAGGATGTGCTGCTGCACCAAAACCAGAGGGAACACCCATAGACACACCTATTCCAAATGGTGGGGGGGGGTTGTGCGCAACTCCAATTCAACTCTTGCTTTTGTTGTGATGGCAAGTTTAACCAGTGTTGACTGAAATGAATAAACACAGCTCATCTTGAGGCTGTATTAGAGACAGGTAGGGTTTGCCCAGGGAAGGAACTGGTAATGGGTTTGAAGTCTTGAGTAATTTCTTAAGCACGATGACTGTAATCGGGGTTGGCAGCAGTGCTAGTTCCAGATGTAGTGACAATCGGCTAAACAGTGCAATGCAGGAATAGCTCAGAAAGATAAAGAGCTGCTTCCAAACTAGTAAATTAAGAAAAAACATATCTACCTCTGTTGAGATGCCAGATGAGCATTCCAAGGCAGTACAAATGATGAGGACCTAATGATTAATTGGGAAACAGGGCAACCAGGCACAAAGGAACGTGTGTGTCTGACACTGCAAATCTGTGATTGGTCTACACCTTACAAACCAAACACTGTTGGTACCTATCTAAAAGATGAGGTGTCCAAGGCAAGAGGCACTGGCGTCAATAGGCATGGAGAGACTTCCCTGGGAATAGACAGTGAGTTGCCTTTGGCTCTTGAGAGAAGGCCTAGGTCTGCAAAATCACCACTGGAATGGAGAAGGTGATCACAGAGCTGTGGTTACCTGCTGCATACAGTGTGAGAGCAGGTCATCAAAGGGTATTTTCAGGTAGTAGGTTTAAAATAGGAGATATGCAATGTGTAGTTACTGCAGGGAGTTTATTGCCATGGAAAGGTGAGGTGATTAGAAATAAAAAACACTTTCAGCAAGTAATTTGACTGACTCACAGAAGGACCAAACCCTGAGGCTGTACACAGAAGGATGCGGGTGCAGTGCCTGCCAGAGGAGCTCCCAGAGCCACAAATTACTGCGGGCTGGGAGAGCAGGTTGGGCAAAGACCCTAGGGTACAAGCTTCTTACTCTTTCCTCCGTGGCATCCTGGAGGCAGGATGCCAAAACAGATGGCTCCTGAATCAATACAGACATTCTTAAGGCCAGCTAGAAAATTCAGGTAATATGTCTACAACAGTTTCAGACATGACCTGGGTGCATTCCACACAGCCCGAGATTTGTTTTGAAGTGCCAGAAGTCTGGAAAAAATGCTTGTGTTTAAATACAATTTCAAATTTAAAGATGTGTATGGGACAACCTACGATAATTATAGTCCTGTCATTCTGGTACTGTTTTGAGGTGAAATAATAGAAAAACTGATATGGGATTAGCTTAATAAAAAATTAAAGAGGGGAAATATAATTAATGCCAATCAAAATGGATTTATGGGAAATAAATCCTGTCAAACAAATCTGATATCTTTTTGATGAGATTATAAAATTTGCTGCTAAAGGTAGTAGTGCAGATGTGGTTAGAGTTTTGAAAGCATTTGTTGTTATACCTCATAGGATCTTGATCAAGAATAATGTAAGTCTCTGCATATTAGATTAAGAACTGGTTAAACAGCACTCTGAAAATATGGACACAAATAGGGAATTACCATCACAAACATGTAATATTGGAATGCTGTGCACACTGCTTCTTGCTCCTTGCCATATTAATTATTTTTATTAATACTGGAGCATAAGATGTAAAACCACCTGAAGGAAAGTTTATTGGTGACACAAATGATAAAATTCCGCAGACAAATGATGAAAAAGGACAAGGTCACAGATGCAAGACAATCTCAGATTCCGTGTTAAACTTGGCTTAGAAAAGCTGTGTGTGTTTTAATCTGGTCAGTTATGAAGCACTGTATAAAGGCATGCAAAAAAGATATTAGTAGTTAGCCATGTTCTTAACCTAAAAGATTGTTTTCTGAGAAAGCAATTTTGAAAAAAATATGCTAGTAGTTAGCTAAAAGTAACTCCTTGTTCAAAATTAAGCTGGAAGACATAATTTGGAGGCTTTAAAGAGTTAACTGGGACATCTCAGGTGTGACCTAGGGAGTAATATTTGATGTCTGAACTTGGGAGGTACTCAGCTCCTGTGATTCATGTCCCCAGTCAAAAAACATTACTGATGAACTGGAAAGTCTCAGAAACCAGACATGCAAGTGATGGGAGTGCGAGGGGCCATGCTCCACAGGCTGAGGTTCCTGGAGAAGAGCCTCTTCAGTTTATCAGTGGGAAGCCTGAGGAGCTGCAGTTTGTAAATACCTACTTAGAGAACCAAACTTTAATAAGAGGGCACTTCAAGCTAGCAAACAACATATAAAAAGACCTAGTGGCTGGAACCTGAAGCCAGGCAATTTCACACTAGAAATGAGGCACAAGTTTTTTCAACAGTGAAAGTAATTAAACATTGGAACAATTTACCATGGGAATGTGGTGGATTCCCTATCACTGGCAATTATACAATCAATACTAGCTGTTTCTTCAGAACATATGTTCTATCCAAGCATGAATTAATTTAGGGTAGTCCTATAAACTGTGTTATCGAAGAGGTTGGCAAAAAAGTTCACTTTTCCTTCTGGCAAAAATCTCTATTTTCCCAACTGTTAAGTAGTGTCTTACTCCCCTCCCTCCACCATTTTTTTTAATTTTAGATCTTTTAACTTTTCTATAGAAAGGACCAAAAAGTATTTCTCATCCTGCTTCTGTTTCAAACAGAAGAATAGGATTTATTTTTCTCTTGGAAAATATTACATTTTCCACCTCCAAGTTTTGAAGATGAGTTTATTCTCATTGATCTTGAGTTTGGCCAGAGTTTACTGTGTATTCTCATGTTACAGTGATAACTGCAGTTCTCCAAAAGGAGTATGTGGCTGCAATGGTGTTCCTGAGTTGAACAGTCCAGGGAAGGTTTGCATGCCCTGCAGCAAGTTGGCACAGCACCACTTACTTCCACAGGGGTAAATTCTCTCACTATTCAAAGCAGTGAGGCCACATACAAGCAGCCTGTGGGGGAGAGGAACTTAAAAAGTTTCATCTTTCAGCTTGCTTTGAAATGAAAATTATTCATTTGCAGAACTTCCTTTTAAGAAGGTGGCTTTTTTTGGAGGGAGGGAGGGAATGTACTAGATCTCATACCAGTGCTTTTAAGTGTATCTCTGACCTATCAAAACAAGTTTGTTCTACTTGCCTAAAATCAAGATTGGAGTTCAGCTTCAGAGTGTAAACTACTGAATGCAGATAACTATACGTTATCCAAGTATCTGTGCTCTCATAACCTACTTTTCTGCCTATGTGTTCAGTTGAGTCAGCTGCCAAGATAGATTAGACATCTGCATTTGGTTGGCAAAATTGCTCTCCAGACTGCTGAATCAGGGCAGTGATTCAGTTGCCTAAATGTAGGTTTTTGGAGCCATTTTAGTTGCCTCCAGTGTGAAGGTCTTCACAGATGACATAGATAACAAGGTCACAGGATTTTTTCAATACCTGTCCTCCTCTCTCTTCAGGTGACCCACCTCTTATTGAGTGTAAAAAGAAATGTAAAAGCATCTTCCACAAAGTTTAATTAGCTGTGGTACTTTTAGCTCTTTCTGCTCTCTGTCAGCTGCCCTGACAGAACATGAGGCACCTCTTGGTGAAGTGGGTAAAGTTCCTTACTTATGCTACTATCTTTTATTTTCAGTGCTATATTTTATCAGTGCTTTATGCTTAGGGACAATCACAAAAATATTCTGAGCTGCTGCTAAGCTCACAACACTGCTGCTACACAGAATCTGGAGGAAGGAAACATCTGTGTTCTGGTCCAGATGTCTCCTGGGGTTGATGATAAATTCCCTGAAGAAGGACCCCCAGAGAGGATAAACCTCAAAGTTGCATATTTGAATGAGAACAGCAGTAAAGAAAATTCTAGCCTGAATTTCTTGCTATTGAATATGAAGCCACCCATCAAAAAATCTAAGACATTAATTTCTTCACATGCATTTTTCCTACACCGTTGTAGCAAGACCGTCAAGTACCATACACAGTTTTCAAGGATATCTTAGTTTAAAGAAATATCCAGTTTCCAAGGAAAGCAACCAGCCCCAGCAGGAATTCTGAACTCGGGAAAGGACAGATGCCAGCACTTTTGTACCTACATATATAGTAACAACTAAATGTGCTCTGGCCTGTACCCTGGTACTGGGGCTAACTAGGATGGAATAGCCCATGCTGAGTCTGTTAAAATCTCTTACTCTTCCAAGCAGATTGACTGTGTCTGATTTGTGTGTGGAGAATGGATCTGTTGGGAGTCCTAACCCATAGATGTAATAGGGAACTGTTTGGCATAGTGTTGGTTGACACAGGCCAAAACTGTGTCAGGAGCCCCTCTAGCAATTCAGCAGTGCTGGTGGCTCCAGCACTGGGGAATGTTTCCAGGTGCTGTTTAATTTCTTAGCAGGGCCAGCTCAGAACTTTGTTATTGCTGTTGATCTTGAAAAGAATATCTCAGTGATGAGCAGCTACATAAAATTAATAGATAGGAAGGTATAGAAATAGGTCATGTTTTCATATGGATTCAATTTTGGGTCCTCTGGCGCTATGTGGTGGTGCTTGTATTCTCTCGGTTGGTTGAACTGGCATCAGGACTGACTGCTGTTTTCTGTAGATCTATTGGCAAGGGAGATCAGGCCAGTTCTGTTCTGCAGCTGTTGTTGCTGAAGCTCATTGCATGTTTGCCATTTGTTTGCAAAACTTGAGATGAGGGGGTTTCCATGCTGGAGTTATAATGTAATTAGTCCATTCAGCTGTCAAAGCTGGGCCCTAGACTTTGCTTTCCTGTAGCTGGCCAAGAAGGATTATGCTAGCAAGTATTTGGGAACTATTTTCTTCTTGCAGGGTTGTGTTTACCTAGTGGATTCTTTATGTCATGCTTTCATTTTTAGATTGAAGCTTAGTCATTCATTAATTATGAGGCCTCCCTATATATAATTTAAAGGTTGTTCAGTGTCTCTTCTCTGTAATAGAATTTTACTCTATTTTGATGGTTGGGTTTATTTTTTCCAAGTTTGATCATCAGTTTCTACAGAGTGAACAATGAAAACCATCTAGTCATGATAGGAACTTCAGCATGCAGTAGCAGCACCTTTTTCTCAGTTGATTTTTTGCAGCTTGGGGTTTGAAGTGTCCCGGAAGTCCAGTAGGTCACAGGTGTTCCACTGACTCTGCTGGAGTGTTTTATTCCCCATGCTTGTTTGTATAGATCTTACTTTAATCCTTCATGTTTGAATTGTTGTATGAATTTAATGAGAGACTCTGTTTTTCGATCTATTTAACTCTGAGTGCCAACCTGAGTCAAAAGCCTTTATTTAAGTCTATGCCTCAGAAAAATACCTTTGCAGCTTTTGTTTGATACAGTCTTGTTAATGAGCATCTGCACGGTAATGTGGTTAGCACTTAGTTTCCTAGGGAAGAATCCCATTTGAATTCTCTGGATTATGTTATTGTTGGCTAGATACGGTAATGCGTCTTTCTTGAGGATGCTGCTGACTAGATGGCTTCTAAAATGCCTCTGTGGCACACAGGGCTAAGTGCATTTTGGCTTGTGTGCATTTGGGGCACTCACTGCACACTGATGTGTGTGCTCCTGAAGGCAGCTGGGTGGTCATGGTGCCACTCTCTCTGTGTTTATCTTAGAGGAGACTTCAGATAAACATGTGAGAAAGGGAAGACTGCATGACATAGAAAGCCAGAAGGGCTGAGGTGGGCCAGAGCCACAGCAAGCACACAAAAAGGGGGAGTGATGTATTTAAACATTTAGCCACAGTTACAGGGAGGAAATCGCAGACAGGCTAGAGCGGAACGCTTGTTAATTGCTGATTTTCTGGCCATTCTAGCATATAGGCACCCGCTCCTGTCTTGTTACTTGTTGAAAGGAGGTTGAAAAGGAAAAGCCATTTATTTTTCTGTGTGTGTTTTTAATTGTCCCTCCTGAGATAGGCTTTTGCATGGTAGTGTGTTCAATCTGTTGCTTGCAGTTTGTTTTCTGACAGCTGAGGCTCTTATCAGAGCGCACTGCCTACCAAAGGGTGTAAGGTGAGGGGACCAACACTGCTCACCACAGGGTGGTCTTGGGCTTTGTCACACAGCTTGGATCACCTGCAAGGTTACTGTTAGTCTCTGAGGCTGGAGGAAGAGACTGTTATCATTTTTGAAGTGTCACTCCCATCCTGGTAGGTTTCCATGGTTTTATGTCCTGTCTCTCCCACAGACCAGCTCATGGCTTTTCTGGGGTTTTTCTTGCAAAGGTCACATGGTCAAAAATACTGTCTTGACAGTTTAGGAGATTACATTCTCTTTTGTCTCATGGAGAAGAAAAATAATAAGGCCTGTTGTACCAATCCATTGCTGTTGAGCTATCTCCACTTGTTGATGAAGGACAGGTAGGTCTCTGCTGTCCATTTAGTTTTTAGGTTCTCCTGACAGTCATGCTCTCCTTTTTAAACTTCCTGCTAGTGTAGTTACCTCTGTGATCATGGAGAACAGAATGCTGAGACAAATGTGACCCCCTGAAAAGCTTTGGGATTACTTGTCCTGATGTTTCTCACAGTCATGGCCGTAATGCAGAGATGCCCAGCCTCTGTTTAAATCACCTTGTTTGCATGTTAGTGGCTGCAGCAGCAGGAATGCACTGGGAATTAAATCACTGTGTCCTTCCATTATGTTTTGCAGGCCTTGCAGAGCTCTGTGCTGGAGTCAGACTTCCCTTAGACCAAAACACATGGATTCACTGGGAGGCTGGACCTGCCTGCAGTGCCCCGCTCTGGGCGTGTGGCAGCTGGCCATGTGAGCTACTGTGCTCAAAGCAGAGCTCGGGGACATAGCAGAGAAGGTTGGCAGCTGTTTTCATTTGCCATCCCTGCAATGTCATGCACAAGCTTGAGCCACAGAGAGCAGGAGTGGGAGCTCGGGAAAGAAAAGGATAGATGCAACTTCTTCACTCCCACGGGAGGAGAAGCAAGAGCTGGATGTCAGATGCCTCAAAAGACCTCCTGCTGTGTGGTGTACTTTATGGAGAGCCTAGAAAGGGCCATTTAATTCTTTAGTCTTTGGGAGAGAGCTTGGTCAAAGAAATCAAAAAAGTTTAGGAATTCAAACTAAGCAGAGTAATAAACAGGAAAGGTGGGGTCTCACCCTCTTGGGGATCAATGTAGAATTTCTGGTGAAAAGGAAGGTGAAAACAATTTTTTAGCTTCTCATACCTGCACATACTCACTGTTTTCTGTGCTGTGCTCACTGTCCTCTTTTCTCCGCTTTTCTCCTCTCCCTGTGTGCAGCTTCAGTCCACTTTTCCATAAGGTCTTTGCACTCCACTTCCTTGAGGCATTTGAACTGGTCGTGGTTATGCTGTCGCTCTTCCTGATGTGAAGCTGTTGTGTCTCCAAATAATTTTAGGACAACGATTTGGAGATCACACTGCTCAGGTGTGACTCCCCCGTTCTGCTGGATGCTCAGACAAAGCAGTGCAGTGACACCTTAAGGAGGAGCGTGCTTTGATGGAGCAGATTATACACATGTTTCTGCGAGACAGATTCTTTGAAGTAGTCTTGTCAGTAATTGCCACAACAGGAGGGAATGTCTGAACTACATTTATAGGCCTGTTTTCAGGAGTTTGTCAAAACAGAGTTTTATCAGACTTGGAAGTGTTAAGACTTAAAACTTTTTTTTTTCCTTCCCGAAAAGCAGATGGAAAAAAAGATGAAATCCCTATATTTTTTTATGAGAGAAATATTTAGGCATATGGGAAGGTTTTCTTTTGACATCGGAGAGATGTTTAATTTCTGAGATTCTGAAACACTGCATTTCTTTATCATCTCAACTTCTAAATTACTCAAAATATTTCAGCTTGTAAAATGGAACACAAACTGGTAATATTCTTACCTGACTAAAATTAAACACGTGAGTGACTCTTGGTAAAAGTGACAATGAAAACTATTCAAATTTTTTGCAAATAATTTTTACAGTTACATGACAGTGTTTTTTTTTGTTTGTCTTGATTTGTTTGTTGGTTTTTGGTTGTTTTTTTTTTTTTTGAAAACCAAACCAATTTATTTAAGGAACTTTTGACAAAAAAGTTCATCATGTGTTTGGAATGGAAAAAGTTAATAAAAAGATATTTCATCTGAAAGGTATTCACCCTTTCCAAAAGTTCTCCCCTGTCAGACTGTTGAGAATATCAGACATTATGGTCTTTGGAAACAGAATATGGCTGGAATTGGCTGGAAGGTATTTGTCATGAATTTCAAACAGTTAGCATTTAGACTAAAAAAAAAACCCAAGGTACTAGGAGGATGGCAGAGAAGCACATTTTAAAATGTAATGTCAGTATGAGAAGGTAGCCCTGATTTTGTATTTATCTCATTTTTCTTCCTGGAAAACCCACATATACACACATTTTCTCTTTTAGTCTCGTTTGAAGATTTTGGGGATATTCAGATTTATTGCCTGTACTCCCCTTTAACTAATTTACACACTGCAGGTATATCACAGCACTCCAGAAGCAGTTCAGTGCACAGGCAGTAAGAATATTACTTATCTAACCAATTGCAATTAAGCAGTACCGTTTGAATTTGGAATATAGAGTGTGTGTTGAAGCCATTTGTGAAAGAAAGTGCAAACAATTTAACAAACATAATTGGGAAACAAAAATAAACAAAACCAAATTCAAAGCAATGGCCCTCTGGTCATGGAAAGAAGCTGAATTTGTTGGCTGTCTTATCTGGCATGAGTTAGTTGCTCAGCTGTACATACAGACATTGTCCACCAGGATTTGAAATGGGAGCCAAGAACTCATTGCTAGGCCTTTGGCTGGTAATGGCCTTCCATCCTTAAAGATTTTCCTAATGGAAATTGCTAACATTTAGAGAGCTTTTATGGAATCTTGCTTAGTATTTAATAGAGAATTCAAGCCATGCTAGGAGAATCTCTTTTCCAGTCCTGTATTTTCAGTAAGCCATTGTGTGGATAGCCTGTTAAGTTTTTGTGGAGCCCTGTTGAGGTTTTCGACATTGTAGTCTAAAGGGTTTCCCTGAAAGAGCTAGGTTGTAACCTGTCTTCTGAGACAGAGTCGTCTTCTTCCCTCAAGCCAGGTGAGTCATTTCTGTTCCTGGTAGGTCAGATTCAGAGCTGCTGCTGGCCATCATTGCCAGTTAGGCTATGTCAGTTTATAGGGGTAATAAATCCGCCCCAGAGAGTTTGTTCTTGTGCTCTTTCTCCCGTGCCATCCACCTGTATGGAAGCTAACTCCTCTTTACCAGTCTCTGCATGGAAATAGATAAATGCAAATAGTGATAATGAGATTTCAACATCTTTCTACTCTTGTCAACCATAAACATTATAGCTGTCCTGCATTTTGCAGCAGGAACCTTCAGTACCGGAAAAGAAGAACACTGATTTTCTACAAAGTCCTTGGCAGAATGTGGCCAAAGAGAGGAGCCAGTATGTGAGGAAAGTAAGAGAAGCAGCAGTCAGGCAACATGCTGCAATTAGGGATTTCTGGATGCTTGCACAGGCCTGTTGGTGGTGTATATTACTGTCTTTCAAAACACCCAGTAGTTAATTAAAGCTAAATGCAGACTACCATCTCTACTTTCTTGCCTGCTGTTTTTCCTTCCTCCTTTTTTTTTTTTCCTGAACTCAAAGACGTGGATTGCTGCACTGACCAGAAGACGAGATTTGAAATGGCTGCATGTGTTCTTAGCTAGATGCACATGTGTCTAGAGCTCATGAATTAGAAGCAGCAAGAAAGAGGTCTCAACTTATTTAGGTTCTTGTAACCCACCTTTGTATGGCACTCACTGCTACTCAAATAACTGAATCCAAGGAAATGGACTGCACTTGAGTAGCAATTGGAAACAAACCACAGCTGTCTTTCTAATGGGCAGCTCCTCATGTTGATCCCACCCAAGAATCCTCTGGGCTCAGCACTTTAGGGAGCATCTCGTGGGGTATCTGGGATGCTCTGGGGCAGGAGGTAACTGACAAGTCATTGGGCACAAACTCTCTGGGAGCTCGTTCCAGGGTGGTGGACCTGAGAACAAGGAGCAGGCTTGGCCACCGAAGGGCAACAATGCAAAGAACAAGAGAGAAGCAGGAGTGATGTGTAAAGCACATGCCTGGCTTTTAAGAAAACCTGGTTGTGGTGATCTTTTTTCCCACTGAGCTGAGCTCTGTGACCCAGCTTGCCTGTCCCAGCAGCTAATGTATGGCACCTGGGAATTGCTTGCATAAGTCAAGTATTGAATATTTTAGACTCTTGATTATTGCAGGAACAAGGTTTTCCTCAAGATTTTTAACTATAATAAAATGTCCTCCTGATGTACTGGGAACCAGGAGCACCATTTAGAATCAGGGGAGGACCCAATTCATTCCTGAGGTATGTCTGTGTAAAATATTTATAACGGGTCTGTGCTTGGACAATTTTGCCAAAAGTGTGAACTTTTGCTAAGTGTTGAACAAGAACTATTTTAAGAAGCAATCAAAAATTGTAAAAGCATTTTTGTGTAGTATGTGCTTATGACAGTGTGTGACTAAAAGCAGCATCCTCTGAACATATCTGCAGTAACTCTGCCTGTTTCCCTCATCCTCCAGCTACAGCACCCAGGCTCTACCAGCCCTGAGCTCCCCAAACTCAGCTCTTCCCGTGTGGTTTCCCTTGCTCCCCCAAGTACGTGTTGCCAGTGGATCCCGCTCCCAGCCTACTTAAGTCTGGTATTGTCACCCTGATCATCACTTGTGGGAGGTGTTAATCCCTTGGGTTCAACAGGGACAGGTAAAAGCCAGCATAAACTGTTTGCAGCAGTGTCATTAGCTAGGTTGTTAATGCTGGGATTTGAGAAGCATTGATGAGAATGTTGCTATAACCCATGCATGAGCCACCCAATGTCCCTTTTTTCTTCCTTGCAGATGGAGAAAAAAACTTTCTGACTTGACAGCATAAAAAGAGGGCACTTTTTTCTGTTTTTTTTTTCTTTTTTTTCCAGGGGAAAAAAATTATATAGAATTATGTCACATCAAGAAAAACACAATGATTAAAATAACTTGCTATGAATATTCATTCTCAGCTTGGCAGATGGATGAAGTGGGCTGAGCATTTGCAGAATATTGCTAACTGAGCTCTCTTCCAGAGAACAACATTTCAAAAGAATTTCCGATGAGGTCTGTTGGCCAAAACTAGAAAGGATTTTTCTTTTCCTTTTTTCTTTCTTGGCATTCTGAGCTTCCACCTTCCTGCCGAAATGAATTTCTTTCTAATCACAGTTTTGGATACTTCTGAAGCCTCACACTGAGGCCTTCCAGATGGGTTCACTGCAGTGGGAAGAGAAAATACTCATTATCGTTATTATTATGATGACTATTATAATTCTTAACTCTTACTTTACATTGCCATGATTGTCCTGAACAATCTCAAATTGTTTTACAAACAAGTTTCAATTCCTTCAGTCACTAAAACACAGTATCATCTGAAGAAGCAGCCAGCATTTGTTGAGTATTTTTGTGCTAAAGAAGCAGGGGGAACAGAGAGGGTAGTGATGCATCGTACACATTTTAAAGTTTAAGAGGTAAGTTACTAGGAAGAGTAAAATAACCCAAACTGGACTTTAGATGTGTTTTTACCCAAGGAATTGTGAAAGATTTCATGGATGCAGGAATAGGCAGTGGGAAGCAGAGCTGTGCCTCCTGTGAATGTCACAGTGCCCCCTAGTAGCAGCTTTGATTATTGATCAGGACTGACTTAAAAGGAGCACTGCTTCCTTTCAAAACACCAATACTGTTGCAAGTTCTGTCTCTACAAACCACAATAAAAAGTTAATTATATCTTTTCCAAGAAGAATGTTGAACTAAATGGCTGTTGTGCTGATTTATTTTCTTTTGATGGTAGTTTAAAGCAATAAGAGAAAATAAAAGGCTTTTTCAAAACAGAAATATTTCAGGTTTGTTAATTTTTCTTAAAAACAGAAGCTATCCCACTTTTTCACATCACTTGGAGATGTGCAGCCTCAGAAGGCTGAAGACTGACCCAGCCCATAGCTGTGTCACTCCAGTCAGGTACCTTATGGTAGGAATCAGGCAGAAAGATGCATAATTTGCTGTGACAGCTATAGCTAGTCCATGTCTTTCTTGCAGGCTACTGGAATCCCCACCAGGTGATTTTCCTGGCATATGTTACCTGCTTTGGGGTCGTGCAAGCACATCATGGCATAGCTAATATTCCAGCTTGCATTCTCTTGGTGCTCTCCTGGGATTTTTTTTTTTTGTTTTTAACGTGGATGCCACAGTATGCCGTGCTCCTGAGCTGAGTAGGCCAGCAGCTCCCAAGGGAAGGACAAGATTCAGGTGTCACAGTGTGATGCTATTTCACCCAGCTGTATGAGATTGCAGGAAGACTTTCCTAAGTTTGCTTTTCAGAGCTGTCACTATGAGTAGGTGGCAGGTGTGAGAAAAACATTGAGACATATTCTGCTTTGGATGGACAGAAGATTTAGTGAAAACATGACCATCCAGGAAAAGGGCAGAGTAATGCACACAAGTAAGGGAACAGGAATGCAGCAAGCAGGGCTCTGCTGCAGAGTAATTTGTTACTATCCCAGCAATAGCTCTTGTTTCAACTGAGCATGATCTCTCCTGAGAAGAGGATCTCTCCTGAGAAGAGGAGGAATCTAATCATGATGATTGATAATACCTTCAGAGGTTCCCCAGTAGGTATCAGATTCACAGAGCAGAAAACCACTCTCTTCTGGGAGAGTGCATAGAAGCAAAATGCCTAGCACGCTGCTTGGAGGGTCTCGCCTCACTTCAGGTTCAACTTTTGGACCAGCATGTTTCATTGCTTTGGAGAGCTGAAACAATTGTTTCAGGGCCATCCAAAGAAGGCCTCTGGCAGCTTGATGTGTGGAAGCCAGTGCTCTGGCTCTGTTTAATAAACTCAGTACCTCTTGTACGCCTCCCTGGCAAATGGATAGTGACACATAGTGGCCACGCTTTGCCAGCAGTGTTGCCTGAGGCTTTAATTGCTTTGCACATAAAGTTATTTATCTCTACATCAAGAGGGTTGAGACCACATTTAGGGAGTAATTACAAAGCTGCCAGAGGGACTGGTGTTTGCCACACCAGTCAGGCTGTGATTTATCGGTTCTGCTCATATTTAGAAAGTGAGCTTTCCTCTCACCTCTTCCCTTCGTTCAGTGCATCATGGCTAAAGGCATCTATATCCCTCAATTCCCTCCGATACTATCTGTGTGGAATGTGTTGGGCTGCTATAAAGAATCAAATACAGTGAGTTTAGTTCTGAACATTGCTCTTAGTGCTTCAGTCCTGAGGGTTTGGATTTTTTTTAAATTATTATTCATGTGATTTTTATTTCTTATTTTATAAAGACAACCTTATTAGGATTCTCAGTGAGATTTCATAATGATATTTGGGGAGTAAATAGCAACAAATTCTTACCTTTTTATGAAGGGTTTGATATGGCTCTGCTTATCCATAGAGTCCATAGGATTTTTTTGTTGTTTCCTCGTATTTCCTCATAAATATAGGAATAGGAAATAAAAGGAAATGCAGTGTGTTTGGCCTGAAGTCTTACCTATCATGGTCTGCTGTCCCAGACCTGGATTCCCTAAATCCACATCCAAGTGCACTTCAGTCTTGGCCTCCATTTAATCTAATACTTCATCGCCCTAATTTTTTTAATATATTTTTTTAAAATTCATGACGCCAGCTTTCAGATCTCTCTCTGCATAATCTGAATCTTGGTGACAACACAGGTGCTTTGATTACTGAACCTAACATATGTCCTTTGCTAACCCAATGGATTTTTAGAGACTCTAGCATATTCATTTCAGTGGAATGGAAACCTTGCCCCAGCAGAAATGTGATATAGATAATTTCTTCAGCCTGTCCATTTAAATGTAATATTCTGTTTTAAGAGTTTCCTTACTTCATTTCCTAGATTCATGTTTATCTGTTTTATTTTGCAATGCCTTTCTGATTCCTAGGTGGATGATTTTTTTTTTCCTGTTGTCCTTAGGATAGGGATTTAATCCTTACCATTTTTGATGTTCCTTCTTTTCCCAGCCAACTTCCTCAATAGTTTTACAAATCCCTTTCAAAAAATTTATTACCTCATATGTGTTGCTTGGGGTTTTTTATTATTTTATTTTGTTGTGTGCATGTAATCCCTAAAGGACACTAAGCCTGTTTGTGGTCATTGTTTTTCAGTGCATCAACAACAATTGGTTTGCAAACAGATTTTTGTCTTTCATGTCAAATTGCACTGCAAATAGTTTCCTGTCTCTGGGAGCTCTGGAGTCAGCTGTTCTAAGTGATAATTTATTTAAGACATCAAGAAATTATTTTTCTAAACTGTCACCCAACATGACACCTGACTCATTTCTGTAAGCAGATAACCAAAGTCATTCACTTTTTTTCTGCTTTATTAGACTGATTACTGCTTTGATGTTCATCAAGTTTATGCGTTTTGTATTTTTTTGTTCTCTTGATCAAGAGGATGATAATGTAACCTTGCTAGTATAAAGAATATTTTTACATTAAGGGCTTTTGGGCTTATGTATTGGAGCTCTCATATGAACGTCTCAAAATGCTCCCTCTCTGGATTCTGTGAGCACACTCACCTCTAAAGCCTCCTATGCTTCATGTACAGTTTGAAACCAAAGAGCATGTTCTTCCATTGATCTGTGTCATTTCATTAGTCTTTATTATAGCAAGATTTTCTTCCATTATCCAGTGTACTCATTATTGCTCAGATGCCTATGCAATGACGTGTATGCACATGATGATTTTTTAGTCTTGGCCCAGAGCCTAATTTTATTGAAATTCTGTGTCAGAAGCATATTAGAATTATATTTCAGAATTTATTTCTGCATTTTGATGTGTCTTTGCTCTAGCTGAATTTTCTGTCCTATCCTCTGCTCCCAGATAACAGTTATCTCTCTATTGCTGACATCCTTAGCAGATGTCTTTGTCTGACTTGAGCACTCCTCAGAACCTGCCAGCTTTTCTTAGCTCTGAATTTCAGAAAATCTCCTCCACAGTCAGGGTCTGCTGTAGTTAAGATGGAACCCACCCTGAGCCCATCCTCTCTGCATGCACAGAGTGTAATTCTTTCATTCCCAACAACATTTATACCATTCCTCTCTATTTGAACTTTTCCTCTCTACAGAGTCCCTCTGATTCCAACTATGCAAGCTAATATGGTTCCTGTGAAATATTTCCAAGAAATATCTCGTAGAGAACTAAGTGCATAATCAGTATAATTTTTTAGGGTCTCTCTTAGGTGACCAGCTGTTCTCTGTTACAAGTGTTTGTTGTGATCAAGAACCTCTTATCTGTTACTGATCTATGTGCTTGCAGGGCACTCCTGCTCCTTCTAAGCAAGGTCCTTGTAAGTTCCTTTAGTCATCAGCTGGAGCTGATTCAGATTCTTCTGGCACTGTAGTCTCTCTGCTTCTTTCAGCTGGAAAATTCCTAGAGTAACATTCCTTTTCAAATGGAAGAAGATTCCGTGACTAAAAGCATCACTTTAACAGATTTCTGCTGCATTTTAGCCTGATGCAGTGCTGCTCTGAGTCAGGGGTGAGAGTCTGCTCTTTGTTCTCTCATCCATAGCTCATCCTTGTTGTGGCCCTTTGCTTTTGAAGGCTGTGAGGTACTGAAAGTCATGGAGGTAATCAGAAATTTGGGTATCGCTTTAAGAAACTGGCCATCTAACTTGTTCCCTTTCCTGTGGGTTTTGTGGCTGTTTGTTCATTTGTTTGTTTTCCGTGAGTGGGGTTCAGGTATGTCAACCTACAGTTATGGGGAATTGGTCAGTACATGCTAGTTTGTTTGTTGCTTCCTTCACAGACTACTGTATTACCTCTGCAGTTTCTCACTCTTTTCCCTCCCCCTACAGCTTTTCCCTACCCTTTCTTACACAGGCTATCCCCAAGGTGCTGCCAGCTTGACTGAGGAACTCAGCTGTATAATGCAACCCGTGCAAGTATTATAAAAAATATAATAATAATTTCATTTTCAGTAGGTATCAGATGAAACCATTACCTCAGGTTTGTGCTCTTAATGTAGAAGGCAATCCTATCTCTAAGGATTTTCTGCATGCATAGGTCCATAGCTTAGTCTGCTGCCCCAGCTGCAGGCCATGCTGCTTTGTTGCTGCTCTACCTTTAAATGAGAACCTGAAGGGATTTTTTTGTGCATGTCTTTTTAAATTTATTTACTTTATTGAATCTTTATTTTAGGGGGAACAGTAGAGCACCCTGTTTAATTCTACCTTTAAATCCTCCTTGGCCCAAGATGTTTTTCACTCTTTCTGTGGTGGATCTCAGCTTCAATTTCCTGTGAAGCACTATGGTCCTTCCCACGTACAGTAGCTGGAGGAACCAGAAAGGATTGCTGCATCAGGATGGGAAAGCCTGGGGGAAACAGATATGATGGATGAGTTGGTGGATAGGCATGGTACATGCAGTTAAAATTGACCACAAATGTGTCAAGGTCAGAAGAGCTGCTCTGCTGAAAAATGAAAAGTTATATCTATGCTATTTTTTGCAAGTGCTGTAGTTATTAAGGTGATGGCTCTAAATGAAGCCTGATCTGCAATTCTAGGTACTTCTGAAAATTAAAAAAAAAAAAAAAAAAAAAAGGCAAGGCGGTGAATAAAATGAGGAACATGAACCAAAATATAAGAGAAAAACACATCTGTATTTGAGGTGCTGAAAATAGGGGTTTTAGCACTAAATCATTTCCATTCTCTCATTTTTCTCTGCATTTGTCAGTCACTGAGAGTATAACATTTGCTAGTGTAGCCTTAGGCAAGCCTGGCACGGGTAAACTCGATGCTAATACCAAACACTACTTTTTAATCCAGTGTATGGGAAAACTCAGCAGTGTTGAGCGTTATCCCCCTTTTTCTGGGCACTCTTTGTAATGGATAGGATGGGAAAGGCCAGTTCCTCCAGCCGTTAGAGAATGGTCTTGTATTCTCCACTCTGCCACTGACAACCTGAAAGTGGCTTTTGAAATTTCATAGCCTCCCTATGGATTTCTGTTTTCTCTGCATAAGGGAGCAGTTGTTCTCACAAGCCTTTGACTCTGATGTGGAAATTTTTGAACTAAAAGGGTTTGAAAACAAGGTATTTTGAAATGCAAAGCACTACTTTACCATCAGCTTAAAACTGGACCTCTTACTTCAAATAGGCACATTAGACTCATTTTTCTCTGATTTTTGCCCTGTTGACTTGTTATGCCCTTTTTCTTTTGGCTCCTACAGCTTTATCTGACCATAAGATGTATTATTCAAATGCCCTCACAGTCCTCTTATTGCTAATTATATATTAAAGAGGTTCTGACTTCATTTTTGCTCACTAGAGAATCTTAGTCCAGCTGTGACACTGACAGGGCTGCTGGAGCTTGGTGAGAACTTGTGCAAATGGCACTTCTCTTTTCAGACTGTCAGTCTTAATGGAATATATGATGAACCAGTTATAAACCCAGCACTCCTTGTGTGCAAAGTTGGGGGAGAGCAAGGTGTTGTGCACTAGCTTCCCATTAGTAATAAATGTTTGCAAAAAGAACATTTTTTAATAGGATGTTTTTCTGAGAATGGTAACACTTTCCATGGGATTCGTCCAGGTTAGTCCTGCCAGGTATGAAAGCTCCCTGCTGCCTAGTTTGTGTAGGTTTCATAGGCATCACAGAGGAAATGGTTTATAGGGATCCTGAAAACTCATCAGCTTCATCCTCTGCCTCAATGTGCTGAAGTGCTTGGAGTGTTCTGCTGCCCAAATGCGGGTATTGTAGGATGTGTCTGTAGATTGCTACAGACTGAAGTGTACAGAATGATTTTCGTTGAAGTATGCACTACTTTCTTGTGAATTCACAGATTTGTAGGTCTGAAGTCCAGAAAAGGCTGTTGTACCTTTCAGACCCACCACCATGAGTTTGAGAGACCAGAGAATTTTACTGGGTCTGATCCCAGTGCTTTGGCTTAGAGTTGTAGTTATGTATAGGTGCATTTTGTAAGTTATTGTAGAGATTCAGCATGGGGCTCACTGGGGCTTTCCTGATCATATTTGGTCTTTCAGTGTGAAGGATCATGCAATTTATTCTCTGCCAAAGTGTGGAATTAAGAACCCACTTTTGGCCACCATTTTATGCAATTTTGACTGCTTACTGATTTTGTTTCTGATGAACATTACCAGCTGCTACAATACTGTAGTGATGGATGTGATCTAAGGATGTAAAGACATATAAAAATATGTCTTTTAAACATAAAAATTACTTAATCCAGTGACATACTGTTCCACAGGTAAGTCTTTGGTCTGTCACCTCTATTTGGAAAATCTGCCCTAATGTGAATTACACTGTGTCTTGCATGTCAGGGAATTGGGACACCACAGGCAAATGTCTGTGATACCACAGAATGCCAGAGGCTATAGCAAATTCTGTTTCTTTCTAAAGTATAACTAAATTATATCTTTCTTTGTCTAAGCTTTATTTCCTTTCCCAGTTGGCTTGGCACAGCCTGTGCAATGGCCAGAAGAGCCTATAATGACTAGACTGCCAGGGCAGTTGTATTGCGCACGCTAGAACTTTATCCTGTCTCAATAAATTGAGATGAATTCTGAATTTAGAGTTCCATTTTCTCCCAATGAAGAAGAATTTATTTTTTTATTTAAACTCTCACTATTTCCTCTGATTTATTTACTTTTCCTTTTTTATTGCATTAAACTAATAAGTAAATAATAATTCACACACATCTAGAGATAGAGAGCAATAGATTAAATGAAATACTAACATGACAATAAAAAAATCAAAAAAATGGATCTAAGAAAATGTTCTGAGATTAACGCAATGAAACTCTTGAATGTTTAGCTCAAACATTTCATTGAAGTTGACAATTTCCGCAGAGAGATCGGATTTTGATAAAAAATTAAATCAAAACTGTTCTGGCAGGTCTTTTTTCCTTTCTCTCCAACAGTTTAGATGATTGATCTGCTAAATTTCATCATGACCTCTATCGATAAGGAAGGTCAGCTCACTGACCTGAAAGCCAGAGTCCTTTTCAGGCATACAAAGAGCCAGGGTCTCTTAATCTCTTAACACAACTTCTGATGCTGACTGTCTTGCTCACATCATGAACATTTTCTACTCAGGCCTTTCTGGCACTAGAGGAGGAATAGTCTTTATGACTTCTTGCCGTCACAAAAAAAGGTAGTGAATATCTATTTGCTTACATATTGTTTGTAAATCAATTTATTGCTGATGTGTTCATACACATCATAAACCTCAAAACAAGCTGCTCTGTTTCTTCTATCAAAGGTTTTGTCAGGGCAGTGTTTGTGGAGAGGGTCTTCAAGGAACAGGCAAGCAGGTGCATGATGTTTCAGCGGGGCACTGTTTGTGACTGCTCTTCTCATCAGATAAACATTAAATCAAACACTAGAGGGGCTGTCAGTGGTTCTGTGTCACCAGTGGTATAAATAGATGGAAAATTCACATGAGGTTGCTGTGGTGCTGGAAGGAAAATGCTCAATGTGGACATCTGAAAATTTTCTCTTCTCTCTGCCTGCCTGCAGCGGGAAAGGGTTGTATTTGTATATGGTGGTAGGTGGTAGGCCTTAAACTGAAGTAAGGGAACTGGGGGCTGTGTTACTTTGTGTTTTTTCAGTCAGGTTTGCTTACTATCATGGATTCAGTTTGCAACTTACCTGTATGGCTCAGATTCTAAGAGCTGTTTCTGCCACACTTGCTACGTTCCTTGGTATGGCTTTGAATGGGATGGGCCTCCAGGAACTCCTTACAGCTTTAGGGCACTCAGTAGGCTCAAATCTCCTGTGTGACATATAGATTTGTCACTGTAACTTTCATCTGGTGCACTGATTTTTCCATATGGTTTATTTCTTTGTTGCTTTTTGTGTACTCAGCTTTCTTCTTGCCACTACGAGTTCATCCATTCAAATGGGCAACTGGAAGAGCTAAAGTATGTTTCATCAGTCCCTGTTCATGCTATCTAGGCATTCTTCCTACAGCATCAGTTTCTTACCATCACTATTCTCATCCATATTATGACTGTAGCAGTGATCATTTTTTTTGTTCCCAATGATTTCAATTCTACCTTAAGGATTTCCAGCACGCCTGCCACAATAGAATATGAGTTCTTGTGAATACCTTCTGATGGGATTGTCTTTAAATTGTTCATAAAGGGCTTGTTATAGTACTTGGAGGTGTCAGCTTGAATGTCTAAGCCAAATGGAAATGTGGCGGTCTGCCTTTTTAGCTTCTCCATCTATATGAGCTGGTGTCTTCACTCCAGGCCTAAAAGCATTTTGTTATTGATCGAAATGTTTTCCCTGCAGCAAAATGCTTTGCAGCCTTTTGGGATGAAGTATTCTTATTATAATCATGGTAGTAAACAGACATGATTTCATTTGTGTTCAGTACTTGTAAGAATGCTGCCCAGGCAAACAAGCCTCATATGGGACTGAAAGTGAAACAGTGCAAGTGATGGTTGGGCCATACTGTTTCCTCTGATGCCAGCGTAAAACTCAGCTGCCTGTTGACCTCAAGTTTCCCTATGCTGAAATCATCCCACTCTCTCACATGAAGTTCCACTAGATTTATGCTGGTGAGAGCATATTTTGGCCCCTCAGATGAAACTCAGACAATTACATCTCCATTAAGAAACTAATTCAGAATTAATGCAGTTATTGTGCAGTGATTAAATTCCAAACTCCTGTTAGAAAAACTAAATTATCGAGGTTTGCCATTTAAGCTGTAACTTGTGGGGACATAATGAACTGGCCTTTTATACTGAACGATAAACCTCATGTTCTTAATAATCACTTGGAATTGACTTCATGTAAATAACTAGTACAGCTGAAGCAATCATCTCCTGAGATGGTGCTGCTGTTTTGCCAGGATTTTACTGGTTGCTGCATTCTTTTTTCATTGCAGAGTTACTACAAAACCAACCTGCATGGTTTCCTAGCAGCTCAATTAATACCTTGCATAACTTCTAAAGACCTCTTTATAGTTATAACAGGTTGCTTATTGTAAGTTAAAAACATACCAATTGAAATTGAATGTTGCCATTATTATTGTTGATGGAGTTTTTCCAACTCTGAGAGGAGAGATGTACAAATTACATGGTGTTTAAAGCTCAATAAATATGCTTTAGCAGTAGAGCAGTTTGTATTTAATCTTCCATACGAGGGCTGGTCCAGTAATCCAGTGAGTGATAGGGCGAAGGTGTGTTCATGCATGGAGCGCTGTGCGTGCAATTTTAAAGGTGGCAAAGGGACTTAGGACCGCATGGCATTTGGCCATCTGATTCCCTTGGCTACTTTAGCCAATGGAGTAAACTCAAAAATAATCCCTGGCTTTCAGTGCATTTCACTGTGGCTGAATCTGGTGTTGGTTGGTTTATTTTTCCAGGAAGTGTACTAATTTCTTAGTTCCCAAGCAGTAAGACTCAGAGATAACATAATACTTGATTATTGGTGGAAAGGATGTAAGAACATCTCCATTCCTGCCCTATGACATTGTTTTTACATCCCTGTTTGGATTAGATTGGATTAGAGGGTTTAGAATCTGAATGTCAGACAGTAGAATCAGTGGAAGCAGCTATAAATTCAGACCTTTTTCAATTGCGAGCCTTTAACCTAGGATCATCAATGTAAACTTCAAAATCTCTTCAGTGGTCTGGTTTTTTTTTGGTTTTTTTTGGTTTTTTTTAATCTCAGCCTTGTGACATGTATTCAGCTGTTTGAAAGTGAACATGATGGCTCAGGATTGTGAGAAAGAAACTACCTTTAGTAGAATGTCCTGTGCCTTTCTCTAGCAGCTAGTAGGTAAAACCAGCATCACCTCTTCCTAAGTTTTTTCATCTCCTTTTGTATTCATTGACACCAATACCACGGGACATGGTCTGTACCTACCTTAGGTGTTTTAGCAGAACCAGATTGCTCATTAATATTCTGTGTCCTCCTCTGTTTTCTGAGGCTGGTGTAGATCCAAAGGGTTAAACATGAGAAAACTAATCCCCCCTTCAAATGTCTCTACAACCAGAGGTTTCTACTCAATCAAATTACTTGGGTGCTCAAGTGCTTTCTGGAATTTCACAGGTGCAACTGTCTGGGTACCTATTTGTCTATAGTGTGCATATAATTATTATTTCCATTCCAGATCAACTAACTGCATTTCTAGCCTCTTCTCAATCATCTCCTCTTTCTCTCTTCTTTTATCGGGGTGAAAATTCCCTGAGATGCTGTTCAGCAAAAATTTACAGAACAAGAAACAAATTGTTTCTGGAGAGTGCTATTTACCTTTTTTATTTTCTGCTTTGTTAGCGACGCAGAGGTTTCATTAGCAAGGAACAAAATGAATTCCAGGGACAGCAAGTAATATGCACACAAATTATATGGAAAAAAAAAAAGAAAAAACCAAACCAACAAAGAACTAACAACCTTCAAACATAAAAATAAGTAAGCCCCCAGAAAGAATACAGCTGAAGCATCCACTAATAAGAAAGCAAATGGTGTTCTGGATTATAATGTAAGATGAAATTATCCTGTTAAAGCCTTGGTAAACAGCAGTATTGTAGCCAAACCCAAAGGGTCACTGATCCCACCCCATGTTAAGTTTTCAGAAATGTGGGGGGAGCCCTAAACTCAGGGTTAGGGGTGCTGCAGGGCAGAAGAACATGGCCGAATGGAGAGAGCAGACACTAGTGGCAGAGCTTGGTCAAATGGAGATTCTAGGGGAAAAAATACCAGGCAATACTAAATTGTGATTCAGTAGCCTTACCAAAGCACCGATGGGAATTTCTTGCACCTACCTCTACCTTTGTTACTCCATGTTCCAAACCCAGCGTTCCCAGCTGTGGGGCAGATGTTGACTTCCTGTGCCTAGTAGAGGACATTAGAACTGCAGTGCTTGGTGGGGATGAGCCTATGAGTGTGTTACCCAAAACACAGCACCTTGGGAACTGACTGTCTCCTTTTGTACACACAGGACAATACCCAGGAGTCTGTTGCTGGGGTAACCCCACCTCCCTGCAAGAGGTTCTACCAGAAAAGCTTTGAATCTGTGCTAAGGGTGAAAAAAAAGAAGGAAATAAAATCCACCTTCAGGCCTGAGGGAATGGAGCTTGCTGGAGCAGATAACTAGGATACTTTTATGAAATGGATCAAGCCCCCTCACCTCAGGGGAGAAAGTGTGGGGTGTTGATAAGATTGTACCACGCAGACTACACTTGGTAATTAGCACTATCTCTAATGTAATCACTCACTAAGAGGTTTAGCTGGCATGTGACTTTCCAGGAGAGGCACTAGAGGAAAGGGGAAGAAAGGACAGGTGAGAAGAGCAAGATGTAAGTTGTCTTTGCCCTTCTTTAATATCATCTATCTGTGAATCTCAAAGAGTCTACCCCGCTTTTAACAACAAGGGTGTAGGAGCTCTGTGACATACATAGTATTAACCTCTTTTAGCAAGGGCAGGAATCAGGAACAGCAGTGTTAATGACTATGGCTAGGCTGCCTGATTTGTAAGAAATTATGCTGGGAATAGAACATGGGTGCCAACAAAAAGCACTCTGCTCAGTGGTTGCCCAAACCTGGGCGGTGTACGAATGAGACAACCTGTGTTTATACTTCAGAACAAGTCTTGCCTTAAGAAGCTGGTGTTTACCTAAAGCAGCGCATCAATCTCATTAGAAACAGTAAATAACACACTAGTTAGTCTTTTCTCAAGGAGTGTCCCTCTTGCGTGTGGTTGTTGAGGAATACTTGTGATGCAGCTGCAGCGGGTGCTGCAGGTTGAATTCTGGGTGGCAGGAGCCAGAGACAGGAGGCTGTGGCCAACCCTTTTCATAACAAAGGGCACAAAGACTGGTGGACAGGCTGGGTGTATGGGCAGTGGGAGACACTGCAAAGGGCTGAAGACTCAGAAGGGAAGAGCAAGAGTTTTTTGAGCTTGTACTGTGAGGGGATAAAAGCCAAGGGGGTGCTTTGTTGCTGGTTCCTCCTCTGAGGCACCAGCTTGGGCTGTTCTGGTGTTACTGCACCCTGAATAAATTGCTTTATGGAATGAGACGTCTGACACTCTGCTAAGGGAAACCTGGGGTCGAGCTGCTGAGGAAATCTGGTCTGACTATGTGAATGGAGTATGTGAAGAGTCAAGCAAGGCAAGTGTTGGCTCACTGGAGCCTCTTGCTGCAAAGGGTCTTTGGTCCCAGCAGATAAAATCCCTGGTGTTGGGGAGTGTGACTGCAAGAGATTCTTGTGAACGGTCAGATTGGGAAGTTTCCTTAATATGGGCATATGCCAGTTAAACAGATTCAATGGAGCAGTTTAGTGATTTTCACATCAAGTGAACTGATTGTCTGCAAATAAACACCTCCTGTGAGATTCAACACTTCCATCACTCTGTGAGCTTTCTTGCAGAAGTGCCACATGTAATGGCCGCCGCTTACACCCTGATGGATTTGGTCTCCAAACTTACAGACACTTCTTAAATCTGACTTCGTGAGAAAGAAAATGACACTGAATTTGAGGGAATTATGACTAGAATCTTCAGGCATTTTAGAGGGTTTTTCCTCATTTATGGATTTCATCTGATCCTACAAATTTGCAGTGGTGAGGTGGTGTTATTTTATTTTTTTAACTTTGAAACTGAAATCTGTTCTTCTGCCTAGGGGGAAGCATTTTTACCATGGTCCTGATTCTTAGCTGCTTGTAATATTCTTTCATTCAATATTTCTAGCAGGTTTTTTGTGCACAAAATTGGCTCCTGTATTTGCACTTGATTCCTGCAGGTGCAGTTGGAGTAGTTGGTTTCTCCTCTCCCTCTTTCTCTGGTCCAATTCCCTGTGGCATCACCTGCCTCTCCAGACAAATAAATGCCTTGAGGCAAGCAGACGTCGCTGGCGTAGTCTCATTTGCATGGGGAGTTGTCAGGCCTGATCTGACCTGCCTTTCCATCAGGATTATAAAGGTGACGGATAGTCAATTTCAGGGATTCATGATCCATTTTAGCACAGCGCTTCACCTTGCAGCTAAGTAATACGGCTGTGATAAAATCAGCCATAATCACTGCATCTTACTCAGCACTGCTTTGGCTGTAAATATTACCTTCATATATTAAAAGAAAGAAGGAAAAAAATTTCAAATGGAAGAAGAGAGAAAAAGATATCTAAAGAGAAAAGGTCTGATGACCATGACTGACCAGAGTGGTATTTCCTTATATAACATAGCCTTTCTGAAAGAGGGGAACAGGGCTTGCAGCTGGTGGGCTCCTTGCAGTTCTAAGGAGACAACATAGGATGCACATACCTGAAGCATTCCCTATTACTCTGGGGGGTTCACTAGCAAAGCTGGGCATGGGACACTGCTTCAGAAGTTAATGAAATTTGAGGATGCCTCCATCTTTTTTACGAGTGCTTCAACTTCTGAACTGTTATCAAAATAATTTCCTTGCTTTCCTCTAAATTCAGTCATTGATTTCCTGAAGGAAGCATCATGACTGTTGTTTCTCTTTTGTAGAGCAGTTTAGGACTGAAATGGAAGCACTTTTAGCTTTTGGGGAAAAAAAAAATGTTTTTCTAATCTCTGATTCATGTTTGCTCTTGGTGCAGCTGTTTGTTCACTGTTATCTTAGTGTGGTAGTGGAGTGACCCTGGCTGAAAGCCAGGCACCCACCAAAGTCTCTCTCACTCCCCTCTGCAACTGGACATGGGAGAGAAAATATGATGAAGGGGTCATGAGCTGAGATAAGGATAAAGAGAGATCACTCACCAAATACCATCACAAGCAAACTAGGTTCAACTGAGAGATATGAAGTGAATTTATTAATTAAAAAATCAGAACAGGATAGTGAGAAGTAAAATAGAATCTTCAAAACACCTTCTGCCCACCCCTCCCTCCCTTCCTCCCTCCCTCCCAGCTCTATCTTCTTCCCCAGTGGCACAAGGAGACAGGGAATGTGGGTTATGGTCAGTTCATCACTATGGCTTCTCCTGCTGCTCAGGAAGAGGAGTCCTTCCTCTGCTGCACTGTGGGGTCCCTCCCGGGGAAGACAGTGCTCCTTGAACTTCTCTGATGTGGCTCCATCTCCCGCAGGCAACAGCACCCCTCAGCTGCTGCAGTGTGGGTCACTCTTCCACAGGGTGCAGTCCTGTGGGGTCTCGTGCCCCGGATTGGGGTGACCCCGAAAGATGGAAAAGTCTCTCCTCCAACCCGTGCCTTCAAAGAAAGACTCAGTAGTCTTCTATTGTCCAGTCTCAAGGTTGTTTATTGTTGGTTATCTAAAAGATTCTTTTCCTGAACTGCTGTGGCCCGTTCAGCAGCTTAAACAAAGGCGCACTGCCCTCCCAGGGGACTGGTGCCATCTTTTATATCTTACATTACGTGTTACATATTTATACCTTTTCCCCAATGCCTATTATCTATATTGAATGGTGGCTTTCTACTCTAAACCAATCTGTGAGTGCCAACATCACCAAAGACATGGAAGTTAGGAAGGAGAAAGGAGGACAGGGCACACCCAAATCCCTCCATCTTAGAACTCCTGACCCCCATGTACAAAACCTGGACTTTCAGCTTCTCTGGCTGAAATTACCTTATTTTTTTCTCTCCTTCTTGAATATGTCCTGGTCTTGTAGCAAAACGCCATCATCATCAGAATGTATGTGAAGTATTTCACAGACTCAACAAGATTTCTGTCTAATCAGTTGAGGTTTCCTTCCCCTTAGTTCACTCTGGTATAGGAAGAAGCGTGATGAAGATATAGCTTTGAGGGGTTTGTGCATGTCTCTAATGGGAAACAGAAAAACAGGAGGGCTTTCAGGAGCTGTCCCCAAAAGGAGGATTAATAGAGGCTCATATGAAAGTATAAAATCGTTACAGAACAGTGATTTGTGTGGAATTGAGGTGAATGATGATGATATGATGTGGTTCCCTGTACACATGAGGAGCACTTGGTGGGAAAAAGCAGATCCTGTCCTTCTCTGGTTTTCTTATACCTTCTTCTATCTAACTGTATAATCTGCCATGTTCTGCTCTGCTTGTTTGGTTTTTTCTTCACCATTAATTTTGTGATAGTCCTTGTTTTCTTCATTTTATGAAACAGAAAATGAGAGAAGGACAAGAAAAAGGGGAACATTGTCCTGACTTTAATCTGGAAAGGTCAAAAGGAACAACATAGCAGATAAGTAAATCTGAGTTTACATTAACTGAGGAAATAGTCTGTACACTGAACTCCAGAGCTGCCTTTTTGGCAATCTCTTGGCTAAGTGAGTTACACCGTGGTCTTTTAGATTTGCTCAGTTAGTCTCCTGCATGGAACTGCCTCTGTGCTGAACTTTGGTTGAACTTCATTGATCATCAGTGTTCATTCTATCTCGTCTGGAAATTCAAAGGGAGAGAACAGAAGAAGTCTAGCTTGAAGTGAGATTGTCTCAATAAGAATTTAATTTAGATATTGCACAGTTATACCGTGTTGGTCAAATCACAGGCCATTATGAGACAGAAAAAAAATTACTCAGGTTTCCTGTTCCACAATCTCTGGATAAATCCAAACTGCCTGTTCAATAACTGTGTTTCCACTCTTCCTTGCTTCTAAGGGCAAAAAAGGCCAGTATATCTACTGATGATTCTGGGATGCTTGTGTCTGCTATGGGGTGTCTGTCCAGATGATAAGCATAAAATTGATTTCATATGGTATCTCATGCCATCTTACTGGGCTGGGTCCCTTGCTTTGCTCCTTCCTGTTTGTGTTGTCAGGAAACCAGCTTCAGCAGCTGGCTGAGAAGTTGTCTTCTCTAGAGGATCCTTCAAGTAGCATAAAAACATCCACACAAACCTACTTCTACAGGAGTAGAAGAAGAGATAGAAGTCAATGTGGCAGGTCTGCCTTGTGGTCCTTGAAATCAGGCCTCCCTGCCTCACCATCCTCTGATAAGAAATCAAAGGGAATGTGTAGAAACCTGAAGCTCTGAAGTGTGGTGGGATAATTCATACAGTGGGAAATGGCATGTGAAAGGAAAACAGTGCTTCAAGCCAATGTTGCTGTGACAATCCTTGTTTCTGTCAGGCTGTGTATTATGTTGGCTAAAGCATCAACATCCTAGTGACATCTCTGATTTTTCATGAGCAGTAGATGGTCTAAGTACACCCAACCCTACACTACTCCCCATCAAATTATGCTCTTCACCAAATTTGGAGTTTAGTTAGGCAAGTGGAAGGAGTCTTGCTATGTTTTTGTCCACATTGCTATAACAATTTCCACACATCTCAAAAAATTTTGTCTTCTGCTGTTGATTTAATACCATCACTTGGTGTGAAGACCAGCAGACATGGACTGAACAGAGTAAGACACATTGCTGCAGTGATTGTACTGGAAGCAAGTTCTTCAAATGAGAGATAAAGCAGGGTTTAGGGTCAATGTTTGGGAGCAAGTTTCTACTATGACTTTTCACTGTCTTTAAGGAGGAATTCAATTCTCAAATCAATGGAGTCAAAATTCTACCTACACTGCAATCACTTTTTGAAATTTAGAAAGCCTTCACAGTTTTAGAAGCAAAAATTCCTTTTCTTCCTCTCTCATGATGTTTACTTTTCTCCAGGAAAGACTGAATATAATTGAGTGGGCAAATTAAATGCATTTTTACAGTTGCTGCAGGACTGCAATATTCAAATCTTATTTTCTCACAAACTTTAACTGCCACTTTCTTTTCCTGCTGGTTACAAATATCTCCATGCTGGTTGACCTGCTTTTTCTATCCATCTCTGGTTGTCTCTTCTATTTTCTAAATATCTCATCCCTTTTTCCCTGGAGAAAAGTTGAAAAAAGGTACTGTGGGGTTAGTGAGACCATGCATATTGCAGCAGCTTTTGGTAGAATCTGCTTCTAATCAGTGAAACACTTCCACTTCCCTGCCATCTGAAATCAGCATCTCTAGCTGAAGGCATGGATCCTAGCATGACTGGTTGTGTCTTGGAAAACACTGGCTATAAGTAATAGCTTTGCATTCTTGTGCTGCCAGACTGGAAAAAAGACCCTGAGACCAGAGGGTGTTGATTTCAGTACAGCAGACAGTGCATCTCCATTGTTTTCACTGGGATGGCACCCAGTGTATAAAAGCCTAGATAAGCATTCACAAAGTTGGTTTTTTTTCCATCATAAAGAGGAGTAGTGAATACCCTGGAGGATTAAAAGGAACAGCATACATGTGATGGGGTAGTTGTTTGCTTTGGAATCAAAGTTGCTTGGAAACTCTTCTCCAGTATTCCCTGCATGTTGTTAGTGCTGATGTAGAGATTGAAGACTATGTTTCCACTTTGGGAAAAGCTGCACCTTAGAGGAGATGCTTAGAAGAAAGATACCATGTCAAACCTTTGAGTCACTAGTGAACTCAGTCTTTGGAAGCACCCTGTCCAGCCAGCAGAGCACTCAGCCAAGGAAATGTGCATCTGGGTTCTTACCTCAGGCTGTTTCTGAAATGAACTGGCTTGGATCTGTTTCCACCTTTCTTGCTTTTTTTGAGTGGATCGCGTTGCAAACTATTAGTGCACAGATGGCTTTGTTAAAGTAGATGCTATAATTTGGTTCATTGAATGTTATCTTTTATGTCACCTTCTCTTAAGAGAGACTTCTCTTAGGGGTGTACTGAAAAGCAGCTTTGTTACTACGCTGGCTCTGTTTTGCCCGGACCTCTTTTATCCTCCCTCTCCCCTTCTTTGATATCCAGATCAAATTTCTTCTAGGGAACTCCCTCCATCACAAGGATGTTTCTGTCTGTGTTCCGGCCCATTCATCACCTGACCTCCCCAGCAAGTGGGAATCAGCATGTTGCTGCTTTTAGTTTGGTAACACAATCATATTTATCGTCCAGAGACCTTCCGGATCAAATGCACACCTGAGAAGGAATTGCTGTTCTTGGCAAAGGGCCAGGTACAGGGTCTCTTTTCTTCTTTTCTTCTTTTTTCTTTTTTTTTTTTCTTTCCTTCTTTATTTTTTCTTCTTTTTTTTTATTTTTTTTTCCTTTTTTTTTCTTTGTTTCTTTATTTTCTTTTTTCTTTCTTTCTTCTTTCTTCTTCTTTTTTTCTTTTTTTCTCTTTGATGGCGACTTGGTGCTTCATGCATGTTTAATGGATGATCTTCTTTCTCCTTCTTCTGGTAAATTAATGCTTGTGCTTTGGAGCATGTGTGGTTGGTCCCAGCAGCAGCAGCATGAGCTTTCTGAAAAAGGCCTGAGTCTTTTGGCAAGCTGATTCTTAGTGCTGGATCTGCTGCGTGCAGTGGGTTGGGAAAATGCACACAGCGTGTATAATGCTGTACTACTGATCTCAGAAGACAAACATGGCATTGTTAATAGTTCTGCTATTATCAGAGAGATGTCTGTGTAATAACCTTCCAAAGTCTGATATTTTTTCTTTACTGCTGGAGATTCAAATAATGATAGAAGAATAGTGATCCAGCTACTAACTCCTCAAGGAGGTGTAGTGGAAGAACTCTGTGCAGGTAGCAGACTTTGCAACCCTGTTTTCTATCTTTTGCAAGTTTCCTTTTACATCACCTTGGAAGGTCTTTGTGTGTGTTGTCCTGCTGTGATGGTGGTGCTCAACCTTCCAGGAGACAACTTCTAATGGTGACAGAGACCTTTGTGAGGCGGCACCTCTGAACTGGATGAGCCTTGCCCTTTCTTGATTGTGCTACAAGTATGGCAACCTTTTTTACTATCTCTCATTTCTGCTGCCTCTACTATATGCTTAAAATGCAGTAACCTAAGGGAAGTCACTGGCATGACATGGAAATCCTAAAGGAGCAAGTCTTTTTGCCTTCATTTTGTAAAGCATATACGTGTGTATGTCTAGCCTCAAAAATTCAGGGGAAGAGTTTTGCTAGCAGTCTTAGCAAGCTCCTGTAATAAGGCTTCTTGGGGGATTTTGTAGCCCTTTTCTATTATTAGGTAAGCTTAGCAATGCAAAGTTCTGCAAATCACATCGAAAGGACACAGTGTGCAATTACAGATGCAGAAATGTACAGCAGAAGTGTAACAGCTGAAGTCTGAACATATAACTACAAAGATCTAAGTTGTACTGTTTTTTCAGAGATTTTATTTAGCTGCCTTCCCACAAATATTCAATTTTCACTTGTATAAAAATAAAGCCATAGTCGAGGAGGGTTCTGTCACTGTGGGAGTGCAGTTAATCACCTGAGCAGCCATGGTGCGTGCAATCCAGTGGCTGTATCTCATAACACTGACCTAAGGCCAGGCGTACCAGAGGAAGATAAGCAATGAAATAGGAGCCCAAGGTAGGGATAGAGGTATATCTTACAATTTTGTTAGATTTCCTGTAATGACTATGGCCAGAACACTCCAGTAAGTAAAAAAATTCTGGGTGGAAAGGTGGCTGCTGTGTGAATGGCATCACAGATTTGCAAGGCAAGATTTTCCTCTTAAATGCTAAATCTGGTGCTTCAATTTGGGTGTCTGATATGAAATATGAAACCTGTTTAAATGCGTGTACTTTGTTTTTTCTTCTAATGTGGAAAAGATAAATGGCTGGAGACTGCTGAGTTTGTGGTGCTTTGTTGTTTTAGTTACAGTTTGAACCAATAGTTTCAGTACGTCAAAGAGTACTTGACCCTGGATGTTTTAGAGAGGTTGATCATCTGAACATTTGTCATTCATACAGTCCACCCAATTGGAGGGGACAGGAAAGGGGTTTGGGTTTTGAGGATTTTCTGCTTGTTTCCTGGAAAGCTGTTGAGTTGATGGCTTCCCATTCACCTCAGTTCCATGTATTTCAAAACAAAACTAGCTCAGTGTTCTCACAGATCCTGCTTCTCACTTTTTAAAAAGCAGATCCTCAGGTGATCTACAGTCAGAGTTACGACAACCTAATGCTATCTGTAGATGTGCCCCCAGGTTTTCTGGAATGTAGTATTTCTGAAATTTCCATCAGAGGTTGTCTAGAGTAAAAAGAATATAAATTTAAAATGTTGAATAGAAGCAGGAAAAGAATCCCTTAGGCCTTACTTTACACAAGGAAATGAACTGGTAGAACTTCAGTGGAATAATTATAATTATACCACTGTGGCCTAGCCATAAATGAGATGGAGTAATTGTATCACAAGCATCTTGCTTTTTTTCTCAAATATTGTGCTCACATAGGGAGTTATTCTGCTAGTGCTACAGCACATTATGATTATTATTATTAATACTGTTATCATTATCGTTATTGTTGTTATTTATTAACCAACATTTAATTTAGCACTTCTTTTTCTCCCCACTGATTTCAAAGTGCTTGAAAATTAAATCTGTATCATCATTCCTGTTTGAAGTACCACTGTTGTCCTTCAGGCCAGTTTATATGAACTCTTAAAAAAATCTTAACACTTTCTTTATTCATGATCATATAAATGACAATAAAAAAATAGGCACATACCCAAGTATTTTTCCCTTGCAGATCATCTTAAATATATGTAACCAAGAGCCAAAAAAGATAGGCTTTATACCTGGCTCTGCCATTGACTCTCTGTATGTGACCTTGGCCAAGTTATTTTACTTTTACAAATGAGAATAATAGTGCTGACCTTGCAGAGGTATTATGAGGCTTTATTTCTAAAGCTTGCAAAACCTTTTGAGATCTTAAAGTGGAAGGAGATAGCAAAGTTCAAAGTACAACTAATATTAAACACATTTATCATATGGGTTGGATACAAATGTTTCAGCCATCTGATCTCAGTCATTTTCATTTTTAAACTTCAAAACCTAATTGAGATTTAGTTTCTGTATGTTTCACTGATTGCTTCATTTCCAGCATGTGGGTGATACTGTACATTTTCTTTTCCCCCACAACCCTGCAGAACACACCTGTGGCCAGCCTCTATCCATTGCTCTTGCCTCCTGGCCCTTCACCAATAGATGGAAGATGATGTGGCAGAGCTGACAAGATCAAGTGTTGTTAGGTCACTGATTGAAGATTTTAATTAGGCTCATCTTCTGAGCCCTCAATGGCCTAATTGTCGCTCGGACTCTTGAGTCTTTGTGAGAGACCGAGTTGCAATCTTTGCAGGGTAATGCTTATGATACCTTATCTTTGCTCCTAAAAAAAAATAAAAATTAATCCCTGTGTTTTATTTCTGAACACCACAAAGGAATTCCATTAGGGCACCTCATTACCATCTGTAGCTTTTGCCTGCTCTTTTCCATCTTTAATGGCCGCTGTGGCTGGAAGTGGCCCTGTGCCTTCCAAAGCAAATACCACACAGTGAGTCTTTTTCTTGGCAGAACCTTCTGCTTCAAGTGTCAAGCATATCTTATATATCAGGAGATGCTAGGGGGAAAAGAAGTCCATATGTCTTTTACTTGAAGCAATGTATTTTAGATGTTTCCTTAGCAAAGTAATATTTAAATGAACAGCACCTGGTAGCTCAGAAACACAGCCCCTCTGTATGGACCCCTTGGTGATTCCTACAAAACAAACAAATTGTAACTCCCAGTCATAAAATCCTAGCATGGCTTAGGTTGGAAGGGACCTTTAGAGGCATCTAGTCCAACCCTTCAACGAGCAGGGACACCTTCCACTAGAACAGGTTGCTCGGAGGCCTGCCCACCCTGCCCCCGAATGTTTCTGTGGATGGCAGCACTCATTGTGCCCTCCAAATTGCCTGGTGGAGACAATTCACTCCCTTTGCTTACTTCAGGATAAAAGGTGCTTGTGGAGTTCTGTTTAAATGAAGCTTTCTTTGTGCTGATTTATCTTACAGCCAAAGTCCAATACTGTTTGTACCTGAACAAACAGGCAATTATTGAAAGTTGAAGGTCTTGGATTTTGGCTGCACTGTTTGCTCTGCTGCATCATGAAGACACTAGCTTTATTTAAAAGATGAGGAAAAAGTAGGGAATGACTGTTGGCATTATGGTGTTGAATAAGGTTTATAATAGCAATGATCCTCCATGAAAACTGTTGTTATCATAGTTAATGTCTGCTTTGTCAGTGCGTTAACCTTCCTTCTCTTTGCCTCGGGCCATTAAATGACCAACCATTCGTTAAACACCCAGGAGCAACCTGTTTCAGGGGGAATATTATGGAGTACCTTTCCTAAATGAAGCACTTGAAATATCATATATGTGTCACTTGCTGCCTCTTACACACGGGGTCCTGTCCCAGCTCTCATACACTTGGACTTGGCCACAGAGAAAGTTCTCCGTTCACATGTGTGTCCTCTTTTGTGCTTTGGAATCCACTGATTCATGTCTTTCCATGGTAAGCCTGAATCCAGGTCATGCAAACAGGATTCTAAGAGGAAGAGGGAAGATATGTGTTTATGAGTTGATCTGATAAATTAGGAGAGTCATGCACACAGGTGTTTTTCCCTCAGCTTTTAGTAGTTTCCACTTTTTCTGCCTTTCAGTTTCCTTTATTATTTTTCCTAAAACAGTTGAGTTTTCACCCAACTTTCAGTGGAACAGTCACTCAGATGCACTCGAAAAGATCCCCAAAGAACTACTTTCATATCGACACTCCTCCTATTTGACTTGCTCTCTTCCCCAGAGATTGACTCATTTCTAATATTTCTTTACCCTGTAGTGCTAACTTTCCTAGTTATCTTTTTTGACAACTGAACATAAGTCTTAGTCTTCTTGGAGCTTGACAGTTACTTTTACCACCTCTTCTATTGTCTTCCACTGTTCCTTTGCTTTTCTCAAACGGCTGAAGTTAAGTCTGTCACTTTTCAAAGTGAATAAATGATCTCTGAGAGAGATCTAAATCCTTCTTCCCCACTGAGGAATTTGTGCTGTCATATAGCATTGGGAGTTGTAGCATCACCACAACACTCACACTCTCCATCCCATATTCCATTAAACCTGGCACATCTGGACTTGTTTTCTCCAGGTCAAGAATTCTACTACATACCAGAAGAGTTGTTCAAACCCTATGGGAAATGTGGATCCCTCCATGTGCCCCTTGCATCTTTATTTTTGCTTGTATAATGTTATATAAAAATATCGAACTTCATGCCCTTTATCACTGTATATTGGAAGTGTAAATCTCTTCTATCAATCTCAGAGAGATTTACAGCTTTGTGTGAAAAGTTCCTGTATGAATTCTTCTGCTGATAGCCCCTGCTTGCATTTCAGTCTTTAAAAGTTTGCTAAGGCAGGGATTATGTCTTTTCAAGTGTCTGGAAAGCAGCAAGGACACAGCAATACTTCTTTATGCAAATATTTTAAAAAAGAGAAAAAAAAGTTCTGCCTTATCATTAGGATTACAAAGTTATAGTGGCAGCTCTCCCTGTTAAATATTGAAATCTGTTTGAAAATATAATGCTAGACAGCACACTATGGCAGGAGCAGCAAGAGGGCATGCCAGAGTCCCTGGCACCCCTTTGCTCTAAAAGGAAATGCTACCTTCTGCTTCAGATATGTAGATGCAGGTGCTTTTATGCTTCCTTAGCAATTCAGAAATTAAAATGGAGAAAAAGGTTCTCCTTTAGTGCCAGCCACTCTTAATTGCACCTCTCTATCTCCGTATGGATTTTGTTCCTTTTTAAGGGCTCCCCCACTTTCCTTCCCTTCTTTCTGGTATGGTAAAGTGCTCTCACACGCTGCTTGGACACTCCCAAGTGCTGCTCGCTGCAGGTGTCAGTCTGACAGTTTATGAGAGCTCTTCATAATCCCGTAAAGAGAGAGGAGAGCACTTGGCAATGCACAGCCAGAGATACTGCTTAGCTTCATGTGCTCTTCACATGCAAATGAGGGAGGCTGCTTTCACTACACAGGCCCTTCAAGGCACAGAGAAGTGCAAACATTTTCAGAGTCTGTATCTGGTAAGCAAACATCCTTAACTTTCCACAAGTGCATCTCCCTTGTCTTTCTATCAAATAAAAAAGCAAGGAAACGAAGTAACTAAATAAATAGTTATTAGGAATAGTTATGTTGACAAAACTAAATTAACTAAATAGCTAAATAACAAGATTTCCATCCTGTCCTTCTGTGACATCCCTACCATGGCAGGGAAGATCCAGAAATGAAGCATGTGCACGAGAAGTTCAGTTGAAAAGCTGGGCATCCAAGGAGCCAGGGCATAATGAGCTTTGAAACCATGTGGTTTTAAAACATAATAAGCCTAAACCTTGTCTATTTGATTCATAAGACATTAGGATGCACTGTTCCATGTTGTCTTTGCTTTTAAAAAATTGCAAAGATTACTTCTTTTTTCTTTAGGAATACAGCCACGGGGGGGGAGGGGGGGGGGGAATCAACAAAACAAAACAACAAAAAAAAGCCACCCACAACAACAAAAATGAGCTAGGGGTGTGGCTCTCAGCTTTAGAAATCAGTGAGTTAGAAGTAGAGAAGGCATTGCTTATTAGTAGACTTGGTATAATTACTGTCTTTAGGAAACTTATTTATAGCACAAATAGCAAGGGGATGAAATATTCAAATTGCAATTCCTTCTTGCCTCTCTTCTACATTTAATTTACTTGTAATATAATTATTCATTACTTAATATAGCCAAACATTATTTGCTTAAATGTCTGTGGTATAAAATGTGTTTATCCAAAGTGAGGTTATAACACTCTGTTGTTTCTGACACGTTAAACAGTACTCTGTTCTGCCGAACCTTTTATGAACATGCCTTATTGTGACCTCCCATTCCTGTCAGATAAATAGAGGAATTTGAGAGCATGTTTTTAGATGCTGCACTGCCTAGATCTTGATTTATAAAGCACTGCTGCTAGAATTTAGGGCCATGCAAAGAGCTGTTTGCTCAGTAGGTATGCACATGGCGTTCTCTCACCCAAACATGGAAGGTGTTTCTCACAAGCAGGAAGAGACAGTGGGGGGTTAAAAAGTCAGAGGGCTCACTTTCTCTTCTTACTGGTGTTAAGTGCAGGACACAAGCATGTCGTTTTGGAGCCTGTGGAGTTAGAGTGTTGTTTTAGAAGCAAAGGATGGAAATCAGCCCCAGGATACGCTCAAGTTTTATAATGCTGAGATGTGTCCAGTTTTGGTAGCTAGATTTCTCTGGGTGATGCAAGTTCCCACAGTTCTTGCTCCTGATTAGCATCATATAGAAACAAAGCCATTATAATCTGTACTTTTAAAACTTCCAAGTGGCATATTAGCAACTGATACCGCTGGTATCAGCCAACTTTCCTACAGCTCGTGCTAGGCAGGGCGTTAGGAATTAAAATAGAAGCTAGGAAGCTACGTGGCTTTAGGGATTGGTAATATGAGTATTATCAATAATACTTCTGTGTCACAGATGTGAATGCAGCCTAGGAAATGTTGTTAGCTGCTTCATCGTGGCGTCTCAGGAGAATATGTAGGCTTTGCATTAGTTCCTTGTTCTTGAATCAAGGTATGTTGAGACAAACACAAATCCTTCCACTGATTTTATTGACTTTGTGGCTTTGGCTAACCTCATGGGCATCTGTGCAAACTGCATATCCCCAAACCATAAACTCTCTCTCAAGGAGAGTCCTGACAGAAGCACCAAGCCTGAGGTCCAGTCTCTGGCTTGGAGACAGTCCCTCTCTATCAACATTTGGATGTGTCTGTGGAATAAGTTATGGAAAGAGAGTGTTGTTCCCTGTCCTGTGGATTAATAGAGAATTTCCTGGGAGTGGTAATGTAGCACATTAAAGAAAATAAAGACCCCCAAATCAAAACCACCACCAAAAATACCCATTATAATAAATATCCATGTAAGAAGTGCATATTGGAATTGACAATTAGGTTGTTCCACCAGGCTATGTGTAATGTTCCTGTGTATCATTCCTTCCCCTGCTGATTCTTAGCACCTTTTTATCCAAGGCTCTCAAAGTCACAGTAATGAATTAAGCTGCACAGTACCCCTGCTAGTTAGGTAAATGCCATTTCTATTTCCACAGATGGGGGGGAAATGAGGCACAAAGAGGTTAAGTGCTTCACCTAAGGTCATGCTCTAATGCATCATTGTCCTTTTTCTGCATGGTGAGGGCTCAGGTCCCCCTGCTGGAAAAACTGCTCAGAACTGGTTTCTGACTCTGAGCATATCTGATTAATCCCATTCATACAGACAAAAGTGACAACTGGAATTATACTCTTGTCCTTCAGCTACCTAAAACAGACATCTTAAATTGAATTATAGGATATTTTATTAGCTATCTGTAGTAATGATAACTAATTAAAGACATATTAATACCTCTCTATGGGTCTATCCAGTGTGGAGAAACATAATTGTTGTGTATTACATCTATGTAGCAAAGTATAGGTCAAAACTGTCTTACAGCTGCTGGTTCTAAGACACAGAAAAAGCTTTATGGTGGCTAGAGGCTCCCTGCTGCCTGTCTTTGGATGTTTTAGGGAGATGAACAGCATTCCTGAACACAGCAGCACTCTGTCTCTGTATTGATTAAACTTTTACATACACAGCCATCTTCCAAAATTTGTCATTCCCCTCTTTTCTCTTAGCCCCATAGTTTCAGGAAATGGCTGTCATCACTATTTTGATGATGAGGGCAAATGGCTGAAATGACAGAAACGTCATTCTGTTTGCAAACAAGATAAAAGGAAGCCTGAAACTCAAAAGCACTTTCAACCATCAAGTGAAGAAAACTGTCACCAGATCAAGATTTGATGGTAAAAGATTCAATTCCTGTTCTTATTTTATATTCAGGCAGAGGCAGGGAACAATGAAGACTAGAAAAAGTAAGTTTGAGGATCCAACACCCACAATTCCCTAGGAGCTGGTAGTCTTTTGTTTTTACATATTTACTTTTTCTTATTTTTCACATGAGTACGCAAGATGTGCGCATGATCATACTGTCTTCTACTCCCAAGGGGCTTCAAGCCTGTTCTTCAGCTCATGATCACAGACCCTGTATGAAAACATTGAGCCTCTTAATATGAGAGCTCTAGGGAACAAATCTGAGCTAATGAGACAAAATTTTGTCAGCCAGGTATCTTGTAAATGCTTTGGTTTTGGTGGAAAGATAAGACTGTCTCCAGAAATACTTGCTAAGAGCTTTGTTTTTGCTGCCTTGTTTTCCACCTTGTTGTGTCTCTGGCTGGTGAGATTGCTGAGTTGTTGCCTTTTCCCACCTCCGTGCACAGTGTACCCATGGCTCCGACCTCTCTGCTTTGGGGCTGTTAGGTACAGTCCTGGCATATGAACAAAATGCTTCACTGGTATTTGAGGCTGAGTGCAACTAATTGAAAGAAGATCTCTTGTTCCTCACCTAATCAGAATGAAGGGAGGGAAGGGAGAAGGGTGATACTCATCATCTTGCTCTGCCTCAGAATATTTTATCCTGTCTCATGCGTGTGTTCACATGATGTGTGCTCATGGTGGCATTATTAATCTGCTCCTGAAATTGCTGCTTCTGAAACTTGCTGGGGTATGATTTGCTCTTTTCCTTTAAGTATCTGTTTGGCTAGAACTGTGTCCTTCTAACTTCATGTGGAAAACAAAAATCTGGAGTAATGCTTAGAGGCCAGAAGTAGGAGGGTATGAGAGTTTCTCCAACAGGGCTTGTTTTTACATTTTTTCGGAGTTGGAAGGAGCAGCTGTGTGTTGCTCCTGCACTGGTGTTCTTACTCTCTCATATATGCCTCCCTCAGTGAGGGCCAGCTGGAGAAGCAGGGACAGAAGAAGTCACATACCCTTTTTAAATCTGCAGGTCACATATCATCAGTTACTTTTTGACAAGGTCAGGCAAGAATCCTGAGAAGAGTCAAACTCCCTAAATAAATGCCTTCCTCCAGGTAGCTGATGTGTACTGACGGGCTCTGAAAATTACTGCAAAAACCAAGGTTTCTCTTTCTGGCCCTCCAAGCAATAGTTTTCTGGTGCAAGTGAAGTAGTTTCATCAAAAATCCCCAAGACTTCTCAAAATAGAAGATGAAGTGAAATAAGTGCAACTCTTTATTTTATTTATACTGGTGGGTATAAAATTAACCCTTCTGCTTTACATATGCTCTGATTGCAGATAATAGTTCTTTTTGGCTGTTGAATGTCAGATTTTTAAAATAAAAACATTCACTGTGAAACACTTCAGGATTTCCTAGCTAGCTGATACAAACATTTGCTTGTTTTCAGGTACACAGATTTGTCCTTGCTCGTATGATCATTCTCTTTTCTTATCAACAGACAAATATAGGCAAAGATCCATGCCCCTTCTTCCTAATTTTTTGGGCTAGCAGTTATTGTCAAAAACACAGGAGGCTGTGATTTTTGCTTCTAGACTCTGGTCTCTAGAGACTGCAGTAATAAAGGCAGCAATGTTGTGACAGTATTTGTGAAGCCAAAGATTGTAAAATGTCCACTTGTCCTCTGAGAAGGCCTTTTTCCCAGGAGCTCAACACTAACTGGTGCATTTGTCTTTCAGGTGAAGTGCAAGCATAGGGTTACAGGATGAAGCTGCTTCCTGTCCTCTAAAATTATGCTTTTGCTTCATATTTCTTAAGTACCACTTCATTAGAAGTGGCTGGAGGAATGAAGATAGTTTCTGCAAACATATATGCTCTCAGTTAATAGATTTTTCTGAACTTAAGTATTGAGAACAAAGTCCTTCACAAATGTATCCAAAGGACAACAACATGCTTAGACTCTGAAGCCTGAGGTTAGATACACAGCCCTAAAAGTAAATCAACAGATAATGTGTCCTCATTGAAGTTGATGGAAAATAGATAGCTAAGTTCTTTTGAGCACTTGAACCTTAAGTAGTTGCACCAAGGTGACATCCTGGAGTGTGGGAAAATGGAGAAGCTGGAAGGTATGATTTTATTATTTAGGCAAGTCATGACAAGGAGATGTACAATAAGGGTAGAAATTCTTTTCTCTAATATGCAGAAGCAAAAGGTTAAGGCTCAATAACATTTTTTTTTCTTCTTCTTTACTAGAAAGATCATTCTGCAGACAGGGAAACAGGCAGTGCTGAAGTCACTCATAAAAATTCTGATAGAATAAAAAACAGAATCCAAATTTACTAACTCTTAATACAGTGCTAGAAAAGTATCTCTTACAGGAGTGCACAGACAGGTTTAGGCATAGTTATGAGAATGGGAGGAATAAAGAATGTGCTTCCCTTACACTGGTTTTTCAGGTGCTGCTGATAAGACCAGTAAATATTTTAAAGTTTTCCCCTCTTATGTAGACAATCTTGGAAAATCACCTGCTTATGTAAATTTGTTGGGCTAGAAACCTAAATTAACAACTGTGTTGGCTACTGGTGGAGGAAGATAAACAACAGTGATTAATCAAGTTCAGGAAAATCCAAACTGTGTGGCTCTGTGGGCCCCAGGAAGTGGTTCCAGCCCTCTCTGTACTTACCCAGATGGAATGTGTTTCTTGACACTAGTCAAAGGCATCAACTGAGCAGAATCGTCCCGCACCACAGGTGATTGCCTTGGCAAGTGGAGCCAGGGTTGTCCTTGCCTTCCTCATTTTACCAACCAATGTTTCTATGGGACTCTCTTCCCCTTCCTGGGACAGGAATAGTAAGGTCTCAGTTGTCACCCATTGGATGGCAGCATTTAGCTCCCCCTATGATGTTGGAGCTAATGATTCTGTTCACTGGAGATGATCTGGATTCCTGGGATACTGTGTAGGCTGTGCCAAGGTATTTGGTTTGGCCTTCACTAAATCATCACCTCTCCTGAGAAGCTATCAGTGGGTAGGGGTGTTAGTCGAGAAGGATTTCGGTTTCAAGACACCGTTGTCAAACCTGTTCTTTTGCATTTACAAAGTCCTTCTGGCTGAGCAGTTGCTCCATAACTTTAGAGCTGCCTATCTTCAATCTCTGCATTGTGGAATGAGAAATTCTGTGTGATTTACTCCTTGTACATATGGTGACCTCACCATGTCTCCAGCATCATAAACTCTTGTGTAATCTCATCATAAACTCTGGTGTAATCCTCTTCCACACTTGGAAGTCTTATCTATTCGGAATCCCTCCCTACCCTCATTCCTAAACTGCCAGTGAAAGTCCAGACACAGATCAGGACAAAGAAAACAAAGGGTGACGGCTCTCTCTTGACTGTTCCAGCCTCCATTCAACATCAGTGTGTAGAATGTGAGAGAATAGCCCTGCAAGATTATCAGTTTTAGTGGGACCATTCCTTTCTGCAGAACTTCAAAGTGCAAATGAACAAAAATGACAAAAAAATTGGATCACTGAGTCTTTTTTGCTGTTGGAAAATGTGGGATTGAGGATTTAGCTAAAATGCTCTGTGTAAGAAGATGGTCCATTGAAAAGTTAAAAAACAAAATTTAGGTGGTATTCGCTAAATTTCTAGGGAGGCCTAGCAGTGTTGCTGTTTTAGCAGGAAGGATGATACTATATTCAGGGAGAAGTGAGAGATATCACCTGAAGGATCTTATGGTGGTACATCAAGGTACATCCCACCCAAGGTACCCCTCCTTGGCACATCACTTGGCATGTCACTGGTCCTAACCAAGGACATTCCAGGGAAATACCCTTCCTTGGCATTTCAATGATCCATACATGTGAAATGGCTACAGCTTCACTTCAGATGCAGGTGTATTTTTTGCCTTTTAGATATTCAACTCTGATTCAAACCTGGTTTGAGCCCTTCAAGGGATTAATACCAGAAATAATGAAAAATGCCGCAAGGGGCAGAGACCTTATCCTTAATTATTTTATTTTCATTTCCTTAACACATTAACAGTGCTAGCCTTTGATTTAAATGTTGGGGTTTGCTCATTTTAGAGTCTTTTAGGAGGGAAGGACATTTTTCTAGTGCCTGACCAAGTGCTGCACAGATGGAGGAAAATCTACAGGTTTACTAAAAATGGCTCAGGTATTGTCAACAGAACATAAATAATTAATTCATAGCAACATTCAAAATGGCCATAAAAACTTCCTTTAAAATTTCTTCCATTAGAAATTTTTTTTCCTGTAAAATTGATTTAGAAGGATAATTGGGACTTTCCTTTAGATAACTTTGAATACAGTTTTAATGATTGTTCTTTTTTGGAATGCTTTTTTATCTTGATAAATTTATTGAATGAGTTAATCTTGGGGGAAAAAAAGGAAGACTGACCAAAAGTGGATTTTTAGAATGTTTGCTTAGGAGCAAATTTTGAGCTTCGATTTTCTGGTTTAGATTATTAACTTCCATACCTGCCTGAAGATCTGGGAAAAAAAAATCTTTAGACTAAGATATCTATTATCTGTTATAGCTCTGCTTGTTATATTCACTTTTTTGTCCTATTCAAGGCCATGCATAAGCTCATGACATTCAAGGCTTGCTCATAAGTGATTTTCAGAGCAGCACATTTCCACTGGTGAACCATGACAATGACAGTAGATGATGGCATCCTGGATGTCTGCTCTTCCTCTCAGTGCTCCAATGACATTAACCCTGTTGCAGATGGTCTGCATCCTGAGTGGCACTGCATCCCAAACCAGCTTATTTGCGTCCTGTGCCTTTGGGCTTGGGCTGGGGAGTTGAACACTGTCTCCATAAACTTCTCTGGTAAAATAGGTCATTAATTTTTTAAAATGTTTTGCTGTCAAAACAGCAATATTAAGAGAAGTTTGTTTTCTTTTAGCAACTTCCTCCAGCTTGCAGAAAATCTGTCTTTGGTTTTCAGCTTCTAAAGTCTTCCTGATAGATATACTCACCATGTTAGTCAACAGAAAAAGTTGGAAAGAAAAATTCTTCTCTCACCTCTCTAACATCACTGCTGTAAATTTTCTCTTCACTGACATTAGGGCAATGTTTGCATACTGAGTGTCTGCGTACTGCTAGGGAAGGAGGGAATGTGGGAATTTGAATATAGGTAGATGTTTACAGAGGCATAAATGGAAAAAAAAAGATGCCAGTTACTGCTGAAAGGCCATGCCTGGGATTGGTATTTAATTGCTACTTTAGCTTTTTCATTCCTTTTTTTAAACATCTCTGATGATGATTATGTGCAAATAATGATAGCTCCAGCACACTCTGTATACCTCTTCTGGCACTCCAGGGATGATCAAAAGGAAAAGCGGGGACAACTTTGGTCAGCAGAGAAAACAAATTTGATTAAATTTTTTTGAAGGACAAGTCCATGATAGAAAAAGGAGCACATTTTACACATTATTTTTTTTTCAGGATCTTTAGCACTTTTTCAAATATTAATTTCCAGCTTATTCTAACTGGGACATGCACTTCTGCCAGCAAGATTGTTTTGGGGATATTAATCATTTTCTCTGCGGTCAGTAGGAGAAGGTGCAGAGCTGAGTTCTCTGCTGCCTGTCCAAGGCTTGAGATAACCTATCAAGTCTTTAGTCATGATACAAGAAAGCATTTTTAATGCTCTTAATGTTGCTGGTTTTTCCACCCTCATTTGTGCTGATCCTTACACAGCTCTTTCTCATTTGTTTGTGTACCCATTTTTCTGTGTTCTTTATCTCATTCTTCCATGCATTCTTTTTGGGTTTTGTCCTCCTTGTGCTTCATCTTTGTCTTAACTTTGTCTCTATTCTTTCTTTCTTGTTTTTTCCTTTGTCAATATGTTTTTATTCAGTCTTTTTTTGGTTTTTTTTTGTGTATGCATCTGTCTCTTCTTCTGTGCTTTCCCTTCTCTACTCATCCTTTATCTCTTTCCTACTCTTTCTCTTTTTTCCAATTCCATTAGTGAAAGTAGATAATAACTTGTGAATTCAAGTGGAACTTCATTTCTGAAACCGTACACTCGTGCTGGAACCCATTAAGCTCGATAGCGAGAAATGAGAGAAATCATAATTATCAGGCCAGTAAAATACATGAAACATAAAATTTGTCAGGGAAAGTAATTGAAATTATTGGAGCAGTTGGGTCCTGGTGCTGTGCAGACCCTCAGTGATAATGGAAAGGTTACGGGCAATGTTTAGCAATGCTGATGAGGCCCAAGGTGACTCAACACCACCACAGTCAGCAACTTTATGCTCTGCTTACATTAATTTGCTAATCCATCTTTGGAAATGGCCAGGCTGAGCAGCGCATCGGGGTTCGCAGAACCCCTGCCAAAGAGCTGGTGCAGCCAGTGTTGCAAAACTTTCGCTTTCGCTTTCCCATTACTTCACCTCCCTCTCATCTGCTCCTCTTCATATCTCTCTTTCTTTTCTCTTCTTTAGTCATGCCATCCATTTCCCATCAGAGCCATTTTAGAGTCTGTCTGTACAGTTACAATATGTCGATTATTTAAAGCTTGTACCAAGGCAGTGCCATCCGTTTCCCTAGCATTCCCTTCCGAGGAGCTGTAGACACTTGCAAACTACCAGGGAAGTCCAGGAGCTGTTGCTGATGTTTCCATTCTCTCTTTGTGGGTGGGGAAGCTAAATCAAAGGAAACTGCAATTGTCAAGATCCAAGCTGGACCTAGTATATTTGCATCTTTGGCTACACTGTCCCTCTTCTCTCAGCCCTTATTCCTTTCTAAACTATGGAGATTGCAAGGGCTTTGGCAGAGATAGTGCAGCTTTCAATGCAACCAGCCAGGGGATTTGTGCCTATGCTAATTCAGTGTATGCTGAGTATCCCTTTGGATTCTGTGTTATATAATAAAATGTTATTGCATCTGCTTCAGAAAGGCAGCCTTGAAAAATTGGCACGAACGTTGATCCGACAAGGTACAAAATCTATTCGCCCACTCTCATAAAGACAAACACTAATGAACTATTTGTTCTGTGTGGAGAGAATGATTTTGCAGGGCTCCTTGTTTTTGAAAGGGAAGGAGATGAGCAAGGAGAGAGAGGAAATAGCATCTGCTTCTCTTCAGAACTTGAAACACACTGTGAGAATTACTGAATCATCTAGCTCCCTCTTTCTTTCTTTCTGAAGGGTTAATGCTATTTGGAGAGGATGACATAGTGGTCTGTGTTTTCTCCTTAGAATCCCTGCTGGGGGGTGACATGTGTAAGCCTCAATCAGAGCTGCCTTGTTTCCTTTTTTCTTTGTGTACCTGCCATCTACCCTCTTCCTACCTGTTTTCTGCCCAGTGTGTCTGCCCAGGGGCATATTCACTCTTCTGGAATTTCAATCCAGCCATGTGCAGTTCACAGATCGTTCATGGGCCATTTTCAGGCAGACTAAAATATTCTCTGCAGGGCATCTTCTTCCCTCCCATATAGCACAGGTATCATCACCCTGTTCCAGCTGCCTGCTGTCAGGTTCCTGCAGTACAGGTTGAGGCTCTTCCTTCTGAAAAGACATTTACACAGCATGGGCAGAGAAATAATCACATTATTGGAATCTATTTGGCAATAGTGGTAGATTCTGTTACATTGCCTGTAGCTTCCTTTTTCTCTCTTCAGCCAGACTGCTCTGTGCTTTCCCTCCTAACTGGTTGCTGCTTTGGAACCAACTGCATTTCAGTAGCACTGTGTCATAAGTAGTTTTGTGGGCTGCTCTGACAGGAGGGGTCTGCCTTATCCAACTAGATGCACGATTAAAAATGATAATCTGATAAAACAAAAAAAAACCCCACCAATTCTAATGAAATGAAATACTTTCTCCGACAGTCTTTCCCCAGATATGCTGCTGAGCCTACCATTTTCACAGCAAATATACTTAGTGCTGCTAGGTTTCCAACGGCAGAAAAAATGGTGTTTAATGAACTGTCCGAACAACCTCTTAGCAGCACCAGTAGGAGTAGCATAGCTTATTAAAGTTGATGCCTTGGCTCAAAGCAGAGCTCCTTATTATGGGGAATATGTTACATATAGCTTGTCCAAGAGGGCCAATTGTAGATATCACTTCTATTACTATTGCCATTAATACTTTATTGATGGCGATTTTAAAACCACTGGGTAGGACTTAGAAGATGCAATTTAAGAATAATCTATGGCCTTTTTTATGGCAGTCTCCCCTGAAACTCTTGTCGGGCACTGGATTTAAAAAGTCCCTGCACAGTCCCATCAGAGAGAACAAGAAATGCAGAGCTGTAATGCCAGTAGATAATAGAGAAGCTATGTGGCATTGGAAGAAAATGAGGCATCATTAGAAATGGCCTGGGAACAAGAATTATCACCAGCTCTTGAAATGGCTGGACTGGAAAACGTTTTTTCCCCCTGACACTTGGGAAGATGGTCTTTACATTTAAGGGACTGAGGATTATATTGTTATTTCTGTGCCTGGGAGCCTGGTTTCACTAAGTGGAGAAGTTGTGAGGAAGCCCAGGGGATGATGGAAGAGAGGGGATCATTTCTTCCTTGCTGAATTCTTTTTTGCTTCTGGCAAAATGTGGTCCTGCTGTTCTCTGGCAGTGTAACCTCTGCTCCTTCTGCCTTGGCTCTGACCTAGCTGATGGAAAATAGTTTAACAAGAAAAATGTAGTGTCCAGGTTCCTATATTTTCACCACCCCCTTAGAGGCAGTTTTCTATCTTAAGGGATGTCTCGGAAGCATCTCCAATGGTGTCAGATATGGCTCCCCATTTTCCTGGGAAGTGGTGTCTGTCAAGCAGCATGCTGTCTCTTGGCATCGTGTTGTCAACTCATGAATTTATGATGAGCCTTGTGAGCATCCTTCTGCCCTGAAAGACCCCAACAGCTGAAATGTATTTGTAAGAACTTCTGATTTTTTTCTTTTTTAACATGAAAAATAGGAGACAGTTTTCTGCTGTCTTGGCTGCAGAAAAAAATCTAGAAATGTTATGCACAGATTTAAAAATTCAGGGGGAAAACTAGGAAAAAATGTCAACATTATTAATACTGATTATTTTTAGAGGATGGAGTTTTTTCATTTATTTTGTGGGGTTTTTTTGGTTTTTGTTTTGTTTTGGTTTTTTGTTTGTTTTTTTTTTTTTTTTTTTTTTGTATTGACAATAATTTGTCACATGAATGGAGTTTTGATAGAGTTGCTTCAAAACATAACTCCCAGATTATGGTACTTAGTCCCCTGAGATCATTATGGGAAATGAAGTCTTATGTTTTTTCTAAACCTGTTCTGTCAGTACAGTTTTTGTTAAGGTACTCAAATAGGGTCGGAGAAGTAGATTAATTTGTTTCACTCTAGCAAGCTATTTTTTCTCTTATGAGACTTCATGCAGTAGCACAACTGAGAACTGTGTAAGTTGCAAATGCTACAAAGTAATGTTTAAATCCAAGAAAAGATCATTATTTCTGTGATGAAGATTTTAGAGGGGAAATAATTCTGAGGCCATCTCTTTTTACAAGGGAATGAAAAGAATTTTTGGTGGCAGTGAAGTTTTCTGGCTACAAAACTTTTTTTTTTTGTTGTTGTTTGGAAAATTAAAATCAAAGCTGCAGAAAAAAGACTGTGAAGTGGCTTAATCTGCATATTTTCTCATTAAAAAAGAAAAACATTTAGTGGATTTTCATAGAATAATATGAATCGTCCAGATTTTTTACAATGGTCCTAAATTTTTAATGAGACTGATCCTGTAGTCTAGTTATTTATAACTTCCACAGCTTAATGAAGTCCAGAGAGAAGGACTGAAAAAATGGAAGCATTTCAACCTCAGCTACCAAATAACTATCAGAAAATATAAGTGATAGGATTAGCCCGTGAGGGGACACTTTAAATGTTCACTTGTCCCTTTAAATCCAGGAGCTGAGAGAAGATGGAAATAAGGCACTCCAAGCAGAACTCCTGCTTCTGATGCTTAGTTAAAATGTCAATTTTAAGAAAATAAAAATGTCTCTAGGTCAGTCTTTTGAGGTCTTGAAATGTTTCGTCTTGTGTGGGTGCTGCTGGCAGGCTGTTCATAGTCACTAGTGCATCAAAGTGTCCAAACAATGAAGCATTGCTGGGAGCAAGCTGGAAGATGAATTGCAAAGAAAGTGGCTGCTTAGTGCATATTAAAACAATTCACAAACACAGGCAGAGAGAAAAGGGCCCAGTTATGATCCACCTCAGCTTTCACTGCTACGTATTGAAAAGGGTGTGTACATTAGAGAAGAATGTTTTGTCCATCTGAAGAAAAGTGAACCAAATCAAAAAGCATCCAGGCCCAAGTGTGCTGAGTGGGGCTAAGTAACAGGTGGGTTTGGACTTTCTGCCATCCCTATGTTTTCTTTTCTGTGGGTCCCTTAGGGACCTTGGTGGCATTGTTCCAGACTTCAGCATTGTATGGTGGCTGTAGAACCAAGGGACTGTAACACTGAGGCCTAGATTGTGCGTCAAGCTGCTTTTCACACTCTGCCTAAGCTCTCAGATGGATAACTGAGGATGTTGGTGAAACTGAAGAGCTTTGTGACTCAGTCCTCAGCTTACTACGAATTCATGCTTGAATGCTGTGATGATTGCCAGTGTGAGTGCATACTGCAATATTACTGCTGCCTCTTTCCACAGACAGTGGGTATTTTGCCCCAAGGTAAAAGAAAGATACAGTAACACATAGGCATTTGTAGTAAAACCAATTGTTCTCATATGGCAGAAGTAGATGCAGCCAGTTAGAGCAGGAAAAAAAAATTCTTGGATTAGTAATTTCTGGAGTACCTGGATCTTTCCACCTTGGTGTATTCCATCCTTCTGGTATTGCTGAATAGAGAACTGTGGAGAATCTCAAGGTCTCAGAGTGGAGAGGCCATAGGGGACTCCTAAATAAAAAAATTAGGAAGAAGAGTTCTACTCAAATCTTGCTGTCTGGATCACAGATCTCCATCACTCAGTCTGAACACAAGCACAACTGAAACTGGAGCATCAGTAAAATGAGAAGCAGCTGATGGCACAAATGCTTTAGTAATTGTGATGTTTCCTGCAGGCTGATAAGAGTTTGCCTTGAGTATGTGAGCTTCAGCAGTCTTCCTATACAGCTCTGTCCATGTGTCTTAAGAGCAGAGCCGGCAGATCCCAGCAGGTGGATGAAAGGTATTATAAAGTTACCAGCAGCAAACAGTTCACAGGATTGGGAAGAAGTTGTCCTTCTCTTGTTGATTGTTTTCTCCTTTCCCCTGTGAGAATATGGCAGTATGAAGTGTGGCAAAGCCCCTGCTACTCTCTCAGGAGTTATTACTTGGATTATTGTGCTCCTCCTTCTACCACTATACCATGCTATTACATTTAAATCAGTTTAAGCAGTAGTTTAGCAAAAGCTGTTCCCATACTGATGATTTAGACACATGCCAAAGAAAATACCTCTCTGTTGTAGATTCCTGACAGTTTGAAAGTTAATCAGTAGCTATGTTTTAAGCCTATTCAAGTTGAAACAAATCCTGATAGCTTTCAGTGAACCTTCTATACGCTGCTAAATATGATTTTGTTGTTATTACTTCATTTCAGAAGGCTGGGAAGGGTTGTGGATATCTGCCTCTTAGAAAGAGATGGCTGGTTGTGTGGTGACCTCTCTGTGTCAGTCATTGTTGCCTGTTCCATTTTATGAACCACTGGGAGAAGAGAATTGATTTGACAAGTTTAAGATTTCCTCAGAATTAGTTGTCATTCAGAGTTACTTGCTGGCTAACATCCATAAAGACATTTCTGGGTTTTGAATAATATTTAACTAATAGAGTGTTTTCCATCCTTTCACCAGGTGTCTGATTACACCTGCTAGAACTGTGTTTGCAGTCCTAGGTTGGCAGGTGACTCTGTTCTTCACAACGGATATTGTGTGGTTTATAATGAATTATAAACTTCTGATATATTTATACACACACACACACACACACACATATATATACATATTAGGACTCTGGCAGGAAATTCTCTAGCTGGTGAGTGCTGGATGTGAACAGACAAGTCATCTTATACAAAATGCGCACATTTGGGGAATAATATTTTTGCTGGAATGACTTAAATGTATTAGTTTCCTTACAAGTTATGTCAGTTCTGCATGTCTGAAGCATCTATGGAATATGTTGTAATTACATGGCTTTGTGTGTGTACAGAAGCTGCTGAGCTGAGCATCCAAGCTGTGAAGCATTATAAGTTACTAGAGCCTTTAGTTCAGTACAAGTGCAGAGGCATATGTTTCCAAAACCTGCCTTCCATTGCTGCAGATGTGTCAGACTTTTGAGCAGCAAAAAAATAAGATCAGTAAATTAGCAATCATGTTGTGTGATGAAAACAAGATATCCTCATTCTTTTGGAAGCATTGAAGCATCAAAATGAAGTAACTCACACATATCCACCAAAGGCCTCATTTCACTTTAAGAGTTGTTTGTGTCTTCAGGTAATAAATATATCTATGTAGAACAGGTCAGTACCTATAGCACTGTGAGCTTTGTGTTGTGTATACACCTGCTACTTACTGTTATACCATAACAGCAGTTCTGTGACAGATTTTAAGTTGCTTGCATAGCATTTTATATGTCCTAACGTCAACTTGCAGGTATTTATTCCGTAACTTTCAATAGCATGTACTCATCACCTCAAACAACCAGAAAAGTTAATGTTCTTAGTGCTGCTCAGGTATCCGAACTTGATGCAGTTGAGACCCACACTGGGAGGTGGAAACTAACACAGGGGAAAGGGAAGAGTTTTTAGCACACAGGGGGATTTGCACATCTTGATGAGAAAGTACCAAGCAAATTCTATGAGGCTGAGTGTCCAGGCAAGTTAGATAGAAGTCAGTTGATACAGGAATCTCAGGGAAGCTGAGCTGTAGGATTCTTTCCTGCAGACAGGATTCAGGATTAGACATTATCTGTAGAAGAACACAGCTTCAGTTGTCAGAAATTAAGATGATCTGTCTGCCTACTGAACATTTCTATGGGTTGTGGTGAGGAAAAAGTAGAAAATTCCCATTGTTGGATAGTAGAAGGGGAGGAAATGTATGGAGTATCAGGGCACAAAACCCAGACAAGCCATGGTGGCATTCCAATATCCCAATAGTATTTGTTAGATAAAAATTTCCAGTGAAATATCATGACAGTGCAGCCTACTCCCACATGACATTACTACCAGCGCGTGGGTTGCGAGCACCTGCTTGCACCTTATGCTGTTCCATACTGAGAAAAAAATTTAATTTGGAACAGAAGAGACTCAAATGTATCAAAACCACTGCTGCCCTGCAGCTCCCTCTGCTCTCCCAGTGTGGGACTGTCCTGGGAACCAGAAGTATCCCATACGTTTTTGAGGCAGGATGATATTTTGAAAGTACCTGTGAATGCCTTTTGTGAGGGAACGTGATCTGTTCTTTATTTAACTGCTCTGAGCCATTGCTATTACATCTTTTTAATATTCCTGACTTGTTTCAGATCCCAAAGTTTTGGATATTTAATGCAAAACAATAAAGGGGAGAGGGGACAGAACCTTCTCACCAGTCATTTGTCTTCATCACAAGAGGTGCTCGTCCCTCATTTCCATGGTGATCATGGAACTCTGTGTTTTGTTGAAGCTACACCTCCCTCTCAGTTACAAAGGAGGAGATGCTAAAGGAGAGGCCAATGTAATTACTAACCTTTCAGCTCTTCAGCAGCCCTAGGGCTTATCTGTTTTCATCAAGAGAGGATTGTGCCTAAAGTAAGAGGACCTGACAGTTAAGGGAGTTGTGCTTCATGGAAGGGTGAGGAAGGCAGCACTGCAGGAAAGGTTTGCTTACCTCTCGAAGACACCAAACATGAGACCTGAGTGGAACATTTTGTACAGCATTAACTGCTGTTGGAAAGGTCTAACGGCTGGTCCTGCATGTATATTCTGTCTCTCACACATGCACTCATACAGGTACTCTCACAGATAATCTGGAATACCTCCACTTAAATAAGTGAAATGATACATCTGTAAAGCAGGGTGAGGTGGTAGTAAAATTGGTCCTTTTTGACGTCAGCTTGCAACAATACGTTTTCAATTTCCTTCATATGAGGATGTTTCTAGAGCAAGCAAATGAGAATTTAGGGAACTAAGAAAGCATCTGACTTCTGTGAGCGCTAGTACTACCTTATCTCAAAATGGAAATGTGATGGGTCACTCCACCTCAAGCAAACAAGGACTGAATCTATAAATCAGCATGAATTTCAGGTACCTGTTTAAAATGCAAGGGGCCAGGCAGGTTCTGTGAGGGGCAGGACCTTCCCTTTGAACGTAAACAGCACAGTGAGACATTTAGTATTAGTACAATCACTGATGGGTATGCAAAATAAGCAGCAATGTATAGTTTGGGGACCACAGCTATGGAAGAAGTGATCACAGCTCTTGAGAAAATTCTTGATTTCTTTTCATTTCTCAGAGGGTATGAATGATATTGCATAATAATCAAAGGGAAGTTACTCGGAAGAGAGATTATTTCTTCTAGTTTACATGCAGTTTCTTCTTTTCCTTTCTCTCGCTTGTCTGTAAAGTAAATAGAAATAAATTAGAGCAAAAGGAGTTCAATTAATCCTATCTCTACTGGGTTCAGGATGGGTCAACAAGTCTTACAGCAGGATTGACACCAGGGGCATTGTTGTGATGAACTATATAGGTATTTAGATGTTCTGCACTGGGTGAACTGTTCCCCTCGTATCCCTTGGTGAGGTGGTCTGTCCCTTGTAGCCCCTCCTTTCGCCCCTCCTCACTGGTGTCCCCTTGGCTGCGGCCTTGCGTCCCCGCCTCCCATTCCGCGGGTATAAATGTCCCTTGAGTTTGGAGCTCTTCCTCTTTTTTCACCTGGAAGCCCTACGATGCAGATGTCCCCTTCCAGCTAATAAACAGGACATCAGAACCACGTGGAGAAAGAGCGCTTCTCGTCCTTTACTTCGTCCATGTAGGATCCGTGCGGGCTTAAATCCTAAGCTAGCCGGGGGGATTTACAGCCCGAAACCCCAGGGATCCTTCAGGGCATGGTCAGCACCTTCCTAGTCCAGCCACTGAGGTTCCCTGTGTGGTACTTGCATGTCCCACTTTATCACCTGTAAAGTGTCATTTTTTTTTTCCCTAAACACTCAGCTTGAGGTCATTTGAAGACCTTTGGAATGTTACTGGTAGGAACATTCCAGCAAATTCTGAGTTGGCTGCAGAACACCTGTCAGACGAGCTTAGGAGCAGAAGTGCTGTACTTGTCAAGTATTAATATCACTGAAACTTTCCCAAGATCTTACATATAAATCATTATCTCCTTCCTCCTCTCTCCCCCACACGCCAGCTTGTTGGTAGACTTGGACAGTAACACAGCCACAGGAAAGGATTGCTTCTGGCTTTTGGTTCTGCAACACAATTAATTAGTTATGAAAGTTATTTTAGAAATGTTATTTCCATCCCATTTTCTATAACATGACAGTAGTGTATGAGATTGCTAGAAAATCATGCAAATTTTATCAGCCATTCCATAACTATTGTGGCATTGACCCTTTTCACCCAAAAGTCATTGCACCAGTCATCAAGTGATAACATCATTGAAGTGTTTATGTATTGTCCACAGCAATTTTCTTCAAAGTACTGTAGAACCCATAATTATCACAGGGAGAATAACGTTTTACCCATTAGACCCAGAAACACTCTGAAGGATGGTCTATAGCACTGTCAACTTTTACAAGAAAATTGCCACTAGTTCAATTTAACTTGATATTGATGCAGGTGGCAGACAGAGCAGACAAGGTCATGGTATCCAGGCTTGGATTTTGCAACGATTTCATACAGTACAGTGCAGTACTGATTTTAACAAATATAAGTAAAAATGTCAGGGTGAAATCCTTAGCCCTTGTAAGAGTTGGAGACTTGCAAGAGTTGGTCAGCTGCATTGTATGTGAGTGACTGGGAATGGTAGAGTTGGTCTAATGAGCTTCTTGCTTATATGAGAAATAAAAACTAACTGACTTGAACTAGGTCTGAAAATTAAAAACTAAAATTAAAAGCCTAAGGAACACAGTAATTGGATTTGTGGAGGTGATCTGTCTCTTCAGCCTTATTTCTTCCCACTTGCCTCTTGTGGATTTTTTTGATTGATACACCACTTGGAACTGGTAGTGGGGTGACAGAGGGTGCAACAGGGGAGGCAGAGAAAAACAAGTGAGTTCTTTCTCTGTGTGTCTACTTCTAATTTTATAGAAACAGCCTCTGACTTGTGGGGAAACAAAGCAGGAGTTCTCATCAGTGGGAATTCAGCAAGGGCAACTGTTTGACCTGGAGGCAGAACACCCCTGACCCAAGGCAAAACTGAGTTGATCAGAAGTATAGTGCTCATCTGCAAGTCCTCACAGGCTGAGAGATACCCCTACTAACACTCTTTGTAAATCAGGACTTCACATGTGAGGCTGGAAATTTTCAGGGAGCATCATATGAAAGGTGAAGCGATGGCACCTCTTTGCTTGCATTTAAAATATTATGAGCAAGAACTAGGGGAATAGATGGTTTTAGGAAGGAATGATATATTATCTATATAAAATATATATGTAACATATAATAATTTTATATATAGAATATGTTATGTATATATATATTGTATATAAAAAATGTATATAGTATTACAGCATGGCATAGGATTCCAGCCTTGGAAACTCTTCCTCTTTAGTTCAATATAAACATTTCAATGCCGTGGTTTTGTTAATTGCGCATTATTTTACCTTAACAAACCCTGTGGACTTAGAGCTGTCATCCCGAAAATCTGAAACATTAACCACATACATGTGCATAAGTACCAACTAAAAAAAGGTTGTGATATGAGCAAAATGAAGAAAAGTTGCAATCAGGAGCAGATCCTCATGGGCTGTATTGTTTAGAATATAAAAAAAAAAAGAAGAAAAAAAAGTTGACTGTGTCCTGGAGGAACAGAGAATATTCAGGATGCAAGATAGGTAGACATGGCGCTTTTCTTCATGGGTCTGCCAGTGGGTTCAAAAATAGCAGAGCATGGGAGGGGCAAAACCTGAAAGCTTGCTGCTCTGGTAGGTCTTCTAGATTTGAGAGCACTGGGTTAGCCAGACTTGCAAAAGGGAAGATATTTAAAAGCTGAGTTGTCATTGCTAGAAAATCAGCATGTGATGTTACCTTGGCAAACTGAGATGCTCTGGGTTCAGTGAGAGGTAAGGAGGGTTTTTAAAAGTCTGGAGAAAAATCTTCCCTAGAATCAGTGTGTTGGTGGATTGCTCTGCAGAGAAGCAGTCCCCTGCAGGGAGGCATGGTAAAACTCTCAATAATAGCTACAGAAGCCTGCAGTCTCTTGTGTATGTCAGCAGCTAAATCTTATTTCTTCCTGGGACCTACAATACTTCTGTTCATTGATTTGGTGAGGAAGGAGTAGGAATCGGTGCTTCTGTAAAACATCCTTTTATTTCCAGTCATGCAAAATTTACATTTAAAGCATCCTGTAGCTCAATCTAATTCATCTTCAAATTCTATGGCAGGCAGCTTTTTTAGGTATCAAGGCGACTCTTTGCATGACATCTGAAAACTGTATCCTTACAGTCACACAAAGCAGACAAAAATGGTTTGCAGGGGAGGGGACTAAAACTTTGTGATTTGGATTGTGATAACACCAACTACACACTGTGGAGCCCTCCTTGTCCTTATGGGGAGGTGTAGTTTTGGGTACTTCAGGGGGTCTCCTGTAAGGCAGGTTGAGGTTTTCATGAGAGCAGAACTTTCAGAGATCATGAGAGTATTTGGCTCTCGAAAAGCTCTCTAGTCCATCCTGCTGCTCAGGGAATGAGCAAGTTGATTTTGCCATTCTGACAGACCTTTGTCAATCCTGTTCTTCTAAGAAAAACTGGTAGAGAGGTTCTATAACTGCCTGAGGTAGTGAACTTCTAGTTCTTGCTCTTACTGATAGAAATTTCTTTTGAACATCTAATCTTCTTCTGTTCGGTTGCAAATTAAATTAATTATGTCCTGTTCTATCCTCAGCAGACATGGAGAACAATTGATCACAGTTGTCTTCGCAGTGTTTTGCATAATGAGAAACTGTTATCTTGTCATACCTCAGGTTTTCCTAGACTAAAAACTAGTTTTTGTTAAAAAGTTTTAAAACTTTTTTCTTTTTTTCTTCTCTTTTTCACCCTTTTTTTCTCTTTCTTTTTTTTTTCTTCTATGTTCTAATGTCCTATTTCTTGAACTTTTTACTTTTCTCAATGCTGTTTTCATGAGTCTTGTTCAGTCAAGTCTTCAGGTGTAAAGTATTGGACAGGTGACAGAGACTTGGATACAGTTGTGGTGGGATGCTGGGGGTGATATGTTTTCAAAGAAATAACTTGACAATAAATGTGAAATGACAGTTTTGTCACTCTTAATTTATTTGGTATAGTATTATTGACAAACAGAAGAGAATTTAGAATCACATCATAATATATAGTCTGCTTCTTTGTAATACCTGCACAGATTATTTTTCATTTATTTATAAATAAAAAGCAAACCACAATATTATTGTATGGTTCAGGAGGACTAGCAACCAAGTTTCTTTTCAGCAGTGAATGCTTATTAATGGTGAGTGGGGCAACTGAATATTTTTTTGCCTTTGTGGAAGGATAAGTAGTACAGTTTCAGCAGACTGGGAACTAAGCATGTAGAATAACCTTCCCAGTCTCTGTCAAACTAGTTGCTAAAGCCAAACAATCAGCAGAAATTACTTTGCCTCACTGAGAAGTTGCTTGGTGTCACAGACTGTTTGCACAGATAGCAGTGCCATTGATTCTACCTGGTGTCCTTCACAGGTCCTCGTTTGTCTCGTTGCAAATGGAGTATCCAAAAAACCAGGGCCTCTTCCTGAAATGTGGCCATTCAAACGTTCATGTTTCAGAAGGAATATGAGAGGCTGAGTTATTCACCAGAGTGTTTTCAGCAGCCCTAGTGGAAGAATCCATCATGAACTTAAAACCTTTACTTTTCTTTCTCTCTGGGAATTGTGTATGCATAATGTGGGATATTCTTGAATTATTCAGTATTGACAATCATTTGTCAAATAATATTATGAATAATTTTTTATGTTGCAGCTTGTCCATGATCTGCTTATTGAGAATATTTGAAATCAGAGCTGACTGATTAGCTGTGATTGCACATATTGGTTACCTAGGGCAGTGCTAGTCCCTGATGGGATGAGCCTAGGCCTTTAAGGCACATTTACGCAGTGAATGCTTATGATTAAAAATTTCTTTACAAATAATCTCTAATGGCCACTAAAAATTGCTGTTGCTGTGAACACTTCTGCCACTAAATTCATTAGCTAGAATAATTACTCAAAAAGAATACAAAACGGGGAGCAAAGCAAAGCAGACCAATTTGTTTTCAAATCAGAATGAATATTGCTGAAATATTCTACTCTTCCCCAGTCCTTTGAGACTTGGCTGTGTAAGAATATTTTGTGATCTTGATAGGCCTTTTTTACTCTTGAAGCTTTAACAACTCCTGTTTCTGGCAGGAAGGATCTTACGGATGCAGTGTTGTCGTGTCCGTGATTCATCGCTGCTCTGACCCATTTCATACTAAGCGGATAGAAAGAAAGAAATTGCAGAGTTCAATAAGCTACTCAGATGGTTTCTTTTTCTTTTGAATATCCAGAGATAAGCAGCAGGTTAAACATGGAATAAATGGATATTGATAGCCTAGATTATTTGTGCCTGATTATTCTACATTGCTTTAACACTCTTTGCTAAAATAGGGATTTGCATTCCAGGGATCCCATGGGCTTTGATTTTACTGCTGTTAGTTTTTTATGTGACTGCACAGGGAGAGAGGGTGAACCTCATTTTTAACTTCCTTCAGAGGCAGAAGCTTGTTTTCATGTTGGGTGATTAGCTTTGGAAATCATGCTTAAGTAGATGTTTAGCTGTAAATTTGCCATTGTTCTGTCAGCTTTTGTTCCCTTTGGTTTGGTCTCTTTCCTTTTTTTTTTTTTCTTTTCCCCACTCAGGACATAAACTTTAATGATGAGATTTCATGCTCAGTCAAGTTTTTGAAAGCCACTTATGTGAAGCATCAATCAGATTATATACCTGCCCTGGCTGGGTGCCTGCTTTTCCCTCCCTACAAGGGGCTGATGGTCAAAAATACATAATGAACTACTATTGACAGCTTATCAGACTATCACCTCTCCTTCCCCTCCTGCCACAAAAAACCTCTGCAAGTGATGGCTTAGTCTGTCACCATGGAAATTGTTATTGCCAGGCATTACTCTAGAAAGTATAATTGTGTTTGCTTCTTAACACATCCACTGACACATTGCTACCTTACCTGCCTTTACAGAAAAGGCCTGGTAAATTGGTAAACCTCTTCTTCTTTCTGTAGTTCTGTCACTGACCTAGCACTGGATCTCATGTTTCTCTGTAGGTTTTTACAACTTTTCAGGTCAAGAGTCTCATTTCTCTTAGTCTTTCTGCGTGGCCTCTGCTACTCTGGAGAAATGTAGGAGAATATTCCTAAAAACAAATCTATTCAATCATGCCAACAGTATTGTTGATAAAGTGCAGAGTCTAGCAGTTTCTAGTTCACGTTAGGTAAATATAATTACTAAATTGTGTTGAAATATATTTGGGAGCAGCTGAAGATTTACCTCTGCAAGGAATTAAAGCATCAAGATTTTTATTGTCCTAGCAATATGACCAGAAGTAAATGTCTCAGTTCTTTCCATGCCTTTTCTTCTTGTGCTGGACTTCAGTGCTAGTGCATCCTGTTTTCTACTGTCAGGAAGAAAAAGCCTGTATTTGTGTGTGTGCTTATGAGATGCCTGGGAATAAGCTCTAGCTGGAGCTTATGTCATTCATACAGCACACTGTATTGCTCATTTCTGATGAAGGGGTCTCACCCCAGAGCACATCTGTTGACCTTCAATGCAAAATTTCACAGCTATTTAAATTGCCAAAGACTGCTAAAGAGCATGTGGCACTGTGGCACTCATCCCTTCCCCCAGGTGGTTGTTGCCAGAAGAGAGGAAGGATGAACAAAGCGAGGCCAACTGTGACTCCATTTGATGAAGTTCATCTTTATAATCTTCGTGCCCCAGGAATAGAATCTCCTAACTATAATCAGCTCTGGATCTCTGAGGTCAGCCTTACCCACTGCACTGTGCTGCTTCACTCACTGCAGTGTGCTGAATATTGAATAGTTTTCTGTCCACCCCACTTCCAATGCAGCATTATTATTTGTCAATTCCTGTCTACCCAACTGCTGCTTTAATGACCTTTCTAAATTTAAAAAGAATAATACATAAATATCTTCCACCAAATAAGAAAGTGCAGGTATTAGATAAAAGAGGTTTCATTATGTAGCTCTGAAGTAGAGCACAGTAGCCATCTCATAACACATCTTGGTTTCACCTGACAATTTAGAACAGTAAATAAAGAAAATAATTGTTGCCATTTCAAATCTTGAACAGATTTCAAAGAGAGAAAAACCTAATTATTGATATTTAAGTCTGTAAGGATATTATGGCAAACAACCAGAATTCTAGCAAAAATGTCTCAAAATTTATTAGTTCTGTAGCTGACATAAGAAACTTTTACAAACATCAGATGTTCTGTTGGACCAACGTTTGATGATTTTGAAGATGAATTTTGTTCCACTAGATAATGAATGCTCTCTTTGATGAACGAATTTAGTTTTTCTTTATTGTATTTTTTTCTTTGAGGCAAGTAAGCTTATTTTATTTGTAATCTGTTATATCCTTGAAGTGTCACTAATCCGTAAGGTCTGCTTTATATGAATTGCTGCTAACTTAAATTGTCTGGGCCTCTGCTTTGCCACTTCAACGGGTTGCACAGCAAAATTAAGCTCATTAAGGCTTCCAACTCCAGAGAGGGGGTATAAAAAACGAGCAGTATGATGAAGGCCTGTCTTTGCACTGTTCACCACCTGAAGCTTTATTTCATGAGTGACTAAGAAATGGGCCATGAGCTGCCCTCTGCCTTTCTGCTGAGACTGTCTGAATTGTGCAGCACTGTTTGTTTTCCGGATTAAATGCTAGCCCTTGCTCTGTGAGCACCTCATCGCACCCGTAATTTATTTTCAGATTTGTTAGCGCCATCAGAACAGTCACCTGTTCTTCCCACACTGTGGATATGCAAGCCTGTATTCTCTGACACCTCCCTAGCTAGGCAAATACAGTCCCTCTGACAAACAGCTTGTGTTCTAACATGAGATAGAACAAAATGAAACTTCCAACCCACATAATAGACAGCTTATGCCTTGTACATTTCTGTGCAGGTTTGTCCCTGCTTCTGGTCCTGAAATCACAAACTGTTTTATTCAGTCTAATTCTCAGCTAATCCCATATCCTCCCCACCAACTCTGCTTTGCCTTTCACAGCTCTCTGTGTAATGTGCCTCTGTTTAATGAGTTGAAGAGTCGTTTTCAGAGATCAAACACTGTTTTCAGGACACATATACCTTCATCTACCGAAACAAATTCCAGTGGCTTTGAGAAGAGATGGGTTGACAGTGTAGGAAAAAAAAAAAAAAGACTGATGAAGGGAAAGGTGGTATGATTGCTGAGCATTCAGATTTGGGAGGCAAGGAGGACTAGCGTTTTTTTTTCTCCACTGTTCTGTGTATTCATCACTCAGACAGAATCCCTGTTAGTGGAAATCTAATTCTTCAGTCGCTGGCCAAAGTTAATTAATTTGTAAATATATTTCATCTTCTAAGTGACAGCCCTTTCTGACAGAGGAGCTGATAGAAAGAGCAAAGGGGTTAAGGTGTCATGTAACACAACGTTCATCCCAGGAGACTGAGGTGACATCAACTAGTTCCATCTCCTCCACAAGCTGCCCGTCATAGCATGGAAATGTGGTGATTAAATGAGGAGGGAAGCATTGCTCTTGATGCTCTGCTCCTTATTGCTTCACCTTTTATAAGGAGAGTCTATCAAGAGCTGTGTTTGTCTAACCTTGCCATTTCTTTTTTGTCAGTGATTCCTTCTCCAGTGGTCTCATCTATCTTCCACCTTTTAGTGCTCTACTATTTGGGTTCCTAATGAGCTAGAGATTTTCTAGTTTTGACTGGAAAGTAATGCCTTGAAGGGCAGTGGTCACATAAATGTGTGCTTTTGAGATGTCAGAAGTTCCATTGAGAGACCCTGAGAAACTTGAGAACTGGGCTTATGGTGATGCTATGAAGTTCAGCAAGGAAAAATTTTGCATTTGTGGTAAAATAATCCATAGTCAGTGCAGGTGAGGAACTGTCTCTTAGAGTATCAGCCCATCAAGGGAAGGACCTGGGGGTTAAGGTATAAAATAGATAGTTGAGTATAAGCCAGCAAAATAAGACAATGAGCTTCCTGTAGCCCAATATAAGTGTGATTAACAGACATGGGGATGCTCTCATTTTCCCCTGTGCAGCCATGCTGAGCCTGTGTGAGGATATTATATTGAGTTTAGACTTCCTAGTTCTACAGGAGCATCAAGAAACCAGGGGGGGTCTCTAAGTTGTTCAGGAACCAAGAAGGCATGGATGACAAGGAAAAGTTGAGGGAATTCTGTTAATTTAGTCTGGTGGAAAGAGGCAATAGAGTGAAAAAATAGTAACTGTTAGTTGCTTGTTGAGTAGCAAAAATAACAGATACAGGCTCTTCCCAGGAATGGCAAGTGATAAAGCAAGGCTATCCTGGTTTTGGCTGACATTGAGTTAATTTTTTTTCCCTAGTAGCTGTTACAGTGCTCTGCTTTGGATCTAGTATGAGAATAATGATGATAACACACTGATGTTTTAGTTGTTGTTGAGTATTGCTTCTTCAAAATTAGGGACTTTTCAGCTTTCCATGCTCTTGCCAGTGAGCAGGTGTGTGAGAAATTGAGAAGGGACACAGACAGGGAAAGTGACCCAAACTGGCCAGAGGAATATTCCATTCCTGAGAACATCGTGCTCGGTATAAAAACTGCGGGGGGGTTGTCTGGGAGGGAACAGCCTGGACATTGGTTAGTGGTTGGTAAGCTGATGGGTTATGTTTCACTTTTTTCTCTTGAGGTTAATATTTCTCTCTTTCTCTCTCTTTCACCCTCAATCTGCCGCTCTCCCCCTGCTTATTTTCATTACATTTTTATTATTAGTTTTTATATTTTATTTTATTTTGTTGTGTTTCAGTTATTAAATGGTTCTTATCCTAACTCATTAGATTTATATTTTATTTCTGATTCTTCTCCCCACTGCAAGTTGGAAGTGACAAGGGGCTGTGTGGTACTTCATTGCTAGTGGGGCTAAACCACATCAAAGAGTGGATAAAAGATGCAGGGTTCAGGTGAAATGTTAAGAAAACCTTCATCCTTGGGAGCGGAGTATTCCATAACAAAAGGTTGCAATATCTCCATACTTGGAGTTTTTAAGTCTTGGCTGGACAAATCCACAACTGACTTGATCCAGATTTGAGAGATTAGATTAAGTGGTCTCCAGGGTTCCTTTCCAACAGGCATTTCTGTCATTTTGTCAGCTGAATTTGTTCACTTTGATATAAGGAAAAAAAACAAAATAAAAACCTTTTTAAGCTGAAGTTGCCAACACATAAAATGGCCATCAATCCAAAGGCCTGCTATTCTGGAAAAGTGAACCTTCTGAAGGAGAAATAACAGTGTCTCTGTACAGCAATTGTAGGTTGTCTAGGACTCAATCCTCGTCCATTAGTGCTGTGAAAATCTGTTTTGACAGAGAGGAATCTATGCTTCGGCTTCATTTAAATACATTTTAAATGAATTAGGTAGAAAATTTATGTATTATGGGCAGCATCTTTCCTAATATAGTTTATTTTGCTGTGCAATTTCTGAACTGATTATCTGGGACTACAAAGAAGCTGACACCACTAAAGTAACCCAACAGTGAAATAGGTGGTAGAGGGGGCATTAAAGTCATCATACTTAACTTTTGCAGTTACCATAACTTTAAGATTAGACATTTTTGCTATTTTTGGAAATAGAAAAACAGGTGGTCAGAAGAACTTCACTGGGTTGGCTTGCACTTTGCTCACTTTTTCTTTTGGAAGATAGAAGGCTTAGAAATACACTTGCTAGAAATTAAAGTGCAGGTCTTAAGACTCATGACCTGTAGGAAAATCTAACTCGGCAATTAGTGTTTCCATATCTACTTTCTCTCCTTTCTTTCCTTCTTTCTTTTTCAAGAAAGTCTAAGAATTAATTTGGCTATCTCTAGTTTTATTTTTGACATTGCACTAGAGCATTTGCTGTGAGCAGTGGCTAAATTATCTCTGCAGAGATTAAATATGTATTTATTTTTCCTTGGCATAACATAGAGCTTATACTGTGTGTAGTATAAAATTTATGGCACCTTAAATTGTTTACTTCAAGTCTTCTTGCCTGTTGTAAACAAAGGGAACAGGAGGTACTTACATCTCTTAGCAACTTTAACTAGCTCTAAAATAAAAATTTAAAAAAAAAACTTTTTGATTATAGAACTTCCCAGTTTATTTCACATTTACTTTTTCTTCTTCCATTAATAAGTAAAGACATTATTTGTTAAATTCTTAGTAAGTGGGATTGAAGGGTCACCAGATTGCTAATAAAGGAACAAATTAAATATCAATACTAAATTAAAGTGTTGACCAGGCTAGAGAGAACTGAAAAACAGTGTCTGTACTCTATTAGCAGCTTGGAAGCTTGGAAATCATGTAAAACTGTCAGCAGAAATCCACTGTCTTCCATAAATCATCCACTGTCTTTGATGTGGCGGGCAAAAGAATTCACCAATGACAGGTGCTGTCACAGAATATATTTATTTCACAAGTTTTTATTTTCTCTATCAGCTACAATGATGGACAAGCATGTCTTGTTTCCTGAATGATGGCAATTTCTAAGAAATTCTACAATTGCTGCCCTTGAAGACTGCCTGTTTCATGATCCAATGTCAAAATCTATCTATATGCCTGTATAAAACACTTATCGCTGTGGTATTTAAGCACTCTACATGGATTAAAAATGAACAGTGAAGCTGCCTGGAGGATAGTCAGTAAAATCTACTTAAGTTTTGGATTTTGTGATATAATGTGATTTCATTGGGTTGACAGAGGGACACAAAGAAACATCAGACACTTCACAAAAATTTGGGAAAAAAGCTGTTCTTTTTTTTAACTCAAAAAGAGATTAAAGTCTTGAAAAATTTGAGACTAAATTCTGGTTATCAATGTGACTTAAACCTTGACATGCTAAAGAATAATGGGTTTTTATTTGTTTTTATGACGATGAGGAGTGGATTTATAATCACCCTGTAATGGGCTTTGCCACTAGAATGACACCTCAGGAGAGGGAAAATTCTCACTGCCCTGTTCCATTTTCCCCTCACCACTGTGACAGTTGAGTCTTAACAAAAAATTATGGCAGCAGGTTAAATGGTGGCTTCGAGATGCAGGTTCTTTGGTTTCCAAGACTTCCATTATTAAAGGTACCACTTCCAAAGGCAAGTTGCTTGACCCTCTCAGGAAGTGGTCCAGTGTCATATGCGGCTCAACAAAATACAAACCCTGCAATATGGGAGAAGACACTCTCAGCTAATGACTTGACTGTGTTCTCATCACCTCAGAAACTAAAATTTTGCTAATCTTATGCAATCAGTCTATAAATCAGGGTTCTTTAGAAAATCTTGTAATCAATGCACTTGTTTTGGATAATTTGGGAGATATAAATGATACATTTGATGTTATGTACCTCTCATATCTTACTGTCAAGCTCTGAACTCATGTATTGTTTCCATAGCATATTATTTCACTCTAAATTTGTTCCACTTTTGGCTGTTCTTTCTTTTGACTACATGGACTCCATACTGAGTTGAGACACAAAAGAAAGCCAGAAGAAATCAATGCACTCAGCCAATACTTAAAATATAGGGATACCAATCCCTGTTGGGTAAATAACAGTGAGGAAAGGATAAAATTTCTCATGGTATCATTTCTGAGAGATGCTTTGTCAGGTTATTGGCTGCATCAAGATGATAGATATGGTAGAGGGAAATTAAAGATTAGCTTGTAGATGTCCCTTTGGAATTGAAGAAGACCCCCATCAATCTGTTTGGCAAAGGTGTGTAGCTCTTGCCCCTCCTTTGAGAAGAGTTTCTTTTCCTTTAGAGAACAGATAAGAAGAGGGAGCTGAGTAGGCTCTGGGAGTCATGCAGGACCTGAAAAAATTGACAGAGGCAGATGGTTCCCTACACCGGTGTCTAAGGCCCACACAATTAAAGCAACATGCAGAGAGCAAAAATTTCCATTGCTTTAATTCCAAGTATCTGTCTATAATTAAGGCATCAGCAAAATTCTGGCTTGTACTCTTGCCATCTACCATCTCCTTGGCACTTTGAAAAAAGGAGCACCAATTTGTTTTGTGTTAGGCATCCACTGAGAAAATGTATTTTGGGATGATGCTGGAGAAGCTAATAAGGATGCCTGCCACAGCGAGGGAGTATGTAAATTCCGTGGGGTAGACAGTAACTGGGAAATTGTACAGACAGATCTGAAGAACATTCCAGCTGTCAATGATATGCCTACCCTAACAAACTGAGGGAGCATACGGGTTGGTAAGCAGATGGCTTTTTGTGGCTGTCCTGATCAACAACCTCAGATCAGATTCATCCAGAGATGCCCAGGAGTGATAGGATGCACATTCTCATGAAGAGTTAGAGAAATAAATGGCAACTAAGGACCAAGGTCTATACAGACAGGTAGTAGTTAATGTTAAACACAAAGCTACCAGAGAAGGTACCAGAGCATTTATCTATATAATGTCCTCAAAACTGAAGGCCAGTGAGCTATGCATCATAGCTGCAGCAAAAGCTGAATTTCAGTATATATAAGTTGAGAAGGATGTCCTCGCTTAGCTCATGGTGATGAAAAATTTCCAGGATGTGTTTGTTGGAGGCCTGTATTAGCTGAAACTGACTGCAAGCAATTCATTGTGGTTTCCAGGAAGCATTGAGCAGACGCCTGCCAGGCATAGAGGGATTATTTTTTCTGACCAACTGCAAATGTATAGCTTGAAAACTGAATAGCTGAGGAAGAGGTCTGGCAGCTGCAGTTATACTCTTGAGCATTTGTAAGAAAGATTTATAAGAAAGCATACAAACAACCAAGGATATGTCAATCCGATTAAAGAAAAAAGAATCTCAAAAATCTTTCTATTATCAAAAAAATACAGAGTTGTCCTGATAATATAATTAAGGACTAGACCTTTTAGAAAATCAGTGAAACTATTGGCCAGAAGTTTATGTGCCCCAGTCCCTTTTAGGATTAAGAAGTTCTCAGTACTGCAAAGGATTTTGTTTAAGGGCACCAGGATGATGATCTGAAATGTGTTACAGGGAAATATGATTAAAATGATACATGAAGGTCATTTAGGGATTGAAAACTCTGAGAGAGGTCAGAGATATTTTCTAGTGTTCCTCAAATGAACAGTGATACTGAGGAAACTACCAAAGTGTCAGAAATAGAGGTCAGTGCACTAAAAGAGACCAGGTTGGCAGCACAGACAAAAATTTGTCCTTGAGCTAGAGAGACATATATTTGCAGGAAAAAAGTCCTGATTCCCTTTGAAAACTTATGTGAGGATGGTGCAGCCAAAGTGTTTGCACATGTCAAATCAATTTTTGCTAGAAATAGCATATGTGATATTTTCTGAAGAATGGGAAGTTATTATGGTTATGAAATGTATTGCTCCCCACTTGCAAAATAGAGGAAACCATATGGTAAGTTGATCCAGTGTGGGAACATGAGTATGTGCTGTGACCCTGATCCTCAAAAGTATTCTAACCCCTATTAGTTATACAAGATGGATGAGCTCTCAGGGCATTACTCGGGGGGACTTTTTTCTTTGCATCATGCCCGGGGTGGGAATGCTTTTAAGACTTCTTAATGGAGGAAACAAGCTAAAATGGTCATCTATGTAGTGGAAGAAGGACTTTGGAGGTACAGTGTCCTGAGGGCATAACTTAATCAGATTTTGGAGTTCCTGATAACTTCTGGGTGTATAGGCTGGATGAAGCCAACAGTAGAGATACAACTCATGAGCCTGATGGAAAGTTTCTGTTTGTGCATTTTCTGAATCAGATTAATAGGTTGGAAATTACATTTCACCCTAAGGTTTTCTCTAATACTGCTTACGATGTTGGAGCCCAGTCCTTGCAGAAGTACAGTAATGATCTATATATCTGTTTTGACTTTTGTGGTGAAGTATGATTTCATTAAGCATGTAAAGGGAATACTAAGAGCATGTCAGATATAAGCAAAGAGTTGGAAGTTGTTGAAGAAAATCTTTGTCATTTGTTGTGGTTTTCTAAAATATTTTTTCTGCATGTGTGGCTTTTATGTGCCCACGAGTGCACAAAAGACAGAGTTTTGAGACCAGTGGTAATGGAATGCTGCTCACTGCTTTGTCTAGAGCCTTTTGCTTTTCAGAAAACACACAAAGGAGTGGTATCCCTCATGTGGGAGGCTGTACTACACTTCTGCAGCACTAGCCAGTGTAGGACCAGGGAGTTTGGCCCTTTAGCTCTCTGCCCACTGTAAATCCACTCCTGATCTTATATAGAGTAGATATTTTATACTTTCCCCACTTGTTGACTTACAGTCTCATTGCAGGTTTATCTCAGATTATCCCTCTGATTCTTTCCTACCTGTGCAGCTTAGTCTTTCCCCTTCTATAGCCATTTATTATTTAATACTCTTCTGAGGTCATGTTTTGTTTTTAGACTCTGTAAAGCTGCTCAGAACTGTGTGCATAAAAAAGCTGTACGAGCACGCTGCTTTGTGGCTGTTTCACCCAGGTTCTGGGTTTTAGCACAGGTGGGCTATATCCCACAAGTTTCCTGACACCTCTGCATCGGAGAGATGGAGGCAAGTATAAAGTGTAGCACCCATGCAGGCGAGTTGCAAAAGCCTCTGTAGCTGCATATGAGCAGTAGAAACATGCTAGCATTGCATACTCTGCAGTTACTGATGGAACAAAATAGGGATCACATCAATTCAGAGTTTCACTTCTGGAAGGGGGCAGCTCTTTCAGTTATTAGCTTGGAATTAGCATGGAATATACCTATATATACCTATTAGGTCTTAGTAGAAAGCCTGCCAGTTTTCAGTATTTCAGTCCAAAATTTCAGCTCCTGGTGTATTCAATAGAGTTGCAGCATCTATGTTCTTTGTATACTTTAATTATGTAAATTACATGTCAGTAATATGAAATCCCGGGTGGTGGGGACTAGCACAGCACAGGCAGTCTTCTAACAACATTGTTAATAGAGAACAAATGCTGCCTTGCACATGTGCTTTCAAAAGCTGTCGATATTTAGTGCTTGCAGAAGCTTAGATAGACAGGGGAGAACAGAAACTATTCATTGCCTCAGAGCCATCTATCCAGCCTAAGTCAGGAAACAACTGGTAGAGCAGACAGGCACACAAGGCAGCACAAGGTAGTGGTCCCAGTACAGTTGGGTGGCCCACAGGCCTGCCTTACTTGAGAAATGACTGTTTAAGTAAGAAACATAGGGGTTTTGAACATAGTAGGGGTTCTTCATTCTGTCTCATTGCTCTGGCGTAAAGGGGACAATATTTGTCCTGGTTTTTTAAAGACTTGGAGAAATCAGTGCCATGTGATACACTCTGCCCAGCTATTGCATTGGAACGCTGCATGAGCTGCACCACATGGATGTCTGAGCAGTGTCCACGCCTGCCTGTCGTTTGTGGTGACTGGTTTTAGAGATGCTGGTATCAGTGCTTGCCATGTACCCAGGATTTTGTTAATCCCTTCACAGAGCAGATACTGCAAGTTGCTGAGTACCCTTTGGGACACAAGGCACCAGACCACACATAAACAGCCTTTTCCCTTCAGATAGTTTTGTTTCTCTCATCAGGAGACACAGAGGACTCTTCCCTTTCTATTACTCCTGTGGTCTGCATACAGCTCTAGGCACAGGTATAGCAAGATGCTGTAAATTCAGATTTTTGTTCAAACAGAAGAGGTTGCTAGTGGTGGATGGCATGGCCAGCTTCTCAGTTAGAAAAACAGGTTGCCAAATATTGTAACAATTGCTGCATTAAACATTTGCTACAAAGCAAGTTTGGAAGAAAAATTAGTAGTGTCTAAATTTGTATATAAACAAACCCTGTCTTTTAAGAGTGTTTCCCCCACCCTCCACCCCAGCTCCTTCAGGGGTTAGCAGGCAAGTAACCAAGTAAGCATATGAAAATGAGCCCATGCCCTTTCTTCTGCTTTTGCCATGGATGACTTTGTCCTTCTGCCTGTCCCTCAGCTCTGAAACACTGTCAGCATCTCCATAGTACCTGTATCCCTGTTCAGGATTGTTGTGCTTGGCTGCACACCCTCCATTTCCCACAAAGTGCTTCTGGCTTGCAGGATACAAGAGCAGGAGGTTGATTGAAGCCTCTGTGGAGATGTTAAATGAACACATAGCAGCTGTGGGAGACATCTCCATTCCAAAGGGTTTAGGAATATACCTTCTGTTTGAATTTTCTCCTAATTTCTATTCTCAGGGAAAAGAAAGAAAAAAAAAAAAAAGAGACTAGAATACTCTCTTGGGCCCAGACTTTCAGAGTGGCCATAATGCATGTCACTCTGTTTCTGTGTTTCATGCTTGTATAGGTTTATAGCAATGCTAAGGTTTTCTAAGGCAACATATAAATAAGATTTTAGAAAGCAGAAATAATGCCAGGACAGGTATATAAGTTATGAAAGCATCTAAAATTACGTATAGTAATTAACGTGTATGAAAAAATATCTAACAGTGATGTAGTGATACATGCCACCTGCTTTCCTTTTTTTCTTTTAAAACAGCTTGAATTTACAAACTACTTGTCTGCATTGATTTTGAGAGAAATTAAAAGGCCCTTCATATTCTACTGACAAGTCATGCTCTGGGTTTGTTTACTGTTGAACTCTACAAGGAAAAATGAAAGAAGATTATTTTAAAAGAAGAAACTAAAGCTTTAACAGTGTCTGGTCATTGTATCTTAAATCTCTTCCTTTTAATGACCCCTTCTGTTTGCAGAAGTTTATTGTGTCTTAAAGCAGTAGTTTAAACTGCTGCATTCTGTTCCTAGATATCATGAGTGCCTAGAGAATGAGGGGGGGGTTTCTTTTTCTTGTTTTTTAACTAGCATTTTAGTCACAGTGTGTGCATTTTAAAGGTTATGTGGACTTTAGTGATCAGTACTGTATTGTGTGGAGTTGCAGTGGCTATTTTCTGTATCACTGAAAATTACAGGTGGTTGTGAATGTTCCATGGGAATGATTTTCTGGGAAAAGGTTTTTTAGAAAATTGAAACTTTCTTTTGGGAAATCAAAATGAAAGACTTCATTTTATTGTCAGTTAAACCTAAATCATAAAACTTAATTTTACAGAAGTGAGCCAAATGTTTTATTTTGACTCAGTTCAATACATGTTTAATTTCAACTTTCCCGTTTGCTGGGGGACCAGAATGAAGGTTGAAATGTCAATATTTCTCACTGGATGGGAATGTTACCAAGCTGTACTCAAAGTGTAGTTGAAAAATTCTGCTTTAGGTATTATAGAACAAACCTGCTCATTCTGAGGCTATTTTCAGTATATGCTGCTTTTGCTGGGTGGTAAAGGAAGTAAGTCAGTCCAACAGTTATCTCCTTAGTCGGTTGTAGATGAAAAGCAGGACTTAAACCAGTGACGTTTCACGCATAGAACCTCTAGGTAGCACCTTAAAGCTCGAGCCCGTACTGTGTGATTTAAAATCTCTTTTGCACAGACAAAATTGTATCAGGATCTTTTTATAAATTTTGCCCAGGCATTGTTGGCAGGGAAGGGTGGTCCAAGTGGCATTCTGTGCCAGGCATTCCTCCATTTCTGCCACCAGTGGCTCAGCCCCGTAGGTGGTGGTGTTTGGACATGCTTGTGTACTCAGCATTACATGTAATTGCTCATCATTCTAAGCAGGGGAAAGCCCAGTGCCCATCAGCACCAAAACTGGAGCAAGACTCAGTTGGACATTATGAGGAGGACTTTAATATGGGGAGGCAGAAGAGACTATAAAACTGAGCTGGTTCCCAAGCCAACTTGAAAATCAGTGCACCCTTCTCCATGCTTTTTTGGTCCTTTCTCTAAGGAGCAGTGCTGCCTATGCTCCTGCCTCCTTCTCCTTTTTCCCCCCTGCCTACTCATGGTGTTTAATCTGTGGTTTCCAAATATGGGGTGAGATTGCTTGTCTTTTCAAACACAAGAGTGAGTCTTTTCTTGTGTCATCAGTAATTTCTAGAGTGTGAATGGCGTCTTATTTACCATGACATAACTTCTAAGTTTCATGATCCTTCCAAGCCAGCTTCCTTGTGTTTCTCTGTGAGGAGTGTGTGCAATTGGTGTTTCTGAGCCCTCTGCTGTTCTGTCATGCATGCCAAACCAGGAGTTGTGTTACTTCAGCCTGTGAGAGCCTGTAATCGTTTGGTGAAGAGAAGAGAGAGTGAAGAAGCAGCTTTCCCCTGTGCTGCTCCCCCAGCCATTACTGACTCATTAAAAGCATTTTCTTCTTATTAATGCATCATGGGCAGTGTCTGAGCAGTAGCTGTGGTGGAAGTTAGGAAAACAGAGGCTCGTGTGTTTGAGCAGAGAGAAACCTGTATGAAGAAAAATACCCTCTGCCTTTATTGTTGTCTTAAAGAATGCAAGTCAAGGTGTTATTAAACAAATTCATCTGCTTCAATAGGATGTCAAGGGTGACAGCCTCTTCCATTCTCTTTGTGATTGTCCTAAAAGTAGATGTTTAATCAAGATCACATACTTTGTCAGGGGAGATCCTACATTAACCCCCCTCCTCCTCCCACCTCCAAAAGCAAAGGTCCCTTTAATCAGCTGCTTGAGTGCTGTACCAATTACCTCCCTACAGGGTGACCTTTTTATCTCGTAATGGCATTTTGGAATCTAGTCCCCCTAACCACACTGGGAGTGTATGCATGTCACATTTCCAATTCTCTCTCTAGCTTTTTCTCCCTGCTGTTGTTGGCACTGAATACGGACTAATATATTCATGACCTAATTAAGGTAATTTTTGCATAATAACGACCTCCCGGGGGGAAACATTTTTTGGGTGATTTTTGCATGTGCATGTGTGTGCACGCTCACACTGTTCAGACACATTAACTGGAACAAGTGTTTCTTAATTTTTTAAGTGTTTCTCTGGTTATTAGAAGTATTTTGTGTCATTTAAAATGGAAATGATGGAACAAGAGACCGCAGAGGAGGCAAAGATTGTTAAAATTTTTGCTTTCGATTTCCTCTGTTGTTGTGAAACTTGTGTCCTCTCTTCTGAATGTCCAGAACAGCATCATGCTGCCTTGCCATTATTACATCTCTGTGCTTTCAAGGCTTTATCTTATCCTTACCAGCTTCATCCTTCCCTTCTGTCACTCAGCTTTTTTCCCACATGTCCTCATTTAACCTTCAGTTTTCTAATGAATCCTTCATTTCCTGTGGTGGTCACTTATTTGACCTTATCTTCACTTATGGCCTGTGCTCTTTCCCTCTGTCTCTGACATCTCAGTCCAAATTTTTGTGATCTGCTGTAGTTGGTGCCCATCTTTTCAGGCTGTCTCTGCCTGTCATGACCCTCACTGCTTTACTGTCTGACTTATCAAATACTTCATGTCTCCTACATTCCTTTGTGACCTTTCTGTTTTCCCTCACTTTGCAGTTTCCACTTTCTTCTCCTCTTGTATAGATTGTGTTTCCTGAAAAACAGCTTCCGCTACCAGCTCTCTCTTCTTGAGCTCTAGTTCTTCCGTCACTTCCAGTCCTTGCTGTTTCTTAGCAATGGTTTTCCATTTGCAGTTTTCTAGAGATTGTAAGAGCAACACTTTCTGGCAGAGATCATGGGCCACATTCCTCAGTATTTCAGTGGTATGAGTAAAGGAACTCTATTGACTTTGATAGTGTTAGCAGAGATTTGCACCGGCAGGAGACATTTATTTTCATAAGCATATTAATCATATTTTCTCTAAACTGCTGTTTAAAGAACATTAAGCAATAGCATTCCGAGCATTTGCTTGCTCTAAAATGGCACTACAGGATGTGTTTCCTGAAATTTTTATTTTATTTGTTTTCTGTTTTCTTATGTATTTATTTTAGTTGCAGTAAATAGTTCACTAGGAATTTATGTCAGTACGGAAGATAAGCTTTCCCTAGTCAAATGCTTTCTAGTGTTGAAAAAGTTCCTTATGCCTTGCTGCACTCCTTGTTCTTCCATTCCTGGGCTCTCCATCTCAACACTCCTGGATTTGTCTGGTATCACTTTCTGTGATTCCCGGTTTATCCTTTGTACATGCAAATCTGGAAACCTTGTGAAGGCCTCATGGTTTTGACTTGAGCCTATCACTGTTTAAAAGCTACAATGAGCTTTGCCTGGATCTGCAGATCCATCTCTTGCCTCTGGTGGAGTCCTCTGTCCTATGCCTAACTCTGCCAGCTTGCATCAGGCCTGGATGACAGCATCCACTGTCAGCTCCAGAGTGTGTACATGTGCCAACAGAGGTCGGAGAATTAGCATACTCCCAAAAAGTTGTTATCAAAATCTTGTTTTGTAAAAAAAGCTGTGGGAATGTATCTGTCCGTATTAGCAAGCCTCATGAAATGTTCCTCAGCACTGTAACACAAATGTTCACTGTAACACAAATGTTTTTTGAGATGGTTGAAAGATACAATATGCAAAACTGGGAGTGTCCATAAGCTTGCTGCACACCCTGGCACCCCTGCGTTTTGATGTCAGCGCCTGCATTGCTTTCCTACATGCCTAGGACAAAGCATGTACAAGGGAATGTGCACATGGTAAATGGGAACCACTGCAAATATAGGATGAAGTTGGAGAATTGCCATCATCTCTTTAAAGCCATCACTGAAGTGCACCTTTACATTCCAAAGTCTCCATGTGCAGATTTAAGCCAGGTGCATGGACTGTGTTTTAATACCTACAGATTGGGGGCTAATGGGCTTAGGAGGGAGTAAGCAGGTACAGATGTCAAGGCTCTGAAAATCTCTTGATTAGTGTATAAAACTGAAGGTGCTACAGGAACAGGTGGGCTTGGGTGTGGGGATGGAAGACAAAAAGGAAGGTATGGATAGAATTGCGGTAATTCTGAATATTTTCACAGCAGTTCTGCCTAGTGTTCCATCTGTGCTTTTGTGCTGCACACAGAAGGGATGGCTTATCCCTTTCAGATCACTACAGGAAGGGTGATTTTGAGGATTGTGATGAGCTCTGCACATGGGGGAATAATTCATAACCAGAACACAAGAGGCTGTAAGAGTCCTGTGCCAAGTATTTTTGGTAACCTTTTCAATCTGCTGTCTGTTGTTTGTCTGTATTGTTTCATTCAGCCAGGTAAAACTCATATCCTATTTACCCTTTTCCTTCTTGTAATACACAACAGTGAGCTAAGAAGAAATATCTCTTGCACTACAATAGAAAAGCAGAGGGATAGAAGAGGACCACTGTGTTCAAGTGGGAAATGGTTAGAGAAATGGAAAACACATATTTTGATTCTTTGCCATAGTAAAACTGTATTCCTGAATTTCCAGAAGTTACATTCCAGATTCTTTTATTATTCAGTTATTCCCAGATTCTTTTATTCTTCAGAGCTTCAGCTAAGAATGCCAAATTTGGTATACTTTGAGCCTGAACTCTGACCACTTGATTCTTGCATTTGGGCTTTTCAAAGCTGATTTTCTTAGGAAGTTACTGCTATATACTGCTTCTGTCACCCACTCCTTTAGAGATCAATTTCATGGTACTTCCTATGAGCTTGGCCAGAAAAGCAACAGATCCTGTGACATCATGACACAGCAAACATAGGTACACAAGATACCTTTGAACTGGAAGTAAGGTTAAGTTTTTATATACAATTTATGAAGATCTTTCACTAAACATAGTCACCATCCCTTGCTCTTGGCCTTTTTTTTGTCCCTAAGGAAAGAATATTGTGGGGTTTTCTGATCCAAGTTTCTGATGGGTGCCTGATTGCAGGATATTACTCTCAGTATTTTCATGTGGCTTATTGTTGCAGTATCCCAACTCTGTTGCTCTTATCTGTTCTACGTTTACTGGAGTAAAGGCATTTCTTGATTAATTCCTCTCATTACCCTTTCCTATGAAGATGGATCTGGTGACAAAGTTAACCATATATTAGAAATCAGGAGCTTTGGTTCAGCCTTACTTTATCACTTAAAGAACTAACAGTGACTCAGGATGCACAAATTAGATTTTCCAAGGAATTTACTTCAGAAGTGCAAGGCTTGACATTTAAAGAACAATGAGAAATCAAAATCATCACCTACTGTTTTCTTGACACCAGGTGCATCTTCTCGCTGTACCCAAATGCAATAAATCTGGAATAGAAAAGGGACTGACACTCAAGAGTACTTGAGAATCCGGAGCTCTCAAAGTCAAGAAAAGAGAGAAACAAAGAAAACAAAGCAAAACAAAAAGCAGGGAGAAAAAACAACACCTATGTTAGGCTGAATAGAGGAAAAATTAAATTCAGTATCCTCTGACAGCTTTTTAGGACTGCTCACAGTGTGGTCCTAGGACAGAATGAAAATATTCCCCTGCTAATTACCTATTCCCTAAAAATCTTGAGATGAGTAAAGATTGAAAGCAGAGAGATCTTGCTTCCCTTTTTTGATCGATTTCCACAAATGCATAATTAATCCTTAAATCTTGTATTGTCTTTTTTGTTCTGACTATATCATTTTAGGCCCAACCATTTCAGCCTCTTGAGGATTTCTAAGGGAACAAAACCTCAGTCTGGAAAATGGGAATTTATTCCTTTGTCTCATGTCACCTCTTTTCTTGATTAAGTGCGGCAAGTGTCTTGGGGAGAAGGGAGTCTGTGGATGCTGGGTAATCTGGTTCAGAAGGTTTCTTTAACAGCTGGATCAATAACTGCTTCTTCCAGATGCCTGTTTCCCTGATTGATCTGGTTGGATTTTACTCTTTTCATCATCTTTTTTCTTTTCTTTTTTTTTTCTTGGTATTTCATTTTAATTCATCTACGAATGACCCTCCCCCTCCCCAGACGCCACTGTATATTTAAGTGCTGCCTGGCTGTTCTGGGGACTTGGCATATCCCTAGCCCTGGGGCCCTTATATAGGAAAAAAATCCTCAAACTGTCATTAAATAGCCCTTTCTGGGCAAGGCAGTGGACTGCCTTGTCCCAATTTTCCTTGCAGAAGCCAAGCCACCCTGAGAAGGAAGTCAATGCTACACTTGTCACACAGAGGCAGCCCAGACCCAGCAGGGTTCATTAGTCTGGGCTCTGCACCCCACCTTGCAGTGAGGGAGATGTGCCTTCCTGCTCTGCTGCCAGCACTTTCCTCATCTTTCCCCCCAGCCTCCTCTCCTGGATGTGCAGAAGGCACTTTCTTTGCATTCTGACCAAAGAATAAAACTGGCAGGATCCTCACCTATTCTTGTCCTCAATGAAGCACATTGTTTGAACACCAGCACCCTTTTCCCATCCCAGGGAGGAGAGACCATAAAGCTCTTGTGTACCTGTGAGAGCACTGTGTCTCTTACATTGCAGTGCTGTCTGGCTTATGAGACTGTGTGATAATGCTGGATTCTCCACTCACCCATAAAACACTTCACAAGCCCCAGTAGTTGGTTCTATCTCACCTTCCAGCAGGGATGAATTTTTTCATTGGAAAAATGCAAACATTTTCCATTGAAAAGTTGTTTCCAATTAACTTTTTTTTTTTCATTTGAAAGTGCCTTTTGGTTTTGCAATATTAATTCACAATGTATGTTATATCATTTCTGAATCAAGAAACTGTAAAAACACCTTCGTTTCATCTAAATACAGTGTTTCCAATTCCCTAAACCAAATGTTTGGATATGTGTTAAAATTTTATTTCATATAAAATGCCAAAGTTGTTTGGCTTTGTTCTGACTTAGAATGAAATAAAATCTTAATGTTGCTTTCAGCATGGGGAAAATGAAAGAAAAAGCCCAAAAACTCTCAGCAGGAAAAGTCTCCAGGTCTCTAACCTATTCTAGGAAAACTGATATTCTTGTCTGTGTTGGGATTTTCCTCAAACTCCTTTGTAGTACACATACTTCTGCTGGCTGTGGGAATGGGAAATGTACCAGTACACTGGGGTGTCATGTTATCCTATAACAAAGTATTGTCTAAATCCGTTGTGTAGGCAAAACACTGGGAATTGGTCTGCCAGTATGTTGGGGAACTGTAGCTGTGCTCAACCAAAGTTAGGAAAAGTTGAGAAATAAATTAAGCAAAGCTCAGCAGAGCCATAAATTGCCAGGCAGAGATGCTTATTAGTTTTTGGCAAATTAACTAGCCTTTCTTCATTCAGGGTGATGAGAGCTGCTCTTGAGTTAGCTGAGAAATCACCAGTTTGTCTTCAGGCCTGAGACCTTTGTGCACCCATTCCGTCGCTTTGATTAATCTGAGACCAGAGAAACACATGCAGAAATGCTTGCATTCAGTGTTCCAAGCTGAAAGCATTCCAACCCAAAAAGGATTTTGAAGAGAAATTGCCTCTGGATTTTCAGATTCATGAGTCTTCAAGGGGCACCTTTAGAGATAAACTTAATTAAGCAAGTCATTCTATTAATCAGTTCTAATTACTCATGCAAATCACAAGTGCTCTGGTCTTTGGTTAAGTGAAACCTGATTTGATCCCAAATGCAGCCAGGCTCAGTAAGTCCAGTGGGTATTTTCAAGAACTTGCCTTAGCTGATCTTCCTGCTTCTCTCCAGATACAGTAATCTTCTGGAGACTGTAATGTGAATTGATTAGTTGTCATGGGCCACAATGCTATTAACCTAAACACTGAGAAAGGGGATGGAAAGCAGAGTATGGAGCACAGGAATTCTTTCTCTGCATCTGTTTGGTACACATGTGTGCCTGTGCACAGGAGAAGGTCAAGACTACGGGCACGTAACAGGGAAGGCAAACTGCGTGTGTGAAATGTCTTCTAAGTCAAAAAGAGCTGTCTACCCTTTTCAAAGCAGCTATCTCCAATGACTGTTTCCTGGGAACTAGGAAGCCAAATTTGTCAAAGGGACATGACTCAGAGTAGGGCATGATTCTGTGTGACTTGGGGCCCCAACATGCCATTCTCCATCTTAATCCCACTATGTAAGACAGCTGTGAATACCTCAGTATTAGCCCGGTAGGGAATGTGGACAGCAGAGGTAAATGAGTGAGTGATTGCTGGCTTCACCTTGATTGATTTGTGTAACACGGTGGTGTTGGTTAAAGGGCTGTGAACACGGGTTTATTCCTTTTGTGGCTTTAAAGTGTCAGCAGTATAAATATTCATTAGCATAAGAGTGGTGTTAACACTTCAAAAAGATCCCTATTTCGAAGAGTCTGGCTGTGAGACCTATGCCTTTGATTACATCAGAGAAACTCCTTTTGCTTGGCCTGGGGTTTCCCCTGACCCTGGCTGTGGTTACCACCTCCAGTGGGCTTCATTCAGAGTATGCCAGCAGAGCCAAGGGCCTTACCAGTGCAAGCTGGTAGAAGACACTGCTTCCATCAGCCTGAACCACTATCTTATAAAGCATCTCCCCTGAGCGGAGTTCAGTGTTGGTCAGCCACTGGCTTAAGATCTCTCACAGGGCAGCCCAGGCTGTGGGCTCACGATGATTATTCATTTATTTGCATGCATGTGTGCTCACCCTGCACGCACGCATCCATGTGCATTCTCCCTCCCTTTCGCACTTGCTTGCATGACTGGCAAAATAGGCTACAAGCAGATGAAAATTGAAACACAGAAGAGAGCAAATTACAACATGTTCAATTATCTCCTTCGAAATCATTCTTCATCTCTGCTCTATTCAGTGTCTGGTAATGTTTCCTTTGTAATCTGACAAGGGCGGTTTTATTCCTCGCTTGTTTTGTCCCCTCTCTTGGGTGGTGAGGTGGTCAGAGAGGGAGGACATGGGGAGAGGTCATGTAGCAGGGACAGACATTTCAGACTGTGCTAAAAGGAGCAAAGACCAATGCTTTCTTGGTCTCTGTTCAACCGCCTGAGCAAAGAATTCTCTGACAATTGTGAATGTTTTTCCTTATTGCATGCAAATGCTACAATGGCAAACACTGATTCTCTCCCCACCAATTTCTTGCCAAGGAGGCAGCCAGAGGTAGATTTGCCTTGTTTACTTCCTCACTGGTCTGTTGCACTCTCGACAAGCACTGCCAGCCTCCTGCTGGCCTCACCCAGGGCTTTGATAATTAACAGGCTCCATTTCCTGGCTCCTTGCACCAGCACTGCGAGATAAGGATGACTCAGGTAGCCATGGCTGCCTCTGGTTTTCCTTCTCCTTTGACTACAAAATCTAGCATTCCTTCTGGATTGACAATGCTGGTGATTAATTTTTTCTGCCAGTTCACCAGAGGAATGTTCTTTCCATATCCCTGAAGACTAGCACAAAGGGATCCCATTTGGTTTGGGAGGAAGTTTTGTTCTTTATGGTCTATTTAGCTCTTGGCCTCTCTACTGAGAAACTGTCAGAGAATACAGAGTCAAGTGAAGTAGTAATAATGTTTTAATAATGAGGATACCTGTCTGCAGTAAAACAAGATTACATCAAGACATTTTATGCAGTTCACATGTAAGTTAGAAATGACTTTTGGTGATGCCAGCAGGGATTGCATTAGAGGACTGAACAATAAGTGCTAGAAATTGACCATTAAAATCGGGAGAAATTTCTTCAAGTAATGAAACATATTTAAACGTGTGTGTTATAAAGGTGAAATGGTTGAGCAGCTTCCAAGTAATATTATGTCTGGTAAAGAGCCTGATCAGCTTAAATATAGAAAGGTATTTTTTGTTTTTTGTGCTTTAAAGTAAAAGCAGGATGGTTTTGTTTTGGTGGGTTTTTTTGGGGGTTTTTTTGTTTGTTTTTTTTTGTTTGTTTGTTTGTTTTTTGTTTTTTTTTTTTTGTTATTAGCACCAGTGGTAAGGTAAGTGGAATGTTCTTATACATGTAAGAGGAGACTAGAGAAGAAATGTAAGCAGCCCAAATCACTTATACTGCAGTACCTTGACAAGACAAAGGATGGCAAAAAGCAATTTTCTTCTTACCTGTTTGTGGAAGGACTGTCTTGCTCACAGTTGCTCAAATACCTGTTGGAGTAACTGGTAACTTAGCCCATCTTTTGGGAATCTTAGCTCAAGTCTCAGATCTAAAATAATATTTTCTGTTTGTTACCATCTATGTTCATCTTTCAGGGGAAGACTTGAGTCTGGAACATTAGTTGTCCTCAGGCATTCTAGCAGCCATGAAGATAGCCTTAAACTCTCTGTCCAAAAACCCAAATTAAAGAGCAGTGTATTGATGCTGAAAATCAATGAGAGCACCTAATGAGAAAGAAATTGCACTTGTTACGCCTCTGCAAATATTAAACCCCCACCCCACAAAATCAGAGATAGTAAGAGCACCCTTTTGTATTTTTCTCCAGTGAACATATGGGGAAATAGGGACATAATTGGGCTGTTATTTAACCAGCATCACACACTAAAACAGGGAAAACCTTTTTACATATTATCAAATATAGTATCATTTTTCAAGCCAGTAAAGCGAAAAATGCAGACAGTCATGGTGTTGCATAAATGACATTTGAGGTGTTCCGAAGTGACAGCTTAAGGGACTTGCATGTTTTGACTAGCAGTTCAAAACACTTTTAGCAGAAGGCCTCAAAACCAGAGTCCCTAAATCACTAGCCACTTTTGCAAATGCAGGCCTACATTTTTTTTAAATTCACTTCTAATAATTTAAAGTGTCATCTAGGGAAGTAACATTTGGGTTTAAATTTATGGAACCACTTGAATGTGTGATATAAATCTATATCATTCAGCAGTTACTCCAGGAGTGAATCTTGCAGAGATTCTTAACCTGATAGTGGGCCTTTAAAATAAAAAGAGCAGGAAGGTATTAAATTGGAACAACCCAGCATCTCTCTTGTGTTTGTCTTTGATAAACTCTGCAATTTATTTAAAGCACATGGAAGGGAGAAAAAATATGGCAAAGTTAAATCCCAACAAATTGTTTTATATTTACAAATGAATTAGATTATTTGCATTTGTTGTGTTTTTGAGTCTCTTTGAAACTGCAAATTAATGAGAAAAAATTATTTCCGAATCTTATTTTACTTAAAGGCGAGTTTAGCGAAGGCAATTTGCATGTAAATCAACATTTACCTGACGCGTGCAATTTCCACAGTTAGATAAACCATAACATGAAACAGATGAAAGACATGGGAACTGTAAAAAAATTCTTTGAAAGATAATAGGCAGCAGTTTGCAATAAATATTCATTAAGTGAGAGGGTGCCCTGTTCTCTCTCTCTGTGCTGCTCTCCATATACAGTGCTCACCTCTTTCCAACAGCCTCCTTGTTGCATGTCTTTGCTCTCCTATTTCTTATTTAATCTGTCTGCTTCCTTGCGCTGTAGCAGAGGTCACTTTCATTGTGGGATGTTCTGGGCATTTCCACCATCAGTCTGTATTTGTGTGATTTATAATGCAGACCAGGAATGAGCCATGTAAAAAATCATCAGGGAGGCAAGAGCTATTCCCAGGCTAGGAATTAGCAGCCCTGGGCAAAGCAAACAGCTGCTGGGGGCAGTAGGCTACAGGAATGGGATGGCAGTTGTGGCCCTGCTGTGACTCACCTGCCAGCTTTTCCTGATGCACAGGCTCTGCAAGCCAGGCTGCATGCATATCCTGCCAGCACCCCACCACAGCCTGCTGAAGGAGCATCGGAATGCAGGGCACGGTAATGGTGGTGAGCAAGGATCTAGTCCAGAATACACAGAAAGCTGGGTGACCACTTGGCTTTCCAGCCCTCTCCCTACCCCTTTCACCTTTGTGGGGAAAAAAAGCTCTTTTCCCATGGGTCTAGTCCTTATCTCTGGGGCAGCGATTGTTCCATTTGGCTGATCCCAAAATGTGAAAATCCCTGAAAGAGTTTTCTAGGGCACAGCTGTGACCAAAAGGATGCCTGAGAGGAGTGCAAGCCAGACGAAGCCACATGCCAAGTCCTGTGTGCCTCTATGGTGTGGGTTGGCCATGTGATGGTTCTTACATACATAGATAGCATCAGAGATGTTATCAGGTATTTAGAAGTCTATGGAACTTCTGGGAATGAGTGAGCATCTTTATCATTTTGGTCAAATAACTGATACTTCAGCTAAAATAGACCACACATTTACCACACTCAGAATATGGCTAAAAATTTCCTAAAACCTGCACTTTTAAAAACAGCTGGTATGTGGCCAGTTTAAAGATCAAATGTTCTGCATAATAGTGAATTCACAGTGCACTTTATTGTATGTATCTTCTGCTACCGTTTTTGTGTGCTGTCTGATCTCATGCCTAGAGAGCCATGAAAAGCTGTGATGTAGGGCCAGATTGTGGACTGGCAATATGCTGTGAAATTATAATAGCAGATTTGCAACATATCTGGAAGGGCTTGTTCCCCCTCCCCAAAATAAGCCATTTTCTCAAATGACTGATCTCATGTTTGATAGGCAGTATGCTCCTCATGTGCTGCACTGCAGGATTTCCCCATCAGCAGCAAGAAAACACATGCTTGCTCAGGTGGCTGCTCCAGAGCAGACCTTCCTAGGACAGACCTTGCTAAAGCCCATCTCCTCACACCACAGCAGGACTGTGGGCTGGAGGATCCCTGCTGTTCTCACTATTTAAGTGCAGTTCCCATTCCTTTGTTGATTGTGTAAGAGTCATCTGTCACTTTCCTTTCCTAAATTCCATCTCATTTCATTTTGCCAGCCTGCAGGACTGCAGCCAGAGCATGACTCTGGGGCTTGGTATGTCCTTGGGAGCAGCCATCATCTTCCCTGCTGCTTCCTCCTGCACCTGCATTGTAAAACTGTGTGACCACTTTCAGCTACAGAGCCAGCTCCACTTGCTCACACTCTCCACACTCTCTATTTACATTTAATATCCCTTAAATGATTAAAGCAAACATTCCTAATTAAATGTTAACGTGCTGTAAGTATCTGCAGGCAGTGCACTGTCCACCCCTCTAATCTCATATATGTGGACATAGCCCCTGGACTTAAGAAGAAAATTACTTTTTGAAACTTTGATGGGGGAAGCACGAATAACTTATCCAGTCATCCCCTTTAAGTTAACTCTTTGCCCTTGGGAAGATCATTGTACTGCTGCATTCTCAGGGGTGGATGATGGCAGCTTGCATATGCTCAGGGCCTCATGTGGCTGGCTCAGCATGGGGCAAAATCAATCCTACAGAGACTGTGTACGGGCTGTGGGGACAAGGAGCAAATCATGTTCTTATAAAAATGGGAATTAGATGTGCATTAATGTAGTTTTATTTTTCTTTTTCCCTCTTTCTCTATATAAATGCCATTAGATTGTTTGCATTTCTCAGTCTGCTCTGTATTCCCATTAAGCAGTGGAGTTTTGTTGGTGTTCTCTTTTCCTCCAAAAAAGGTTCTTTCCCACTCGTGTTAGACTGTGCCCACACCTTTTTTGTGGTGTGTCACTATTTACTGCAACGCTCATTGCTGCAGTCAATGGAGATCCTGAGGAAGATGTTCCTGCAGTTTCACTCCCTCTGCTGACTACTTCTGCAACACCAACACTGACAGAGCTTAAAAGGTTTGCTTCAGTGCCAAGGATATTCCTTGAGCAGCACTGTTGATGTAAGACAGCTGTGTGCACTCTGCCATTTGCTTCCCTCGACCCCAAAGCAACTCTGAGGTAGACAGGAAACTGTTGCATTCCCCCATTTTTTTCCACTTAGTTTTCAGTCAGTCTGGTCTTTACATTTTTTAGAAGTTTGTTCATCTGTGAGGTGTAACTTTTATTTTGAGGTTGCTGTAGTATTTTAGAGATGTGCTCCCTGTTCTTGCTGTCTTTTGTGGTAACTAAATTTATTCTTTCATATTTTTTATTTCTTTAGTATTAGAGGTAGGTCTTCTGAAAATAATCTGTTTATACAGACAAGACAGATGTGACTAACCCAGTTTTAAGTCCAATGTACGTTTCTCTCTGGAAGTTACCCATGCACAATATTTGGCTCATTCCAGTTATGTCAGTGCTCAGTGTTTGAGAAGATGATTGAAATCTATCCACATCTTGGCTAATGAGAACATCTAAACTTGCTTAGGATCTGAAAGAGTAGACTGCATCTTCACATGGCTTATTCCAGTATGGCTCCAGTGAATTTTTCAGTTTTAGTCCCTCATGTTGCAGATCCTTAAGTACTTAAGTATCAGCCATAAAAATACTTGCAGGCCATTTCCAGATTGAGCAGTTATTGAGGGAAGGCAAGGTGGCTATAGAAGTACTTTGCTGCTGTCATGAAGACAGCTTCTTATGTGCACTTCCTATATTAATGTTGTCATCTAAATCTTTTATCATTATGCTGGGGATGATGGTGATTTTCTTTGCTTGATGGGACAGTGTAGTTGGTTGGAATTTTCTCACCAAGAAACTTCAGAGACATTAAAAAAGGACTTCTGAATTTGCTCAAGCTTGCTTTTTGAGGTGTTCTACATTTTATTAAAAGAACTGTGAGTGTTCATCAAACTAGAAAAAAGCATGTCTCTCTGTAGTTCCTTGGACGTGCCAGTCATCAGTGTTGTAGACATACATGAATAACCGATGGCACTTACTAGTGGCTGACCCCACAGAGCAGGTGAGAATCTCCTCCAGTGATGAAATATGAAATAACAAGCTGAATACTCACTTGTCAAATGCTTGCTTAGTTGGCAAGGGCCTGTGGTTTCACAGCTGATGGTTCAATTTCTTAAACCCAACTCTCCACATGTGTCAGCATCCTTGTAGACAACAAACTGGATGTAGATGCCTAGGTAAATAGAAATGAGCTTGACGAAGAATAAAAGCTGTGCCTCTTGGGTGCCCAAAAAGGTCTGCTCAGTTTCCCTGGGGTAACATCTCATTCATGGGGTACTAGAAATATTATATTCATTGGTGCTGAAACTTACTCCAGACTCTTTCTAGAAGGATGAGCAAGTCCCCTCATGGCTTTGTTTTAGACTGCTTACAAGGTAAATACTTAAGTCACCTTCATTCACGTCAAGTTCCTGCAAGAGAAAAAACCATCACGAAATAGAAGCTACGGCTATAGCTTTTGTTTAAGAGGATGCTGTCAAGCCCTTTAACTACAAATACCAAATATGCCTTCAAAGTTCTGAATTCTCCTGAAGACCATGCTCTATATTCCACTACAGCAGTCCTGCTTTTTAAAATCAGTCCTCTGGTATTTATTAATCTGAAGGAAATACAGGACCCTTTCAAGCAGAGATAAAAAAAATTCTCACGGTTGATGGCATGGAATGCTAGTCTAGTATTCTGAGCAGCAGATTAACTTTGTGATGTCTTGTCTACGTTCAAATCCCCAGTGGACATGGTTGTTGGGGCTTTTTAATAGCAATTCACATGCATGCTAATTTTTCCCTGCCTCAGTCCTACATCCATAAAATGGAGCAATTGGTTTGTGGAAATAAATGTTTGCAGTGTTGTGTAGAATTCACACCTTGAGATGACAGAGTTGTAAAGAAGCAAGTAAAATGCATCTGATTAGAAGTCAAAGTTTCACGTTGGTCCCCATGTTCTTCACTGCTGCTGAGCATTAACGTAATTGAAGTCAACAATTTGCATGCTGTTGTCAGGTTTTGATTAATGTAAAAATATTTACTTGCACAAGGAAATAGAGTTCAAAATGAGTGGTATCTAATGTACTTTAGATCAGCCAGTTAGGAGACAGAAGCTGTGCTATGTGACTCAGGTGAATATTGCAAGTCATTCTGTAATCAATTGAATGTTTACTGCCACAAGCTCAAGAAAGGAACAGGGGCTACATTCCAGCTACCCTGAAGAAAAACATTACTCATGACTCATTTTAAGAGGAGTCATATGCAAGGAACAAATAAGAAATTAGGGAGTGTGGGTTGAGAAGATAAATAGATGACCATGATCACTTCATCCAAACGTCATATGATGCTTTCCAATAAATCCAAAGAGAAATTGAAGTCCTTGTCTTTTTTCTTTGCAGTTTACAAACCAGTGCAGCTGATAAGAATATTTTACATTGCACAGTTCATCCAATACCAGAAAATAGCATCCTTAGAAGTGTTATTTATGCAACATATTACACGTACTTTTACTGCATTTCATAAATTTCCAGTTTCCACAATAACTGATATTCTTCAAAGTCCTGACTTAGACATCCTGTAACTATGGTATAATCACAGGTTTTCTTGTGTTTGAATGGAAAATATCTGTTTTCTTCTTGTATTTGTGAAAAATAACTTGAAAGCATGATTCATAAAAGCTCAAAAACTAAATTTCAAATTAGAAAGTCAGCATGCATGTTTTCAAATCTCACTGTCTTTTAAGCCCATCCCTGAATTTCTTTTTTTAGGCTTGACTCATTATTTTTGACATTATTTTTGTTTGGGAATGACAATCCTGTAGGTGAATGTTGAAGTCTGGCCTAGTTCCATTGTGCCTGTTCAGCTCTGTGCATGCATGCAGCAGTAGCTGAAGTGAGGGTTGTGGTGGTGACATTCATGGTACTATTGAACTTCTGATATTTCTGCACTGGGACATCATGTCTTTTTTAGGACAGATTTAAATTAAATGCTTAGGGTGTCCATACCCGCAGAATATTCATACTGTCTTTTAGATTGTTCTGGGATTGGGAAGCACAGCCAAGGGGCAAATATTAACATATCTTTGAACCTTATGAACCTCCTGAGAAATGTTACAGCACTAACATTCAATATCCACCAAATTATTGAGAATTATGTGACACCTATCAGTCACTTTGATGTTCATGGGACTTGAGTAGTCTGTATCTGACTCACCCTTTGCTTTGTGACTGGTCTACCCTTGTGCAAAGTGATCCTCTCTTGCAAGCCTTCCTTGCTGATTGCAGCACATCTCTTTCTTTTTCATGAATATGTTTCTGTGCCAGTTTTACTCCCTCTCAAGAAGCTGCTTCAGCCTAGACTGGCTCTGCTCTTGTGCCTGTTGTCCTCTCCAGCTGACAACGCTGCAAATCTCTGCTGGCCAGCCGAGCCCCATTGCCATGACCAGCTACAGTCATCTGGATGATTTGTTCCCATCTTTTGCCTTTGCAGGCCTTATACACTCCATAGGGATGACTCAGCTGCTTCCTTTTCCTTATTGCCAGTGTTAGAGTTACTGGCACCAAAAAGCAGGCTGTGTGTTGCACAGCCAGGTACCCCAAGATGAGTGCAGCACTGACTTCTTGGTGATTTTGCTACCTGTCAGCTCTTAGTTTTTTGTGGTGTGAAGCAAATTTTACTTTAACTGAAAACAAAGTCACTCATTGTGTAGCACGTGCAGAAGGGTGCAGTTTGTTTACTTATTACTGGAAATATATGTCCCCATCCGTGTAAGACCATAATTTTTCCTCAGTGGAGAGACCCTTGGTAATATAATAGTGGGAGTAACAAAAAAAAAAAAAAAAATTACCTACTTAAGATTTATTTGAATCCTCATATTTCATTTTGAGAACAATCCAGCTGATTAAAATCCGTAATATTTTCAGTTACAAAAGTTTTGACAGAATAAATCTACTTTTTTGCATTTTCTTATATCATTAAACTGTTCTACTCTATGCTAATGCTTAGTAAAGAGGGTTATTAGCACTGAGGGCGAACCTTAAAAAGGATGGAGGTTTGATTCATCTATGAAGCACCGACAAATTTGGATTAATTATTCAAATCTAATCCAAACCTCTCGAGTCTGCAAAATTGGGCTGGAAGTCTCAAGAGAACAGGTTAGCTTGTGGGATTTCCAGTGCTGCCTGCCTAGTTTTCTGATGAGTCTACATCACCAGTAAAACCTTTTAAATGTACCACTTTTCTAAATTATATTTTAGATTCAGCATTGCCTGAACAATGCACATTTAAGTTTTCAGCGCACGTGAGAAGTGTTCCCCTGAAATAATTCTGCCTCTTTTTTTTTTTTGGATTCAGTACCTAGCTATTCCATGGAATTGAGGGTTAGGAGCTTAAAAAGGAAGAGAAGAGGCTGCTAAGATCACTGCATTTTAAAAGTGGTATCCACAGTCATGTTTCCTTCATTGTCAAAAGTTGTAAATTGCCCCAAATATTCTGAGGGTTTTTTGGGGGTTTTTTTGGTTTTTTTTGTGCTGGGGACTGATTCTGCTGTGAAAAGGTTAGTGTTTATTTAGCATGACAAACAGCTTTGAGTTTCCTAAAGTTCATAATTTAAAATTGTGTACATACCTAATATTTGATCCTAAATCTGCTTCCAGTTGAGTCTCCTGATAATTAGATGTTCTAGGGCTGTAAGAAATTGTCCTGTGTCTGGACAGAAATATATCACCTGTCAGGACAAAAATTATGCTCTGAGGGACAAGCAGTGAGTCTAGTTTTATATTTACAGGGCAGCTAGCACAGCAGGGTCCCTATCTTGATTTGAGACCTCCAGGAACTACTCCAAGATAAATATCAAATGATAACTCACGGCATTCTGCAAGAGGACTACAGGTTTTCAAAGAACACTAGGGAATTATGATTTTATGAACCCAAGAGGAATAGCACAGACTTTTCTTTCCATTTAATGGACAGAGATGCTTGGGTTCTCTTGCTCAGTGACAGGCCAGCAGGCAGTGCCGACCCTCGTGTCTGACCTGTGATCAAAATTCCTCCAGCTTCTCAGGTACCAGTTTACCTCAGGTAACAGAAGGTCTGTAGAAGGTAAGACATTCATCCCCTTTCTGGGATGCAGGCAGAAAGCGTCACAGCTCATGGGTTTTACAGCAAAAGGCAATTAATTATCACCTCGATGACCTCCTTTGCTATCAAATCACTACTGAAATGATTTTACTACTCTTTATAATGTGGCTAAATCCTGACAATTTTATCTATTGATTTCAATGAAAAGTGATGAGTGCTCATTACATTAGAGAACCTTGTATTTTATGGTTGTGCCACCTGACTTCAGGGAGCTGCTTTTATACACATATGTGTATTTATGTACTGTTCCTCTGATCTCCCTGTGTGTGCTTTGTACAGTATGGTGTTTAATATAACCCAATGAATATAAGGCTCAGAATGTATTCTGACATGTTTTGTGGCTGGAGATCTGTCTGAAACCTTTATTTAGTGCTCATATCCACTTCTGAAAATCAGAAAGAGATTTCGTAATTTTCTCTTTTTTAAGTGAATAATTATTTGGCCAGCCCCTGATTTAAAATGTTCAGGTTGATATCAACTCTGTGATAATTATAGTAAAAGACAATTTGTAAAGCACAAGATTTTCACCACAAAAGTTTCACCATGGAGATGAGGTGGGGGACTGGGAGCAGCAGCTTCATGGATTCCCTTCGTCTGCCCTCTCCTTTCTGGAGAAGGACACAGGCCTGGAACAACTGCCCCTTGTCCCTTCCAATGTGTTTCAGTTCTGAGTCTCAAGGCTGTGAAGCTCTGCTCACTCTAGGAGATGACTTTTTGCTACAGCTGTTGCTCCTCTTTATCTTGAGAGTTCCAAGGGCAGAAGAGTCAGAAAGGAGGAGATTTCAGGCAGACACGGGCAATTTGTTTCTTCTCCAACTAGTTGCTTCATCTCTTTCACCAATAAGCAAGACATCTCTCCAGTGCAAGACAACCTCGCAGAGGTTGCAGCTCCCATAATCATTCCTGCACCTTGCTCACCATAGTTTCAGTCCCCACAGCTGACTCACTCCAGTGACCCAAGTAAGATTTGAGTTCCTTCTCTATCTCCTTGAGTGTGAGAAGCACAGAGCCTCCATGCTTCTGAAAAATGGCAGAAGTGGTCTAATATTTTCAAGTGAGGGGAAGAAAAAGGCTGTGCTATCTCTGCTGTAGTCATGCTCCATTTCTGTTTTAAGTACTAGTAAAACTAAGGAGAAATCTCTTTTTTTTTTTTTTTCCCCTCATACTGAATTACAGTGGGGAGACAATACCTCCACTTTTCAGTCCAGTCAAACTTCTGATTTCAGTGTTGCCTGTTGGACTTTAAGGACTGCTTATAGGGATTGGAAGGGTAGACGTGTGCCCCACTGACTGTACTTCTGAGTCATTGTGACATGGTCTGTTGAAGAAGGTTTTGCTCCTTAGGCAAATGAACAGGTAAATAATTAACTTGTTCTTTAAGGAAGTTCAGGGATCTTATCTCCTCTTACCTAAGGAACAACCTTGACTTAAGCATGACTTAAGTCCCCAGCATGACTTACTCTCCAGATCAAGTTGCCCAACATAACTCCTAGTTGCCCAACATAACTCCTGTCTATCTTTTTTAGCTAAATTATACCACCTGTCTGCAGATTTTTTCAGCTCCTCCAGTTGCACATGGTAGCTTTGGTGAGGCCTGGTTGGGAGGAGAAAGCTCTCTCCATGGGGAATATGCATTCTTCCTTCAAAGGTTTCCTTGCTTTGGGATTTAGGGTTGGTTTGTTTGTTTCTTCCATATTCTGTGATACTGCGTTGTGGTAGTAGCCTTACTAACAGCTGTCAACCCCCCCAACAGACAGACAGGCAGAGCAACCAAACCCAAGCCAGCCCCAAAACTAAATTCAAAATGTGTTCAGAGAAACATGCCACTTCAAAGGCAGGTGTAGAAGTCCCCCCGGAGCTCATTACTCCAGTCAGTGGAAGGGAGGGGTAAGGGAGAGTGTGGAGTGGGAGGCAGTGCCTGTTCTTTTCCAAAAACTCTAAGGATATGAGTAATAACCTGTCCTCTGGTCTCTTTCAATTGACCCCCAGACCCTGATCTCCTCTCCGCCCTAGCACCTCCGTCTCCTCAAAGGTGGACTGGGCAGGTGTATCCAGGAAAGATGCCTGCTGTCAGATACACCAACAGGAATCCTTCTCCAAGGGTGTTCACACAGACAAAAATCACTCTAGTAGTTCTTGCCTGTGCAATGTGGGCACAGTGGGAGCCTCACCAGCAGGAGGTGAGGCCAGTATCCATGGCTTGTTTGCTTCTCCATCTTTCCTGAGACTGTCAGGCTGGGAGGCAAGTGATATCTGACTGTGGTTGTAGATGGTGTGCCCTTTGGAGATTTGGGAATTGGTTTATATTAGACCTGTCAAATTAATTCCAGATGGACTAACATCCTGGGATTATGGCCTTTCTGTAAGTTTCTTTAGCCAGTGAGCTTGAAGGTTCCCCTGCAGAAAGAGGTTATTCTAAAATTATCTGTGTTTTTTAAAAACTCTTCTGACAAGAGTTTTGTAACTCTTGTCACTTCAATCTGTTCAGCTAGTCTGTCTTTCATGTCAGCTTGAAAGAAAAGCAAGAGTAAGTTTAGCAGGTAATGGATCATCTAACAAAAATTGGCTCTGATTCTTCAGTTGTTGCTGAGGTAGACAACTCACAGTACACTGAGGTTATTTCACCATGCAAGAATTATATGATGGAGGGATATAAATTTTATATCATACATGAAGGAGGCAAGACTTAGAGTGTCCATGGATTATGTGCCAGCACTGCAGCAAGTTCCCTGCCTTCTTTGCTGCTTTCCTAGCCTGCTGTAGGAGGTGTCTGAGAGGAGCATAATAAAATACTGCTATAGGAAGCCATGGAAGGGCAGAGAAGGGTGGCATTGTACGCAGCTTTTCTTCCTTGAGGGAGTGTTAATGGAGAATCTCTAAGTTACCACATGCACAGCTGTGTGAGCTGGTAAGACCTGTGGTGGCAGAGAGCACGTTCTCAGCTCTGCAGAGGTTCTGTGCTGCTGGGAAGGCGAGAGGTGATAGCAGAGAAAGGCTATGTGATCTCGTGTGCCTTGTGTGGAACAGTGAGGTGTGATAAGCAGCCTGGTGTTTTGGAGCCTGCCCTCAGAACTTCAGGGAGGTTGCGAGGCAATACAGCACATAGACGCGGAGTGCGAGAAGCGCTGTGAGGAGCCGGCATGCTGGATATCACACATGGCAGACATTGTGATGCTGGGTATCCCTGGAGAGAGAATACAGCAGAGCCGGCCCATGTTCCAAGGCTTCTAACAGCATTCCCGTGACTTTGATTGTTTGCCACTCATTCTCCCCATACGCAGGCAAGACCCACTGATCTGGGAAACTATTGCAGCTGTTGCTATAAGCCTCCAGAAGGATCTAAAAGCTAATTGCAACAGCTCAACCAGCTGTTAGAATAAGGACTACATTCTCAGTCCTCAGATCCTGGCGTGTCCCTGTGGGATGGAATTTCTTCTTCAGATCTAGGAGGTTGAGGGGAAGCAGCTGCGTTCTTTGCTGAGCCTCGACTAACTAGACCAGGAGAGACTTTTCTGCCAATCAGGAGACTGAAAACTAAACAGCTGCTGTAATTTCAGGCCAGATTATGAAAGTTTTTACAAGGGGCTGGGATGATGTATTCAATTGATGCACAGTGGAGCTAGCCTTTCTGTTTCTTTTAACTGTTTCCCTTCTCAATGCATGAGACTGACTGGACTAAAGCCCTGTGGGTCATCCTATAGTTTTCAACTTTTCTGGGAGAATGACATTTCATCTCCCACCTTTCCTTTCACTATAAATTAGTAAGGATTTTCCACCTCCTGCATCTTGGACTTGCTGTAGCAAGACAAGAGAAGAGCAATTGCGGTGCATATTAGCAGGAGAGTGAGAACAAGCAGAAGGATCTTACATAGTAGCAGTAATGGTGGGGAGTCTGCTGACTGCTGTTGCCTTAATCCACCAGGATGTGTATTTTTATTTAGTTCCTCCCAGGTGAGATAACATTGGAAATCATTTTCCCCATTTCAACTGTTACAGAGGAAGGTTTTTCATCGCAGTCCAGGGCAAGAATGGTGAGCTGAGGGCAGTGTAAAACAGTGGTTTGTGTAATCACCCTGCTGGGGGAGCACCTCTGAGAACCATGCAATTGCTAAGGATGAGATGCAGTAGCACATCTGGCTCTGCCACCTAGCTAATAAGCTCACTTGGACTCAGTTCTTTATGGAAGCACTGGAGTGTGTCGGCTCTACAGTCCCTAGGATGATCCACTTACTCAAATTATCCATTTTTTCCTTGTCCTGTAGGGCATCCCTGTTATCTTCCCTCCCTATTATCCAAGATAATAGAGAGCTGACTAGCAATAATGCAGTCACAATGGCTCCACAGTGTCTGAATGATTCCCATGTGATTGACATTGTGTGTCTGTCTGAAGCTTCCTGAAGAGCAATTCTCCATCCACACTTCTTCCATCAGTAGGCATTAGACAGAACAGGGTCCTGTAGTGCAAGTCTATTAAAGCCCAAGAAAAAATCTGTTTCCCTATGACAAACAGAATGAGATATGAATTATACAAATGGAGGGGCAATTCTTTATGCTTATATGACTTACTGTAGATGTGGATCAAGGTCATTGGGACATGGGGGTCTCTGTGTACTGTACTTGGGTTTCCTCAGCTCCCTGGGCCTATAGAAGAGTGCAGATAAACAGAGGGAGCAATGAACATCTCAAATGTTTTTGTGTCTGCCACCAAGCAAAAGCAGACTACTCAAATGGAAATAGCAAAGGGGTTTAATGCCAAACTGTCATGACTCTTGCCTTTCAACATATGAAGATTCTGGTCTGTATCAGAAAAAAGCATTTAAGAAAATTTAGCCTGATCATGCTTAAGTGAGTCAAGGTTTTCCTTCTCATCGTATTTCTAGCCCAATAAGCAGGTCTGGAAATCTCACAAGAAAACCTGTTTTCTAGATTGGTTTTGCTAACTTGGTGAAGATGGATATAATTATCACTGAAATTCTAGTTTACCATCAGAGCTGAGGCTTATGTGGTTCATCACTAGTAATCACAGCCTACTGAGGTTCATCTCAGTGGTACAATACCACTGCCTTTTTGCTGCAGGTGGACCAAAGTGGGAATGAGAACAGGATCTGTGTCCTCCACGTGTTGAAAATGAGTTCTGTGACTAGCTTCAGTGTTGAAGGGCAGGAGCCCAAAGCTGCCCATGGTTTGCAGGGCCTAGGGGCTTTCAATCCAGTTTTGTGCTTAGCCTTGGCATCCAGATAAACATGAGTAGCATCTCATGTAGATGGAGATTCCTTGTGAAGCTTAAAATGCAGTGAAAGGCTCAGATTCTATCTGATATAAATCATAATATTGACCCATGTACATTGAATTATACTGGCAGACCTGGTTGCCTAAAACTAATTACAAATTTGATATGCTTTCTATTCAGCCAACATTTTGTCACTGGATTTTTTCTGCAAGTAGTGCTAACTTCAGTTCTCAGCCCACTGGCTGCTTTGAGGCATTGTAGCTTTGACCATTCCTTTGCTTTCTCAGAGTTTTTTGCAACTCCTTACCTTTGTGCCGTGGCAGTCACTGCCTAAGTAGCGTGCCATGCGTGAGGGGAAGGCAGGAACTTTAAAAAAATAGAAAGTGAATTATGCACTTTCCAGAACTAATCTTCAGACACTTGATCTGTGCTAAAATGCATGAGGCTTTAGGGATTTGTGAACATTTTCATGAATAATAAGAGCTTCACAAATAACAGGAGAGTGAACTCTCACTGATCTTATTCCCAAATCTTTTATATATATAAGAGATATGACTGGCTCTAGCTTTCAGAAGGAGTTTGGTGGCAGGTCACTTTTTTTCTGATCAACAAAGAATAGGGCATGTGGGAAAGAAAGATGAAGCACATTATTTGCAGGGCTCCCACATCCATGAGTATTCTTGACTTTTATAGGTTTTTCAGTAAATTAGCATAACTACATTATCCAAGATTTCTTGCAGTTGTTTTCCCTCCCCAAGTTGATGTGACTGAGAGAGAATGTGAATGCAACAGCTTAAAAAGAAGACGAGAGGAAATTATCATATTTAATATTGTTTATACAGAAACTGGCATACTTTATAGAGCATCATCTGATTAACTCATTTCCAGCCCTGCGGCATGTGTGCGTCTGTGACGGCAGGGAGGAGAAATGAGAGCTGGGCTGTGTTTTTTCCTGGCATGAGGAACTGTTGCTGTAACACTTGTGTGGCTGGCAGTGTGAGACATAATATTACCTAGAAGAAAACCTTTAAGTGTTGGATTAATTTCCCACCATCTGTATTCTGTCTGTACTGGAAATCTAGATCCAGAGAGAAAGACTGGGGAACAGCTCTGAGTAGTTGGCAGATTTGGAGAAATGAGTAATATTTTCAGAGACTCCTTACTAGTCAGCAGTTTGATGGCTGCAAGAGTTTTGTCATCTGAGGAGCCAGTTTTGAAAAAGCCTCTTTGGCCCAATGTCGCAAAAAGATTGCCAGAGAGGAGCAGTGCCTTATTGCAGAGGTGCTGCCAGTTGCAATTAGGGACAGGTTGCTGGGTTCTGGCAGCTGAAAAAGGAATGCCAAGCCCTAAGGAAGCATCCAAGGAAATTGAACTAAAAGTTATTACCAAATGGAATTTGCTGAAAAGGTGTACTGTTGTGTCAGGATGAAACCTCGCAATGAAGCAGCCATGGATGTAGGGAGAGGAAATGGTGAATGGTAGAAGATCAAAGCAGAAAGGACTGGAAGGAAGAGGGAGCAGCAGAAGGAAAAGGTGAATTTCAGGCACCTGTCATTTCTTCTTTGGCTGCAGCTTGCATCAGCAGTGAACCAAGGAGAGCAAAACCCTCAGGGGAGAAAATAAGTCGCTGAATATTCAGTGTAGCTGCCTTGTGCAGAGCCCAGAAGGGATGGCCCTATCTCAGCTGCCCCCCAAAGCACAAAGGGTCCTTCACAATGTGCAACGTGACAGGGAGGTAGGGGGCTGAGCGTGGGTGGTGCAGCTGCTGATGGGAGCTCCGCCTGCTGTAATGTGCTTATATTTGTGTGTTGTTTTCTTCTCTTCTAGGTAAGTGCATAAAGTGCTAATGAATGGTTCTAAGACACTCTGGTAGATGCTATACTGGGATCTCTCTGGCTTCTCCAAAGAGGAGGAAAACACAGCCCTCTCTGAAATGGTAACACCATAATCTGTGAAGTAGATGTGTCGGTGATTACTGAGCCGTCCCCCTGTACTTCTGTCTGTAAATCTGGTTTTTTTTGCATTTAGTGATAACTCACAGCCAGTCAGAAATGCACACACTGTTTTCCTCAGCCTGGGGAGTTCCACCCCCAGCCCCAGGTGACAACAGTCCCCTTGATGCCGTAGCAGAGCTTTCATCCCATGACCTGCATCTTGGCATCTGCCGCCTTTTGCTCCCACTGTTTCCAGCTCTTCTTCAGGCCTCCCTATAGGGTTGGTAGATATTTTCTAGAAGAACAATCTAAATATCAGCTCAAAAGTATTGTGGCCTTTGTTTCACTTTCTGCCTTTAGAAATTATTGGATATTTGGACACTGCAGAAATCCATACAGTCACATTTCATACCTTACCTCATCAGGTGCAGGGAGCTCCCTGGACAAGATTTTCGAAATTCCTTTTCCTCTGGCTGACTTCTGATTCACCCAGTGGGGGTTTGTTTTGAGAACATAGTGACAACCAAGCAAAAAAGAAAATTCAGAACAGCACTTAGGGCAAAGCTCCTTGGCAGTGAGATGAATTGAGCTACTCAAGGGAAGTGCTGGAAATGGCATTGTTTGTGATCTTTAAAACTCTCTAGGTCAGAAATTGCAGGGAGAAGTTCTGTGCTTGGCAAATGGACATGCTGGTGGAGACGATGGGTCTTTCTCATCTCTGACAGCTTTTATTTATTATTATAATTTATTGTTTTATTAGCTTCGGATCGTTGACTTCACCTCTAGCTCAGTTTTGCTGTATATACTACACAGTCCATTATAAGCATGGAACTAAATGAAATGCTTTTGTGCTGATATGGTGCTTGTTTGTTTCCCAGTGGAGCAAGGTGATATAAGAACATGCATTAAATATATTTATGACAAATTTATCATCTATTACTTTTATTTAGAGTGGTTTTGAAGTAAAGTAGATTCTGCTGGAAAACAAACATCTTTCTGAAGGCCAACAACAAATCCAAAAGCATATTTGCATCCTTACTGGTTTTGTATTTTGCGTGTTTTGGAGTTTTTAAATTTAATTTTTTTTTTTTTTTACAAAGACACATACAAATCTACAAAGCTGCAAGGGAGGTACCACTTGTGTGTTTATCACAAACCACTTTGTTTCATATGCAGCTGGTGCAATAGATCCTGGCTCATCAGTGCTTCCTGGGGGAGATATCACTCTCCTGTTTTTTTAAGAACTAGAGTAGAGACAACACAGCTGAAGATACAGTTCATGACTGTTCTTCATGGTTCTGAGCTGGAATAGCTTCCCTGAGCTGGGAGGCATTTTGGAGCTACTCCGTCAAATCTTCATTGCCTTAAGATCAGGAAAGCAATTCAGCATTCAAGCATTTGGCTATCATTAAGCAATTTTTTTTTTTTTTGTATATGAAAAGCTTATCCTTTAGTAAAGAAAGAAAAGGGAAGATACTGTTGGGAGAGAAAGGAAATCATCACTTGATTTCTTGTCTCTAAAAAAATGGCAGGTATATGTACCTGTATATGTTTCCTGAGAGCTGCAGAGCTGTGGTAAATGCCAAGCCTGGATGTGTGTTTTAGAGCAGTATGTGCTTCCCGAAAGGAAAATGATGCTTACATTAGATAATAATGTCAAATAACTGAAGAGATTTTCTCTTGAGGTTGAGAGCCTTCCTTCTCGGAATGTCATCTACTTCCTGTCCTGATATACTTCAGGGAAATATTCTTGCTTCCAGACTTTTAACCTTCCTTAGTGTCTACCATTTCTCTAGGATATTAGCTTTTTGTTGCTGTCACAGCCTCACTGATAGGCTTCAGCAGGTCTTAGCCCAGGTTGCAGCTGGGCTTATCTGGCTTAGCCAGATAAAATGCAGCTACGGTGTCCTGCACTTCAACCATGTTTATGAACATACCATGAAACTGAAATTCCTCAGGAAGAAATGCTTTTCATCATTTCTTCCCATAGAGCTAGATTACCTTATTATTAGAAACCTATTAAAAATATCCTTCTACTGGGAAATGGTTAGAAAACCTTGAGTACCCTTTTGTGGGGGTTCAGTTTTTATTTTTGATCTTTTCATCCTTTTTAGCCAGACCTTTTTCCTCCTTTTGTGGTTGTCTTTATTAATTTGATCTGTGGTTTGGTTTGCTGTTTCTCAACTCACTTCCCCAAAAAAACAATTACAATTAGATTTTGGGGGAATCTTAGGGCCTTCAGTAAGCCCTTCATCCTCATCTGTAACCAGCAGGAAGGTAGTTGGTATAAGAGTTTGTATCCATACACAGTAAAGTCAGCTGACATTACCTCCAATGGTGACCATTTTTTAGTGAACTGAGCTAACGTATGATGTTCATGAATCCTGTTTCTTGTTTCATTTTGTCTTTTTTCCCTTTCACTTTCTGCACTGTACCATCCCTGACTGTGCATCTTCTGGGCTCTTCTCTCTGAGGCTGTGGAAGAGACCTGCCAGATTCTCCCATTCTCTAAATGCACTTTTACAAACATCATTAGGGAGCCTTGTGGATGGTGATCACTACATCTAGTGGTGCTGCACCTTGCAAGCAAAGCTAACAGGAGGCAGGACTCAAAAAGCAGTAGTGAGGACAGATTTTAATTTTAATGCTGAGAGGTTAGGTAAGAAGTCATGAAAGAGCTTGGGAAAATGTAAACATTTATATACCATAATAAGACCCTAAGGCTGTAGCTGTGTTTGAAAATGCTTCCAAATTTGGCTCCTGAAAGCGTAAGAACAGGCAAGCTGCTAAATATTTCCTCCTCATTCCTTGTTTCCCATATTCTCCACCAATTAATTTGCTTTTCTTCTCCTTCTCTGGCCTTTCTTTGTTTTCACATTCTGGTTTTTTTCTGATCTTCTGTCTTGATTGCCTGAGTGATTCTTCTCTGTCCCACATACTTCTTTTTGTGTGTTTGCATTTTTTCTTAATCTACAGTAAAGCCAGTGCCTGATTGTCTTTGAAAGTGGATTCTACCTGAGCTATTTATCAGCTATGTAGATTGTACTTCCTTCATCTTGTTAACTATTTGGTATATAAAGACATATTGCATGCAGTCACTGGATAATTCAGTTATAAACTATGCTGCATACAATTTCCATTTTTTGTGTGTCATTGTGGGAAGTGATGTGAAAAATTTCATCCTGATACAGTTGATTTTTTTGTTTCTCCTTTCCCTCAAAAATTCCTGGCCCTTTTCTCCCAATATCCCTTTGGGTTATTAGCGCTCTTCTTCCATGGATCAGTTTAGTTGAATCTATTGCTGTATGGGTTTGATCACATGGATCCTCATCAAGTGAATAAGAGTTCAGTGTTCCTGAGAATGAAGGAGCCTGTGCACTGGCAGGTAGCATCCAAGCACTCGTTACACATTGCAGGATGTTATTTCAGCCTAAACTGTAGCAGTGGGGGCCCTCTTAACACCTCTGAACTGAATTTTGTTCAACAGTCACAATCAAACTGGATCCTTAATACTTGCAAATTGTTGTGTGGGCCAAGAAGTGTATTTACACGGGGCTTAATACACAAAGTTCCCAGATGATACAGAGAGCGCTGGAGGAGAGAAGAAAATGTTTTGAGCTTCTTGTTACATAGTAGTCACTTTTGTCCAGTGGTGTCAGCATTACCAACATAATGGGCTCAACATCGGTCAGAAAGAACCCAGACTTTGGCACAACATCAGAGCTTTTATGGGCCCCCAGAGACTGAGATGTTGTGAAAGGCTGGCAAGTCCCGTCTGACGATGATATGCTGTCTTTAAAGTGCCTGTGTGCATCAGTCTGTGTCAGCTGGTGAAACAAATCCAGCCAGCAGCTCTCTCTTGGTCCTGTACTTTCATTTGGTGATAAAACAACTGTTGAAGTCTCCCAGATGTGTGCTGTGGTGCTGTTCAAGTAAGGAGGAAAAGGAGCCATAGGACAAGAGGACCTTTGATAGATGCTAAATTGAGGAGGGGAACGGTCATTCCTGTCTCCTGGGCTTGGGTCCAGCTGAACATGCGTAGGTGGAGCAGAATGTAAATGTCTGTGCGGGCAGTGCAATGATCTGGATCTGAGATGATTTGGAGGAGGTGTGTTACAGCAGTTAAATGCAGGACATTTATTTGCTGGGAGCTGACTTTGATCTTGGAACAGGACTAGTGTGTGAGATGAATTTTGCTAGGTCTTGGTCTGTTTCCAATTGAGTGACTCCTGCATGAGGAGATGGATGAGATTGGAGAGCAGCCTGCATTGCAAGGGTCAGCCTGGGTCTTCTCTTTGGGGGATGCATTTTCTTGGCACTTGGGCTATGTCAGACAGCAAAACTGGCAGAAAACATCAAGAATTAGGGAACAAATCTAGAAACTGAAGATATTAATAACTCACTGTATGGGACAGTATCTGCTTCATTGATTTGGAAGCCCAAGTTTCTTTCAAGAATTTATTTTTTATATCTTGCAACCTCTGGTTTCTTTGGCATAGATCCTTACATTGGTTTCTGGGATTCTAGAAGATTTCTGGATTTCTAGAGGTAGTATCTCTTCCCATAAACTTATTCAAAAAACCCTTCTACTTTAGGCATCTTGTGCCTCCTGTTATACACAGAGCTCCGTATGGATACAATAAATGTTTCGGTTAAAGGTTTAGATGGGAACACAGATGTCTAAGACTATTTCCAGGAAACCTGTAGAATTTTCCAGTACTCCTCTGACCTACACATAATGGCTGCAACACGTGCCACAAAAACTATGTTTACATGGATGACATTTAGGCTGAATGGAAATACAGCCTCTCCATTATAAAATTAATTAATTAATTAATTAATTAATTAAAATTAATTTCCTAACCACTTTCCTGACTGGAAAATGCCTGACTGCCTTTGTTGGTCCCTTTCTCTCTCTTTGCCTGCCCTTTAGACAGGGCTACTGAATGCAGGATGCCAGTTCTGGCTGCCCATGCTGTGGCCATCCCTGCCTTTGTTTTACAGTCAAAGCCAGATGTGCTCTACACCATCCTAGAAATTATGAGCTTCTATTTTTTTGAGAGGTCAGGCTGTGGGAAGTACCCACTCTGACCTGAGTCCCTGCAAATCTTTGGGCCCACCACAATACCACCAGGGAGGACTCACAGCAAGGTCATTCTGTGCTTGCATTGTCCTCCAGAGAGATCCACATGCCAGCAGAGTTAATTACACTAACAGCCACTGAAATTATATTGGCCCACCACTGGCCTAGTGAGATGAATATCTCTCTTTCTTACTCACAGGGGGATGTTAATGGTATTTTTATTAACTGGTGACCTGTTGACTGCTATTAGAATATAGATTGTATGCATAAACCAGGTCAGGGTACTGAAGATATGATTATAGAGCAATTACTGTGTCAGCCAATGTGGCCTCTAATCAGAGCTGGCAAAGAGCCTTTGGAAGCCTGAAAACTGTTTTTGGAGTCCAGCAAGAAGAAACAGCTTTGGATCAAAGTGGGTATTGTGGCTTTGCATCTTTCTGGAATTAAATGTCTGATTTTTATGATTAGGATGGGCAGTCAAGGCAGAAAGAAGTCTTAAGAAGCTCAGCTTTTAGTGGAACAGAACTGATTAAGGGAGTTCAAAATTTGCAAACTTTTTATTTTTCTCTTTTGGTTTTGTTCTTCCTTTTCTCCCTTTGTTATTATATGGTTTATGTTTATTTCACTGAGCTGGCTGAGGATGCTAATTCTGCTCTTGCCCTTTAAAATGAATTGCAAGGTCATGTGGCTGAGTGTCTGGAATGTCAGTACAATTATTACACTAATACATGCATTTCATTTCATGAGGGCCATAGCTACAGAACCAGGTTTAGAATTGTTCGACATTTGTCAGAATTATTAAAGGGAAAAAGGAATGATAAAATTGAGAGCTGGTGTGTCAGATGTAGAACCAGGGGCTGGCTTTCTCTTATGAGCAACAATTCCTTTGGAGATTGGATTGAATACCCTGATTCCCAAAGACTACCTTTGTTTCATTAACAGCACCACTGCTCCTACTCAAGTGACTGAAATAGGAGGAAGAACCACTTCATATGGATAAGAGCCCAAGGCTCACGTGTGGCTTGACTGGTGCCTGTAACCACATTTATATTATCTGCATTTATGGATTAGACAACAAACTGTGTTGAGCTTACCAGCACAACTGCCAAATACACTTAAATTTGATTTTTTGCAGTGGTGGGGATTGGCTTTACTGGAGACCAGGGCACAGCACTATTTGCATGTTTATGATCCTCTTCCAAAAAAAAAAAAAAGTATCCTAAATTGTCTGAGATTTGAAAAACTAAGTAATCTCATGGTAATCTGAGACTGAAACTGGATTTTTAACTCTGGTTCTCTCGTTTATGAAAATAACATATGTGTTGAGATTCAAGAGGAAATGAAATGCTTATAGATTTCACTTTATGATTAATATCTCCTATATTGCTTAGAGAATAAATTATCTTCTCTCTGCTTTAGAATTGGAATTCATCTTAAATAGGAAAATAAAATTTGAATTGTGAGTCTGTACCAGGCTCTCTGTTTTAACAGAATACAGTTGCATGCAAAAGCTTGAGCGGGAAGGCATGTTTATATTTTTTCCATCACATTTTGAATTATCTCTCCAGTTTCTGTTGTTGTCAATGTGGTCAGTATATTTTGTGTATTCAAAAAAAATCATCCATTGATCTTCTGAGATTTGCTTTATTCTATCTGCTTTTTAACATGTGAATGAAAAGGGAGTATTCTGAGGGCACAGCAAGAGGGAAGAGCAAGTGATTAATGTTCTTCCTGAACCAAATGTCTTGTGAAAGTAAAGGGAAAAGTGTCCTTTCCCTGCCAATGTGTGGTTCAGTCCACCACACAATGATGGCAATTCTTTTCATGCTTTTTTTTTACCTTAAAGCTTACTTTTTATGTTGTTTCCATAACAGTGTTTACTTCTTAAAAAAAAAATAAAAAAAGGAAAGGACTTTCTTATCACTATCTGGGGGGAGAAGAAACTTGGTGAAATGTAACACAAAACATCAATAATGAGAATGACGCTGAAAAACACTATACATTATTATTTCAGGAGCTGTGATTTTTAAGCTGATATGATGATTCTTTGTGGTTTGACTTATTATCTTTTAATACCAAGAGTTGCTACTAAGGCAAATTTTCTTTCTTATGCAGTTTTTCTCTGACAAACTTCCAGCAGTCTGGCATCTTATTTAATACTCTGTGTGTCAGAAATTCCCATTTCAGAGATGACTCTGTTTCCATCAAAGCTGCAGCCGTACTTCACAATTTCACTTATTAACAGCCTACTGAGATAATTGGGTCTGCCCAGCTCATTAAAAATAAAATATTGATGTTTTCTTAGGGTGGATGTAATTATCTTGCCCCCACAGGGAACAGGCAGCATAAAGGAGGGATGGTGTGGTCTAATACACATCCTGCTATGCACCTGCTTACTGCTCTGCAGCAAAGGAAATTAGGAATTTCTGGTGCAGTTACAATGGGTGAAGGTGGCAATGCAGAAGAAAATACTTCCTTTCAAGCCTGGACAACAGGTTTGGTGGTTTTTTTTTTTTTTATTTTTCTTTGGGTTTTTTGATTTTTTTTTTTCTTTGAATAAACTGGGTCCAACAGGAATGTGTCACAATGCTTCTCTCTGGTATACTTTACTGTGCTGTAGTATTCTATGTAGAATACAATTGCCAACACTTAATTCCAGGCAGGGTTGTCTTCTCAGATTTTGTATAACAATGAACAGCAAAGGAGCATGTTCCTCTTCACTGCCCCCTTGAAGTTATTTAAGACAAGATTATTTGAGTCAGTTCTACAAGAAAAAACTTTAAGCTTCAGCTTGTCTTTTCTGAGATTTTTTTTGACAGCAATTTCTTCAGTGCCTTGTACTTTCTCTCTGTAAGGCACTGAATGGGTTGCTCTCAAATTCAGCTGTTAAGAGGTTATCAAATGTATGATTAAATTGCAAAGACATCAAGCCACCACAGAACCACAGGTGGACTAGGAGCACTAGTATCCTCCCATGACCTGAGTTACCCAATTTTCCTTGTCTGATTGTAACTTTGAGATGCTTTAATGGTGCTCTACGGGCAGTGGGTTTTAATTTCCCATTGGTAAAAATGGATATGGAAGACGTAAGTATGAAGAGCACTTTTTGCTCCCTGTCTCATTCTTTCTAATTGTTTTAAATAAGTGTTAGAAGACAGACACAAGAGAAAATCTAAAATCAGAGAGCATTTAAGTAACTTATATGTGCCTGTCTTATTATTCTGTTCTGAGTACATAGGCTCTCAGGTCTCATTGAGAGTATCCTGTTCCATGTGCTCTGTGGTGTGCTGCAGCTGCTGCTTAATCCTGGTTAGAAATAGATTGAGACACCTCACTGCATGCATTGCAAAGCCACTGAGGGTTCAAGAGCTTGGTAACACGCTGTTGGGTACTCTCACTGTTATAAATACATCTTGAACTTCCTTAGAGCTAGAACCTCACTTTTGGTCCTTTACCAGAGCATCACTGCTGTGGAGTGGTCTGGTTGGAGGCACTGGTCATTGACTCACTCCCTTGGGCAGGTACAGTGCTCACTATGAGCAGATGTAGTGTTCTGACAGAGACAGACATGTAAGGCACTGGACAAGTTCACCAACTTGTTCTTCTGAAAGAACAGTAATTACTTTCGAGGGAAAAATTATTTTATAGAAAGTTTCTTTCCAAAAGCCCCCACTTTGGGGGCAAGTAGGCACTGCTGAGTTACGGAGTTTGGTTTTGTTAAGTACTGTTTCTGTATGTACAGCAGCCCTGATCCAGATGACTTTGGCACTAGGAAGAATTGCAACATCCATACCAGGATGATCTGAGAGGAAACAAATTTCCTGCAGTTTTCAAGCCTGGTGGTCTGTGGCCTGGCTGTAGGTGTTTCTTTTCCAAGTTGAGCTATTACTAGCTTAAAAACTGAAAAAGTCCTGTTGTACTCTCTTCTCTATCAGCAGCATTGCTGAGGGATTTTTCTCTTTCTTAGGAAGGCTCCTATTCTGGTGTGCCACAAATGATGTATCTAGCTCTGCAAAATGACTGGAGGCAGCATTATAATTTCACAAGTTTGCTTCTGCAGTCAGCTCCAAAGTGCTTCATATGGAGGTCGATGATAGATGTCTCTTGAGCAGGAATTAGGGAAAATAGACCAAAAGCAGCAGGGTTTATTCCACTTGTCTTTCAAGACCATGCTGTCTCAGACTTGGCAAAGTTGGAGCCCTCTCACTGTTACTGGGACTGAAAAGTCATCTACTTCCAACATGCCAGTGAACAAAACCTAGAAGATGGCCTTTAAATAGGCCACTTCCTCCTTCAGCAGATAGGGAATAAATGGTCACGTTTCTGAAAAATCTGGCCATGTTGTGACTATAACTGTCACAGTAGAAATTGCTGGGCCCTGAGCACTTTGGTATATCTGGCTTTTGTTTAGATAATGGAAGCTGAGCAGTTTGGAAAAATCTGTCCCTAATTATTGGTGCAGAGCCCTTGAAAATCTGCCCCCAAGCTCTTCTCAAATAAAAATCTGGCCTCATGGGCACAACACTGTCAGAAACAGAGCCTGGCATAAAGTGCTTCTTATCCTTTTCAGTGATTTTGTCCTCCTGTGAAGTTTCTAATTTATTTTAATTGCTTTAAAACTTTTTAAATGAGGCTATTTAATGGCTAGGATTTTGACTTATGTATCGAAGCTTCAGTGCACTCCACATTAAATGGCGTGTATTCCGTTATGCCTAAATTCTATTGTTATGCCTGCCCTTTGTGCTGGCTTTTCATTTTCCAGTTTGGGGGTAGTTGCATTTCTAGGGCTCCCATCTGTCATAATTTAGTGTTTCTTCAGCACTTTTTCTCATCTTACGAAGCCATTCAGCATGTCCAAATATTGCTTTATGCCCGCATGGACAATGCTCGCTGTCATCGGCGACGTCTATTCTGTTTCACAAAGGGAAGCCTTGCGGTACATCTGAGTGCTGACTGAAGGCAAAGATGTCTCTTTGAGCCACTGGGTTGTAAAGAGATGAACTCACTGGCCATCCTCTCTCAAAGCTTTTCAAGAGCCTGACTGTTCATGGGGGATTCTTTGCATGGACCACAATTGAACCCAGTTCTTCCTGTGATTGCTATTTTGCAGAGGGTAGCACTATGTAAAAGTAGGCATGGAGTTCTGTTGAATTGAAGGAAATATTCCCTGATGCCCATTGGTTAGAGCTAAAAGGCTGAATTCACATTTTCTTAATTAGAGGATACATGCTTTCAGGGGGGTACCATTTTGGATGGTGTTTCTCCCAGCCCTGTCTCCCATCTGAAGTGGTATTCTTCACTGCTCTTTGTTGGTGAGCAGCAGCAAGAAAGGTCACTTTGAAAATGTATCTGCCCACAAGTGGGGAAGGGGAACGGGGTCAGACCCAGCAGAGAGGTAAATGGATAATGCAGCGAGTTAGAACTAGGTCACGAGACCCACCTTACAATGCCAATCTTTGAAAAAGTAGTCAGAGTTCTGTTACAACTAAGGAAGTAGGGGCTTCTGCCTCTGTGTTTCTTTAAGAACAGGTCCAGAGTCATGATGCCAACACAATGCCAAGAGGTGGGGACATCCATTCCAGTGGCTACAACAAGGTTAATGAGGCCACAGAGATTTTGTACATTCCCTTGGCAAATTGGGAAATCCCCTTGCCTCAGTTTCCATTTGTAGCACAGGAATCATAATGCCTCTCTGTTTCACAAAACCGCTCTGAATTTTTTTTCCAGTCTTCTATTCACTTGCTTTTGTAAAAGCAAACTTTTTGCATTTGCAAAATCAGCCATGGCTAGAAAGCAGCTTTCAAGGGGTCTGCCAACTATGTGTTGAAGATAGTACAATTAACTTAATTATTAGGGAAGTAGGGTTTCTTAAATATAGACTGTAAGCATGGAGAGATCTAAGCTCAGGCTTGATTTAACAGGAAAAGTGCCACAGATTGCATGACTACTGACACATGTTATTTACTGGCCTGGGCAAAGGAGATTCCAGCACAAGTTTCTGCTACTGTAGAAATCGAAGTAATGAGTTTAGCTCCAGGAATATCAGTTGTTACATTCTTCAGTTGCAATGCAACTAAAATTTCAACTCAAAAGTTTTATTGAGGACACCTTCAGGTTAGATTGACTTGTATTTCACCTTAATTTGACATTGTTCTAAGACAGACCTGGAAGACTTTCAGGGGTGTGTTTGGTTTTTGGTTAGGATTTTTTCCCATTTTGCACAACTACTGCACCAGATGTGACAGAAGAGGCTCAGTAGAGACTGAGATAACAGGAATCCTCTGAAGCCAGGCAGAGGTGCACTGAAACAGTTGGGGATGACTGAGTGTTGGAAGAAATCTGTATTTCATTAAGTCAGGAGCACTGTGTGCTTTCTGGAAATGTGGCAGGTAAGGAAAAGGAGTGATCTCTGCTATTTCTTACTCTGTATCTGCATTTACTCACTGACATCCATGCCAAATTTTAAATTAATTTAGCCCCACATTGCTCTTCTGTGTGTTAAGTGCTAGGTGAAATTCAGACAGATGGGTTGTCAGCAGCTTAACAGATACGCTCACCTCATTCTGATGTTTTCACTTATTTATTTAGTTTAAAGGCACCCCATTTTCCCATGGCCATTTAAAATACAAATCAATAAATAAGAATGTCTGAAGGAGCTCTAGAAGGATTAGGGATTGTCTCCCAAGAGGCCCACTGACATTTCTGCTCTCTGAAAGTCCCTGCTCTGCTGCCTCTTCTACCAGCAAACCTTGATTCCAGCAGCCATCTGATTAAACAACAAAGCATCAGCAAGTACTAAAAATCCCTTCTCTTGGGCCACTCGGCACTGACAGCAAGGGCAGAAACAGAAAATGATGAAAAGGGAGCAAGTCTTTTGGTGCAAAACATGTCTCTTGGTACCCTATAGAGAGCTGGAAGATGAAATGTTTTCCTTTGTATGATCCTGGCTGGTCTGCTGCTTGCTGTGTCCTAATAGCCTAGATGCTGTTTGTAAGTAGACTGAGGTTTGATTTGTATCTTACGCACCACTGTGTGTGTATGTGAGGTTGTGCAAATAACGGCTGTTAACTCCATGATTAGACTCAGGTATCCAAACATTACTCCATGTGAAATGATGTTTTACAGAATCTCCTCTGTGAGACACTACCAGACCTTCCCACAGTATGCCTGCCCCCTTGTTCTTTCTTTGGCAGCCCCCCTCGATGTGGAGCTGCAGACAGCTCTGGTGCTCTGCCTTGGCTTGCACATGCAACACAGCTGATGCTCATTTGGGCAACCCCAGACCTGCCCTAACCCAGGACCCTGCAGGACTGCCCAGCTGGTCTTTGTAGCAGTGCCAGGCTAGCACAGCCATGCTGCTTTTGGGACCCGATTAACATCCCCTTCCAAATACCAGCTGGGGAGGATCCATGGGACAGGGTGCAGGAATAGCTGCTGGAGTTGGTGCTTGATGTGTCTTGTCCCTGTGACTCACAGATCTAATAAAGCTGTGAATTTTAGGGCTTTCTTTTTCAGGAGTGTTGTTATAGTTGGTATATTTCTTAAAGTCACAGCTCTTGGTGACATACTATTACATGGAAATCCAGCCTCCTGTTTTTTTCTTTTTAAAGGAAGTTTCTAGTCCTTCTGGGTAGACAGAAGAGAATTATATTAAAAGGAATGGAGAGAGTGGAAAAGAAACTTACTATGTGGGTTTTTTTTAAAGAAATCACTTCTTTTTAGGCAAGCATCCTGCATTTGGAGGAAGGGGATAAGTTGTTTGGTTTTTTTTCAGTCTTTAAGGCCACCTTTATCAAGGTAGATTTGCCACTTCCATCATACGCCACAAGAGTAATTTATTCTTTGCTGGCCATATCCTAGAGCAACCAATACCAAAAACATGGACAATGTTGTATTTAGACCGTGCTGATACTAGATGTCTTGCTTTTCAGGTATTTGACTTGCCTGACTTTTAGTTTTCAAACCCATACTCTTGCTCAGTATGGGAGGTAATTCTCAAATCACACTTGAGTTCTAATCCTTTGCTAATGGGAAACAGTTGTAGAATTGACTGAGGGGTTTTTACTCAGCAGACTGAGCAAATACAGCAGCTCTACTCCTTCTCTCTCAAATTTGCCTTTTAATTTTTGCCTCTGAATTATGAAATGCCACCTCCAGTAGCCACTGCCATGAGCAAGGAGCATTAATATTGATGTTGGAAGGTCCTGCTGCTGTGCAGCAGAGTGGTTTAAGGGTCAGAATGATCAGGGATAGTATCAGAGTAAATAAACTCAAGGTCCTGTTTGTATTTTTTTTCATTTATCTTCCCTCACTCCCCCCTTCACCTCCCACCCCACCCTGCCCCCTCCCCCCCCCCCCACCTCCAATTCCAGGCAGAATTAATAAAATAAAATAATTTAAAAGAAGGGGAAAAGAGTGAAGTGACAGATCTGCTAGGCTGCTGACTCAATTGCTTTGTAATGTTTTCTGCCTTGCCGGCTTCTTTCTATCCCTGCTGCCACCTGTCAGGGCAAAGGCAGTGCGACAAAGCCCAATGCGAATTGAGCTGTGCTATCTGATGGCAGCAAGCCACAGCCTGTCTCTGTCTGGAATGAAAAAGAGGCTGGATGGCCAAGAGGTTTGGGAGGGTGGCTTGCAGGTTTGCAGTAGGGATGGGAAAAAAGTGTCAGAGCCTCTTCATTGTGTCTCTTTCTCATAAAACTGAATGAGCAAGGCTGACTCTGGGCTTTTTTTTCTTGTGGCAGAAATTTTCATAACTACTGTTATTACCTTTTCCTATGAGGAAGTCAGAGCTAGTCTTTTAAGCTGCCATAGAAGAGACAGTGATACTGCCTCCATGCTTGCCTGTGACCCTGAGCAAGGCACATTGTGCCTCCTCCTGCTGCCTACACAGTCACCATGACCTGCTCCCAAGTGTGGTTCAAGGCTCTTGTGTGTCAGCCATGGGGATTGGTTGGATAGTTATTAATGCCAAAGTGGCATTGCCTTTTGAGAGTGGGTTGTAAAGCTCCTGAGAGTGTGGACAGTAAGATGGTACTTTCCCAAGTACCATCCTCCAAGGCAGTGGAGGCAGAAAGAGCTGCCCAGTGTGAGTAGAGGGCCTGTGGAGAAGAGCTGCTGCAGCACAGCTGTCCAGCTGCCCAGGCAGGGAGACCTGTCAGCCCAGCAGCTGTGCTTGCACAGGTCCCTTTGCTGGGGACCTCAGACAAGCCACCCTCCCTCCATGGCAAGCTGGAGAGCGAACTGACAGCAGGACCCTCTGGTACTTTCCTTTTGGACCTAACTATGTGGAAATGGCAGCATAATGAGATACATTTTTGGAGTTAGCTGCTGGGTTTTTTTGCTAGTGACTGATGCCAGCACTGGGGTGCTTAGTGTTATTACAAAGGAGCTCCAGCATAGTTGGGGATCACCACTGCCACAGTGTGGAATGATGTCATGAAGGTGAAATAGATACAGCTCAGGTAGAAGAAATAGGTCTTTTCCACAATGAATGCCAGCAGTGCAGTTGACATTCACAATTTCTTCCCTTGGAATTCAGACTGTGCAACTAAAGTCTTCAAGACAGCCCTCTTTCCACAGGCCATCAAACAGCAAGGGCTTGACCAGGCCATCATGGCAGCAACAATTGCAAATGGGTTGGGAATGGCAATCCATGAAGGATGCAAATACATTAACTCTTTTCTGCAGGAGTGTCCAGTGTGACATCAAGACTTTGTGGAGGGTTTGTTTGTTTGTTTGTCTATTTGGGTTTTTGTTTGTTTTGGTTTTTGTTTTGTTTGTTGTTGTTTGTTTTTTTAAGAAAGCTGTGTTTACTTCCCTTCTGTCTCTAGCCTCTTCCTTGCCTCTGAAGCTTTGCTTTTTTTGCCCTCCCCATTTAGACCATTTCTGTCTCAGATGTTGCTTTTGATGGGATTTTTTTTTTCCCCTTACCCATCTTAGTTTCTTCTGACCCCAATTCTGTTTTTATAATGAGGCCATGCTAATTCGTGCTGAGAGCTTATGAGTTTTCTTTAAGCACAGGGAGAGGTCACTGTGCGATGGCTGGGGGTGTTTCTTTCTTCTCATGGCTGCTGTTCAAAGGTTTGATCAATTTATTTCCCTATCACTATCAAACCATTTCCTGGCTAAATTAACAGTGGTGCCTTCTGCAAGAATTATGCTGGGGTGGGGGAAGGAAGGAACAAATAAATTGATGGAGGAGATGGGGATAGAAAGACAGGTTAAGAGAGAAGTTATGGGAAGAATTTTCTGGACCAGAAAATGTCTGCTGATGCAAATGCCAGCTTTGTCATTCCATGGCACCAGTGGAACTGGCAAGGTAAAAGCAAATTATACAGTTACTAGAGAGAAGCAATCAACTGGTACCTTGCCGTGGTCTGTAAGCAGATCTGTCAATTGTCTTTATTATTTGAAGACATGCCTTAAGGGAAGCCCTTTTTTTGGGAAGGTCCTGTCCCTTAGCATGAGCCTTATCATCGTTATTAGTGGTAATACAATAATAACAGTAATAATGCAGGCAAATATAACTTCCTCCTCAATGAATGCTCTTGGAGACTTTTTATAAATTTTTATTATTATTATTTCTATGGAAAAATCAACCTCCTCATGCTGGGCTCTAATTATCATTTTTATGAGAACTACATGTTCTTCTATTCATGCAAGAAGATTTGTTTATCAAGGATTTCTATTCCAGTGCTGCTTTTGCAGCATTTATCTCTTCATCCTTAGCAACAAGGGTTGGGGTAGTGGGCTAAATGGAAGGCCTGAGTTACTTATGTGGGTGAAAAGGCAAAAGGATCAGATTTCCTCATCAGGAGAAAAAGCAGAAGGATCAAATTCCTGGTCAGAATAAATTGGTACAGATCCAGTGGAGGCTGTGATTCCATATTGCTTCTTGTCATTGCAAACTTTCACACAAATGGAGGAAAAGAGAGATCAGTTAGTCTCTGTATAATTAAGTATTTTTACAGACCCAGCAACATCTCATCCTGATCTGGGGAACAGTTTAAAAAGTGAAAAATAAAATCGGCTCTTTTAGTGACACCCTAACTTGAAATTTCTTAGCCTTAGTTCATACAAGCAGAGCAGTTCAAACCAAAACCAGAGCAAGATCTCTTCAAAGTGGGTAACCAGAACTATGCCCTCTTTCAGATGAGATCTCTGCTTGTGCTTTTTGCAGTGACATCTCCATTACTTTGTCACTGCACAGAGTCACCTGGTGATATGTAACTGCTCCCAAGTCCAGCTGCTCCACTGTTGTCTCCAGCTAACGAGCTCCCCACTCACATGAAAACTTTTGCTGTAGTGTCTGTCATTGCACTGTGTGCTTTTCTCATTTCTATTTGACCAGTTCTCAAGGTGAGGCAGATCTTTGTTTATTCATGTCCCTCTTCCTACATTGACAGTGTTTTCTATGTGCCATCAGTCCACTTCAAAAGCAGACTCTTACTTTTATGTTAAGATCAATCATGAAAATATTAAACAAAATTGTTCTCACTCCTTAAGGAGCTCCATTAATAAATTTCCCTTTCAGCCTGACCAGTGGAAAAATCTTTCATCAATTCCTTCTTTGCCTAAAAATTCTTTACTAATGCCATCATCTACATCTTAACTAATAATCAGATGCTGTATTAATAATCAGACACTGTATCCAATGTTTTACTTAAATGGTGATAGATTAGTCATTACTGCATTTCTTTTGTTTAACAATCAGCTATCTGAAAAGGCAATCATGTTTTTTTTCAGCTTTTGGAAAATCCATAATGCATTTTATATTATTTTCCGCTTACCTTTATGTCTTTAATTGCTTCTGCATGTATTGCATACCACCAGGATCATATAACTAAATCTGTGGTTGCCCAGATCACTTTTCCCCCTCCTTACTTGTAATATTTTAAATCAGATATTCTGCCATTGTGTAATACCCTTCTATATTGACAGCTGTACTAAGATTCTTGCAGCTTATCCTGCAATATCCCTTATCAATTCTTTAAACATTTCGGGGTGAAAAATTCTTTTGTTCCACCTCCTTGAGTGCAGTATCATCTCAGAGTTTACTTCCATTTTTTCATTCCCGTTAGCTACACTGCCTTGTCCTACACTCACTATCACCACTGCTATTAAAAAGTTAAGTTTTCATTTACCTTTTTAATCCATGCACAGACTATGTTGCATCTCTAATTCATGTCCATTGTATAGGATTTCTACTTATTTTTGCTTTGTTGTCCTGCCGCTATATGACCAAAGAGGTTTTGTACTGGTTTTTTATAAGTATTCGTTTCCAGGGTTTGCACATTTTTTCTTTTGACAAGTATCACTTCATTTGTACACTTCTGGACCATGGAAGAGAATAAATTCTTCATTGCCTTTGTCCTTCTTCTGTTCCTGATACGTCCTCCCATTACACTAACATCATTTTTTGTGGGATTTTGTGTTCCTTACTTGGGATGGATAAACTGCAAAAGAACTTGTGCAATCATTTAAAGGTGTCATCATGTGATGGGAGAGAACATGCAAGGTTTGCACAATCAATACCCAAGTGCATTAGAAAAAAATTTAAATCCCACCATTTTATGTCCTCCAGATCATGTGTTTTAAAAAGAGGCTATAAACTTCTGTATTTAAATAAGCAAGCTTAATCAATGGGTTCAAATGCAGCCTCCACATCTGAAATTTGGAGACATTTTCAACAAAATCCCAAGCCTTGCATCTTGGATTTGTGTCTGTTTTGAACCTACGTTTGTGGACTCAATAACGAAGGGAAAAAAATTGCCTCTGCTGCTCCAGTAAGGAGCAGGGAGGGTAGGAGGAACTGTCTCATTGTGAATATTGCTTCCAGGACAGATTATAGCTATTGAGGTAGAGAAAAATTAGGAGACCTCAGGATGCCAACAGGTGAGATCAATCCAGACTTCAGCAATGCTGACACTGTGGCCTGCTTGCTCTCCTTCCATACAAAATGAGAGCAAGCAAGGTGCCTCCCAGATTACTGCTTAGTGAAGATTAGACAAAATGGAGTTTTCTTGGATCTGAGCTTATTTGTATTCTTTGGAGCCCTTGATGCCCACCTCAGTTCCAGCAATCTAAAAAGTAATGGTTACGTTTAAGCTTTCCAGCAAATGCCCACAACACAGATCATTATCATTGGAGTGACAGGAGGGAAAGAGTGGATGAGGAGGAGATGCAGGAATCTGCATCCTTCTGTTGCTGCTGCTGGATTTGCATTGTGCAACACTCTAGTAGATAAGAGGGAGGTATTTTTCGCAACATAAATGCATATGTCTGTCCTAGCAGTGAAAGCAGTGTACCTGTGGTTGCACACAAACATTCACAGGTCCACAAACAGTGAATTTGGAAGAGCTCAGAACTACCACAGTACCTGCAACCATTTCATACACAGAGAGTTGTGGCTGTGCAAGCATTCATACAGATACCCTCAAGCAACTAAAAACCCCAGACTCCCAGGAAAACTATATTTCACATGGACTTTCTATGGGCTACTCATTAAAAAAGCAAAAGAATACCCCAAGAACAGAAAACAGATTTAGCAAAAATAAAGGGCATATTCTGATTCTGGGGAGCTGACCCTTGCAGCCCTTGTGGCCCAAGCAGGCTTCCTTTCTGTAATTCTCCACAGCCTACTATGTTGCTCTTCTGTAACCCTTGGACTCTAGTAACTTGAGGTTTGGGTTATTTGAGAGTACAGTGTTAGCAGAAGAGTTCTGTCTTTTAAGTCAGTGTGTGTTATCAGAATTTTAAGCTGTGGTGTGAAAAAATATGCAGTTGTGCACGCAGCAATTTGAACCTGCCTGGCCATGCCAGTTTCTTCTTTTGACCCTCCCTAAGCTCAAATCCTCATGATATACCAAGTTTAGCAGTAACTATTTTCCTCTCTTTTCCATAGGAGATGAATGAGTATGGTAGGATATTGGTGAAAAATCTCTGGATTCTGGAGCTTGTGAACCAATTGGGTTAGGACAAGGATGGCTGGGTTACCTATGTGCGGGTATCTACTACTGGTTTACACACTCTGGGATATTTGAGATTCCACGGAAGGTCAGCACAGATTATACATGGCCTGTGCTATTCAGGAGACCCAAGCAGGATACCCTATGGTCCTTAAGATGGCATCAGCTGCCTATATTTAGGGAACTGAGTCACAGCCTCCTTGATTCACAGGAAGTTGTATAATAGTTTAGTATTGGATCTCAACAAAACCTGTGTACTCAGCAGTGAAAAATACTTTATAGTGTTAATAGGCAATATCTTTGCTTATACAGAGACAGAACTTTAACAGCAATAAAAGCCACACAGACAGGATTCAAAGGCTAATTATCTAAATGCATTTTCCCTTTCTCTTTTGTTTTTATTCCCTTCATTTTTTAGCAGCAGAGAGAGCAACTGTGCATATCGCTACTACTGTGACCAGGTTTTGTATCTTTCTGATTTGAGCATGTCAGGGCTTTATAACAATGCTGTTTCATAGTCTCAAGCTTCAGTGCCAATTTATTTGCTTTGCAAACAGATTTGAGGGGTTTTATTCTCAACCTCATAGGCACTGACTTGTGTGGTTGTAGGAAACTGTAATAAGGGAATTTTTCAGCTGGCTCTGATGTAGCAGTGACTACATCACAACAAGTCAATCAGTACTTGATGTTAGCACGTTTTGAGGAGGCTGTAGGAAGTTTAGCACATATGTGTGAAAACATGTGACTGTCTTTTGGTAGTTTTGGGAATGAGAAGTCAAGGGCTGGGTGCACACTGCAGACTTCTTGGCATCACTCACATCACTTCAGGGTTGCCTTGGCTGACACCAACTTCCTTTGCTGTTGAGTGGCACCAGCCTCTGCAAAAAGTCACCCTAGGAATTTTTGAATGGGAAAAAAACCAGGCTATAGGGGAAGTTGAACTCTTACACTCCACCAAACATGGGAACCACTGTATTGCATCTCTGAGAAGTGTCCCTTCTTGAAGAAAAAGATAACATTTAAGCACAACAGACATGGAATATCTGTCCCTGGGGCAACCTCGAAAAGGACTTTTATCCCTTCCACTATGTAATTTCTGATGGAGGAAGGAATTCAGGTTTTTCAAGTGTTGTTTTCATGTAGGTTTCCCAAGGAGCTTCTACTGGATCTCTTAAAAGCTTTTTTTTCTGTGGTTGATATCACCTCTGCCCTCTGCCAACAGGGTGTGTATGGTGGGAGTGACAATTGTTCACTATTTCTAAATAGGTTTGTATATACTATACTGTACATCCAGCTGGGAAACCCTGATTCTGCAGGTCTCTTTTTGTTCCAGGAAGTATCTGATTCCACCCCAATATATTTACCATTTCATAGTAAATTTTAAAAGAAAAATAGATCTAGACTATCCTCGAAGTGTACTTGAACATAATTTTTTCTAGACCTAGAAGGTGATGAGCAGAGAACTAAAACATAGGCATTCCAAGATGTGATTCAGTGGACTTGCCATAGAATAGGGAGAGAGGGAAGAGGACAAAGACACACAATAAGATGATGACAAAAGAAAGCAGGGCTTCTCGTTAGCTGAAGAAGCTCTGGCAGTCATATTTATTTGGTCATTCTTCATACAGTCCTCCTTAGTAATAATAGCACAAGGGAAGTGGGACTGGTCTACAAGTAGGTGGTATCAATTCTGCTTGGAAAACTTCAATTTAGGCTAGCAAAGAGCTTGAGAGAAGAGCAGGTCTTCTTCAAAAAGGAGGAAGTGTGCATGTGTGTAGATGTATCTCAGGAGGAAAATGGGCAAGGATCAGAGGCGGGGAGCCAGTTACAGAGACATCATTTTTGGTAAGTTGAAGGTAAAAAGCACCTCTCCTCCGCTCAATACATATTGTTCTTTTAAACATCAAGAATGTCATTTTCAATTAAAGATTGCTGGGAGCATGAGAGGGCATGGGGAGCAGCACAGTCATGATGCTGATGTCAGCAGTGGGACTGCCACTACTAATATGCTTGCCCTTGTTAAAGATCTGTTCAGACATACATGGAAATCTGAATCTCTGATTTGACTGCATTTGTTTACATGATTATTCTTCCAGTTCCTGTTCTCTTCACACACACATCTTTGGTTCCAGCAGTGTCAGAGCACCCTGTACTCTTGAATTTACTTATCCACACAATATTCCATGGTTAGACCAGATCAGTTATCCCAGTTTGCAATTAGGATAGTCTGCTTAAGGAGCTGGACTACTGATTTGCCTGTGTCTGCCTTAGGAATGGTATAGACCTGTAAGAATAGATTTGTAGAGTTGAAACATTAGGACAAAGAACTTGAATGTAAAAACTTTTAAGGGGTTTGTTTTGAACTAGATCTAGCTTTGAACTGAATGTCCATTAGCAGGTGGAGTACATATGACGTGTATCTTATCTTCAACAGAAAAAATCCAGGCTGCAGCCTTCTAGACAGCTCCAAAACCAAGACTAAGGGAGTGGCAATTCAATTCACTTTATTTAACACATTTATGCTCTGAACTGAAACACTTTTGTTAACACAGCAGAAATCATCTGCTACTTTTCAAAATGCGTGAGGATGTCCCGCCTGTTTCAGAATAGAGAAGGTCTCCCATAGATCTGATGTCATATTTGCCAACCTTGTGCAGATACCTAACATACAGTGAGGCAAATCAAATGATTTCTATGTGGGTAACTGAGCCAAGCCTAGAAGGCTGGTAGCAGAATGGTAAAACAACTCCTTCACGTTCTGGGATATCTTCCCTTCAAAAAGTTCCCATCCAACTCAGAATATTCTGTGAAATATCTGTGAGGTATTTAAGAGATATGTAGATGGGGCACTTAGGGATATGGTTTAGTGGAATTTGGTAGTGTTAGGTTTATGGTTGGACTGAATGATCATACAGGTCTTTTCCAACATAAATTTGATTCTATGATTTTAAAGTAATGTGACATTAGAGGGAATGTGTTTTACATAAAAGTGGGATCTAGTCATGGATGGTGCCTGTTTGCTAGAATTAGATATTAGCATTGTTCCCACTCCATCACTACCTGCACCCCCAGTATTGCACAATTTAATCCAGCTGGGCAGGGCACTAGAGCCACACAAGAATTTTGCTTCATCCCATTTTATGACCAAAACTAGCCACAGAAGGGACACAAAAGGGACTCAGTCTCTCTTCTGAGATCACAAAAAGGACTCCAGCTCTCTTAGTTCTTCTTGGTGGCTTTCATGGGAGCTGTCCCATCAGGCTTAAATTAGAGGTAGTGTTTAGTTGTGCTTGGATGGCAATGTATCAAAAATATGTAGTAAAACTCAGTTTGAAACATGAAGAAATTGCAGAATTGTTCTTTTAACCTCTATTTTCTAGCACTATAATTGCAAACCCCTGTAAAAAGTCTTGTTGCTGTAACCTGGTATAACTAATAACTGAAAGGACTGGTTTTAGCTGCAGTCTCCTTGCAAAATTCCACCTTAGACTGTTTATTCTCCTTGAACTCTTTTAAAAATATCAAGTAGATACCAAAATCTTCTGCACAATTTCCTGTGATAAGTTTGTTCCATAACATGACTCTTTAAAAAAATCAGCCATTCCCCTCTATAGAGGGCTGCACTTTAGCAGCAGATGTAAAAAAAGGCCAGTATTCTATGGGGTATATGTAAATCTTCTGAACCCTTTGCGATAAAGTTCAGTATAACTGTCTGATGATAATATGGTTTGGAAACATTGTCCTTGCTATATACCTTGTAGTTGGTTGAATGATTTACTGACTAATTATCTGATAGGAGGCAGCAGTAACTTACCCCCAGACCATGTATTAGAAACGTTGATAAAAAAAAGACAGCCATAACCAGCATGGCTCACCATGATATGTACAAGGTGGGGCTCCTCTTCAATTAATAGTATCAGCTAATTTAACCCTGCAGACAGCAAGGTTTCTATAAAAACACTCTGTAAGAAAATGTGGAGCCAGCGCTGAATGGTGTAGGGACCTGGTGTCAAAAGATTTGCAAATGACCAAGGTACTTAATGTCACCATCACCTTGATATTTACTAGGAAGTTTCACTTTGGAAATCTTAGGTCACTGAGAGCAGTGGGAAAACTGGCACAATGGCAACTTACCCCTGGTGAAGTAGTACCAGAATATTTAAACAAACTGGACACAAATAGGTCCATGAAATCTGATAGGATATTTGCAGGAATACTGAGGGAGATAACTGATGTCATTGTGAAGCCACTAACTGATGAAGTGATGAAATATGAACTAGATAAGTGGACAGCAAAGTGGATTGAAAACTGGAGACAGCCAGAAGGTACAAAAGGCAGTGGGCACAAATTGCAATACAGGAAATTACATTTAAATGCAAGAAAACTCCCTTTTCTTACTGCAAGGGTGCTCTTACTGGAACAGGCTGCTTAGAGAGTTATGGAGTTTTCATTCTTGGAGAGGACATTAAAAGTTGGACATGGCCATGAGCAGCTCTTTCTAGGTAACCTCACTCTGACCAAAGGGGATACACTAGGTGATCTCCAGTGGCACTTTTCTGTAGCTATGATATTTTATGAAAATCCTTTTGTTAGGATTTTCTTCTCCTGAGAAGCTGAGAGGGCTTCAGGAATAAATGTAAACAAATTATTATCTGCTGCTGTGGAATGCAACATGTGTTTCCTTGATTGGTCAATGTGAGGTGTTTTTACTTAATAACCAATCAAGGATGCAGCTGGGTCAGACTCTCTGAGAGTCACAAACTTTTGTTATACATTCCTTTCTATTCCTAGCTCACCTTCTGATGCATCTTTCTCTCTGTTCTTTTAGTATAGTTTTAGTGTGACATTTTTAATATAATATCTATCATAATAAACCAGCCTTCTAAAACATAGAGTCAAGATTTCTCCGTCTCTTCCCTCATCCTGGCTGCCCTGCAAACCACACTTTTCAATCTCAGCAATTGTTCTGTGAGTCTGGGTACTAATGCTTGCCGTGACAATGTCTGTTTTAGGTTCACAGCTCAAAAGTAGAAAATAGAGATTCTGGATGGACAGAGGCCAGTAGGTGAAAGAAAACCAACCAAGACATTTACATTTCTTGTAGAAGTTTCCTTGAACTCATTTTGATGTGTCTGAATAGTATTTCTTGGCTGTTTGCTCTTCCAAACTTCATGAAAGAGCTGCTAGTCACAAAACCATTTTATCTTCTGGTAAGGTTTCGTACTCTTGTAAGCTCAGAAATTTGTTATTCTTTTTTTTTTTTTTTAGGGGTCTCTGCTCCAACTGAAAAAGTCAAAGGCAGAATTGTGGGTTCACAGAATAAAAAAAAAAAAAAGAATATATAAAAAATGTTGTCTTTCCCTTTAAATCTTAAATGAATGAATGTATATTGACCTGAATGCATGACACAAATACAGTACAGAGAAAAGATGATGAAGAAAGAAAAACTCTCTCAATGCAGTTCAGGTTCTTAAGAGGTATTCCATGGATTCACTTGCATATTGAGATGATTCCCTTGATCTTACCTGGGTAATCTTCTCTTTCATGTTTTAGAATGAAATCTGATGACTCTGCCAACAACATGAAGGTGTACAGCAGATATAGCAGAACCAACACTGCTATGCCAAAAGCTAAAAAGCTAAAAGCATAAGTGGAAGTAAGGGCATAGTTGGGCTGCAGATCCCTTATCATACAAACCTTCTGCGTGTGAAGAAACTAAAAGGCCACCTTGGTCAACTCTAAAGACAAGTTTTTAGCTTTGGCAGACAGGAGAAGAATAAATGCCTAAGTTTCCTTTATCAACAGAGCATGTTTGCTGTTAAGCCACTGCAGAACAATAAACTTCCTGTCTAAATAATTGTCTGTTCCCACCACAGCACTTGTATGCTGAAAAGATAGAGGGACTCAAGGTTCTGATAGAAAGTATTGATCTTTTAGTTGAGGTCAACAAGTGGTGATGAGAAGGCAAGACAGAAGGATGGCAAAGTGGAGGCTCTGTTCATATTCTTTTCCAGGAGCGTCCACTTGAAGAAACCAGAAGAAAATGTCCTTGTTTCGTTAGTTCACTGTAAAGATCTCCCTTCTGCAATTGAGACATTTAGCCTCTTGGGAAAGACAGCTAAACAGAAATCCATTTACCTTTCACATGTTTTTCATAATTTCCCCTGCTACTTTGGTTAATTAATTATCACCGTTATTTGTGTTTAAACAAGGGGTCTCTCTCCCTCCCTCTTCCCAAGCCCATCTGCTCCTCCATGACCTTGCTTGTGAAGTCATTGCTGTGCTGATTTTGTGAAAGCACAAACACTACCCCAGCAACAGACAGCTGTGTCGCAAAGACAGGGCTGTGACCTCACAGCAGGAAGGACTGAGCTGGTGGTGGGGGAGAGATTTTCTCCCACAAACACAGAAGCTTTTGATGATAACAGAGAGGAAGGCAAGGCGTTATTATATCCAGAACAAATGATCTTGCTGTTTGACTGCTTCTGCTTTAGATGTTGTCCACTGCTTTAAATTCTCTTCTTCAAAGAACCTCTTTTAACTTGTATGTTTTTCATGCAAGGGGACTGGCTTCTCCCTTAGATTTCAGCTCAGAAGACATCTCTAGCAAGGAGTAGGGGGTAGATTTAATCACAGAGGACATGGGCCTGGGTTTCCACAAAGCCAGTAAGGTTTCCTGATCCAAATTTTGGTTTGTTCAGTTTGGTCAAACAAACCTAAGTCTAAAGAGGCAGTCTCATTTTTATTCTGACTGTTCATGGATTCTGTCTTAGTCTACTCGCACCTAAACTGCCTCTCCTCTGAATGAAATCAGGTAGTGCAATCCAGAAATGACAGCTTTTTTTTTTTATAAACATTTGCATGACTGGATGAGAAGAGGAAATCGGGTCTCATGATCACAAAGCATTTTTAATGTAGATGCAGCAAGACACATCAAAGCTAAATAACATACAAGTGGTACTTCACAAGCTGTCTGCAGAAACTGCCTCTGTATGTATTGATTGTGAGGCTACAGAAAATGTATCTTGATCAGTCTGTTACTGTCTTCTTCCTCAGCTGATTGCTTGGTTGTTGCATGAAATGCCAGTCTTCAAAGCCACACACCTCCTTTGTTAGCTGAAAGTAGCCCATGTTTCCAATACAAGGCATTGCTGTTTATTGCCTGAGAACAATTTATAGAGCAGTGTGCTACTGTGATAGGCTAATCGGGTCAAAACACCTCTCCCTTTTGGATTTATTCCATGATTAAATCACACTCCTTCAGAGCATGCATGATGGCTCTCCACTGATATGACCCAGAGCAAAGCATTAACTTATCTGGGGTCCATTTTCTTTAGACATGGAGGTGATAGGGAGGATGATAGCACTTATCCTGCACATCGCCTTCACCACATCTCACTCAGCCCAGGAGATGAGTGGGACTCAGCAACACCAGGCTACAAACAACAATACTGAATCACACTGAGTGGAAACGATTTCTTCAGGTTTCTTTCTTCCTTATGTTGCCAAACTAGAAAAAAGTAATTTCCAGATTTGCACATTTGTATATCCAAGGACCAAACCACTACCTACCTTTTCTCATGGGATTTTTTTGTTATGTGGAGGAAGTTGGAAGGAGGGTGTAAGAAGATGACTGAAGGACAAGACTTATTTTTCAATTAAGAACTGTTTACAACACTTTGTGGAGTTTAGGGGACCTAGCACAAATACTCAATATTAGAGGTTGATTGTAGGGAAAAATCAAGTCCTTTGTGTCCCACTGAATGGCCTTCACCCAAGTACTGTTTTATTTCATGTCTGATTCATCCTTAACATCCTGTTCACCTGCTGCAGTCATTGACTTTGTGTCTTATTTGATTCCCCCCTTCCATCTTATCTGGCTAATTTCTTATGTTCTGCTTGATTTTTACCAGAGAATCAGCCATTTCCCATCATTTGCCAGTGCCCTTTCCTCTGTTGTACACACAGACCTTCATTTCCAAGCTCTCTTGTTTTGTTTGGATGTTTGGACCTATGAACATGCATACCAAACCTGCTCCATTCACCTGGATCTGCTAGTGTCCCACTTTCAGGCAGCTTTTTGTGGTTTGCACTTGCCCTATATTTGGGTTTATTGCATTCTTCTCTTGAAAAAGTAATTTTCTTAGAATCCTGCACCCTACATAGTATGGAATGATTATTGCTGACAAATCTTAAGATCCAGCAGCCTCAGATCACTGTCACAGAATAGCTGGAAAAACCCAGAAGAAACTGCCCTTTCTGCTTCTCCATGCAGCCTGTTCATTCCTTTGCTCTGGTGTAATATTCCACTTGAGGACCATGGGCAAAGCTTGTTTTTGGACAACAGTAATGCTGTATTTAGGAATGCTTTAAAAAAAAAAAAAAAGAAAAAGGGCAAAAAGTTTCTTTAGTTGGTGTGTTCTATCAGAGGCAAGATAATAGAATTTCTAAACCCATTGATTTTATGGCATTAAGAATCTGCTTGATAAGTCAGTCTCTGTATACTGGTGATCACTATCTCCAGCTGTATAAGCAGAACTGTCCCCATTTCATTTTCAATAAGAAATTGAGAGAGACTTAGATGTGCTGGAAAATAAGGGGAAAATAAGTAGCATAAAATCTCTGTTCTGTTTAAGTATGGCATAGCTATCTGTTATTAAATACTGGAGGAGTCAGAGAGAAACAGAGTTGGAAGATGTGTGAGCAGAGGATTCTTAATCTGTGAGTGCCAGGCTCCCTCAGTTGACAGTGCTGAGGGGGCACACACAGGAGCACTTCTTCTGGAGTCCTCCAGCACTAGCCTTTCCAAAGGGCAGCCTCAGAGGGAACAGGCAAAAGAACTTTGCCTAGGAGATTCCTATGGCTCCTCTGAGGTGTGTGTCACTGCCCTGGGAGTGACTGCTCTCTCAGGAACTGTTGAAGGGAATTGGGGTGGAGGGGAGATCCCAGTTCCCAGCAGTCCTATTTATATGAAGCACATACAATATTGAAATACCCCATAATTCTGGAGGGGAAAAAAAAAAAGTGATTGCACCCACTTTAAGGAGTGTTTGGAAAAGAAGGAGAAGAAATGAGGAAGGTGGAGTCACAGGCAGACCTGTGGTGTTGCCAGGTTCCTTCGCCAGATAGATGCACAACATCCCTTTCCAAACGCTGCCTCCCTCCATGAGGCTGTCCAAGTCTGTTTTCTACTTGGCTGGTTGTGCTATTGAGTCCCATTTGGAAGGATTCATATGCGACCTAAGACTGTCCTCTAGATGTCTGACTCTGTCCTCTACAAGATAAATAATGCAAAAACAAACATGCCAAACAGTAACCTTCACTTGTCTGCCTGACACTGCTGGAGGGAGGGGGGAAAGGAAGGAGTCAGCGTGAGCAAGGGAATGAGCAAACCCCATGCAAGGCAGGCAGGAGATGGGCACAGAGAGGAAAAGCACAGCCAGAGGAACCATGAGAACTGCTGAATTCTCTCTCCACACTGCTGAGCTCTTTCAGACTAAGGTGCCTGCCTGCTGGGGCACTGTCTCTTACAGACAAAGCCAAAGAAACATCCAGCCCTGCTCCCTGGCCAGGGCACTCAAGTGAGCTTTGGCAGCCTCCCAGCCACTTGTGCTCAGCAGGGGTCATAGCTGGTGTAGGTGAGAGCACCAGGACTGCGCAAATTAAAGCCTTCCCTGTGCGGCTCCAGTGTTCTGGTAGCATCAAGCAAACTGGTAAATGTTGCACACTGCATGATTTCTTCCCTGCACCCTCCCCCAACACCAACACTCCCTCAGGCTCCCCCTCCCCCATTCTCTTAAAGTGGAGAAGAGGATCCCTTTTTCCTATTGAATGTACTTATGATGCAAGTATTCATTAATTGCGGATACAGTTGTACGCGGCATGTGTGCTAAAGTGCCATCAGCTTTGTATGGAAGACAAATGCACACAGACTTAAATAGCTGAGATTTTTATCTTTCTCCTCACGGAAAATATGCAGCAAGTTGTCCCCATCTAGAGCCTTGCTAAGGAAAAAAAGGATGTTTTTCCATTTTTTCTTTTCCTGAGATACAACGAGGTAGGGGACTGGACTGGCCTATGTGGTTTTTCAAAGAGAAGGGCTTCCCCAGTCCAGTCGTGGTATGTTTTTGTCAGGTTAAAAATTGTAATATTTTCCTAATTTGTAGGTAGCAAAAAAGCAGAGGCTTTTTTTCATCTTCTGTTGGTCTCTTGAAACTTCACTGTGGAGGATTCCAGGACAGGGAGTTAAAAATACAGGTTGTGGTCTAGAGAAAGTATTGTTCCTGTGTTTCACTCTAAAATATTCTGCAGCAGAAACGAGGATGATGGAGTTCTGTGGATCTCACACAGAGAAGTGCAGGGCTCAGCAAATGCTGTGGCAACTGTGAAAGTACCAGGTACCCAGGGAGAGCACGTGTCTAGAGGATCATGGAGTGGTTGGCACAAGCTTGCCTTTCAGATAAGGAGAGTGCAGTGATTCATTCCCAGAGCCAAGCTGGCAAAGGCCTGAATCTGATGGATGCATATAGGACACATGGGACAGTATCTTGCTGCAAAGGGGCCACCTGGGCAGATGGTAAAGGCTAGGCCCCAACTCAGCTTCTGATCAGGGTCCAAGAGCTAGGCAGATAACTCTCTCCAAACCAATTGTAAGGCAGGAGGGAAAGAGGATGGTGTTCAGAGGAATAAGGAGAAGGACTTCAGCCTGAGAATCTTGGCGTCCAGGCACCTTTGGAGTTGGGCTGTCCTGCTCCCAGTGGATTTTGAACTGGATGAAGTCCAGGTTTCTGAGCTGATCAGATGTCCCAGCTTATGCACAAAATTGGAAACCTTTTGTTTTGAGAAGTGCAGATCACAAAGCTGCAAGACCAAGAGGGTGAGATTTTTGGCACACAGGAATAACTTGCTGCATTGAAAGTGAGCTGTGTAAGCTATTGCAGACTGATTTCCTGGGTACTGCTGCCCCTATTCTGCTGAGCTGTGTTTGCCCAGAGCTCAAACAGAGTTCGTTCCAAGCCACTGTCTTTGCACTTCAGACCTGCCTCCCCATCTGCTCACCTGCCGTCCATCACTGCCTGCACTCTGGGATTAAAGTTCCTACTCCTGCATGCCAGCAGTCTGACTCCCTCAAGCTTCTGTAGCTTGCTTTCCTGAGGATGAGATCAACTATTCTTCTGTCCTGCTGCTCAGCACACAGCAACTCAGTCTCTGTCATACTCACACACTCTGTTGCTCACACATACAACAGACTCCAGCTTTTTGCTTGCTCACAACCTTAAGAAGAGGCAAGGTTTGCTTCAGCAATGTGGTTATCCTGTGTGTAAGAAATGTGTTGTTCATTTTTACTCCTCATTTGGGGTAAGGCAGTTGTATGCAGAGCTTGCAAAAAATTTGTTTGCACCTTTATTAATAGTAGCAGCATTTTGTCTCTGGCATGTGACAGGGAAGCTTAAGCCATTATTTTAAATTTTTGTTTAAAAAGTACCAACAGTCACAAAAATTCACAACAGAATGTCTGTGTCTTACCTACATAGATCATCATCATCTCTAGCTATACGCAGAATAGCTCATTTTCCCCTCAGTCTTGTGCCCTGATGGGACTTAGTTCCTAAAGAAATGGGATTTATGATTCACATAGGTTTTTAATATGCCATCAGAATGCTGCTCTGTCTGAAAAGCTATGCTACTTATTTTGGATCCCAGAAGACTTTCTCACCAATATTGACTTGCAGATGGAAGCTGCCATGTGCCTTTAAAATAAAGAAAGATGCTGAGCCTTGTCAGTGCACAGTTGCAGGGCACAGTGCAGAAATGGTGTGGCAGGGGATTTACAAGCCTTTTACTCTGGCTAGGAATCCTCAGGGCTCCAATCACTCCTTGAGCAGAGAGGAGCCATTTGTGTGCAGACCTGTGGGCCTGTTCAAAGGGCAGTGTCAGGTGCAGGTTTTATGGCCAGCCTTTCTCCGAACCCAAGGTACAAATGAGGAAATGAAGGTTGTTGCTTTGATTAAGAGGGATTATTCTGTGACATGGGATGTGCTTCCTGAGTCTTGTCCCCACGTGTTCTGGCAGCTGTGGTTGTCCACATGCATCAGGCTGTGCTTACAGCATGCAGAGCACAACTCCATGTTTCTGGTGTTTGCAGCTATGCAGAGTGTGTGTTGTGCTAGACTTTTGCTGAGCACGCTGTGTGCTGGAGTGTTGGAGTAAATAGTGTTGGTGCAAATTTTGTGAAGGGCTCAGTGCCTCAATTAAATGATTGCGGATTTACTGTTAGCTTTGTTTTCCTGTTTTTCTCATGCATAGTCACGGCAAGCCCTGGGAGGGAGACTAGAGGTCTGCTGTATCAGATGGATCTAAGCCCCATCTTTGGCCTTTGCAATGCTTTATTAGTACTCCTTTCCTGCCTTGGAAACAAATCACAACCTAATCACCCTCTCTGACTTTACATTACATTCAAGACAGATGTTTCTGATAAACTGTTTTCAGAGTGCAGGATGGGTTAAAAGCCGCCAAGGTAATTATGGTGGGGAAGTACTTGAATTGGGAAGTCCTAAGGAAAGAAAAGAGTCCATGTACATGTGGGATCATACCTACATGTCTTCGCAAAGGGATGAGAGTGTCCACTCTTACCTCTGACTGTATGAATGTCATCTGCTTGGGGTAATGAGTTTCTGTGGCTTAAGAAGTCATCCAGCACTGCTTGTCTGTGTGTGTTTTTCTGCCCTTGGAGTAGTGACTTGATCCACAGTGGTTCTTAAATTGTGCTTCAGTCCTTTGTATTTGCTAAGATCATGCCCACACAGTTAACAACTTCAGGTGATGGTGAAGCACAGCCAACTGATTATCTGTGTCAAAGCTATTTATTTTAGTCTTTCATCTAGTTCTTTTTTTGTTCCCATTGTTGCTGCAAAGCGAAAGATGTAGGAGTTTTTCAAGCTGGCCACAGACAGTTGCTCCAGGACCTTTCTAACAAAGGGTAGAGGCAGGAGGAGATTGAAAGGGATGCTGATAGCATCCCTCCTCACAGAGGTCTGGCTGCTGGGGCTCAGACCCAGCTTTGAGACTGTGCAGGTGAGGATGGCCCTGCTTCTTTTGGTGGCCTTGGACAGAGTGCTTCAGAAAACACTGCCAGAGATTTCTACAGGACAAGTCTCCTTTGCTGTGGGAGTTGCTTTTAAACTGAGCCTTTACTGTTCAGCTGCTGCCTGACCTACATCATACACAGAGTGCCCATCTAGTTCAGGCAGAGCCATGCCTGGCCATGCACACTGTTCATGCAGACCTCCATCCTGCAGCTGATGTCCCAGCCTGGCTGCAGCCCAGCTCCCTCACCATGGCTTTGCCCAGTCATTGCAGGGCTACACCTGACCCTGGGCACCCTCACTAGCACTGATTCTGAGCCCCACCTGCAGCCTGATGTCCCAAGGAAGCCTTAAGCTATCCCATCCCCTTTCCCAGGATCTTGTCTGGCCATCCCAGGGCTGTATAAGGCCCTGGGTGGTTTCAAACACACCAGAACTTAAATACCAATTTTTTTCTTCATGGTGCCTGAATGCAGAGCTATCAGGCCATAAGATGCACAGAACAGAACAAAAAAACACATAAATGCCTGATTATATAGAACAGTTTGGGATGGCAGGGACCTTTGGAGACCATGTAGTTCAACTCACCTGCAACAGGTAGACATCTTCAACTAGATCAGGCTGCTCAGACTCCAAACCTGACCTTGAATATTTCCAGGGATGAGACATCCACCACCTCTCTGAGCAACCTGTTCCAGTGTTTTACCACCCATATTGTAAAAAAAAAATACTTCCTCTGAGGCTTCATGGAAGCTGTGACACAGGACCTACCTACCTACACAGTCTCTGTGCTCCCATCAGGCTACCTCTTTCACAGAGCATGAGACCTTTGTCTTAAGTCTGAGTTATCACAGATAAGAGTTGTATTTCATCAAGAAAAAAGAAAAATGTTTTGGTCAATGCTAGCCATGATTATGCAGCTAACACAAGGAATATAAACAAAACAAAGCATATTTTTGCTATGCATAGCTTTTCATTCCAGATTAAAGCAAACAACCAGAAAGAATATTGGTCTCCCATGAGAGAGCAATGTATTGGTGAATCTTCTGTAAGAAGATGCAGCAACTTTGAGAATAAAATGGCCGCTGGGGAGAATTTTTGAAACAGATTTAAAGGGGGAAAATGCAGAAAGCAAAGAAGCAAGAATTTCATGCTGCTTCCACCGTAATAATAACAATAACACTTTGCCCAGTGCGTATGCTTTACTGCTCACTGTAGCCAAGGGCGAAATTCCCTGCCCACCAAACAAAATCAGCAAAAGGCAAGACTGGCTTTGCAGGCAGGAAAACTTCACGGGTGCATCCATCAAATCCTGCAATGGGACCAGTGAAGCACACAAGCTGCAAGGCATCAGTAATGAGAACTGGAGAATAGAAAGCCCTCAGCAGTAAAGGCTCAATAATTAATCAAAGCTGAAAATCTTTCTAACGAAGGCAGCAGTCCCAGCAAAACAAGAGAGAGTGTTTAAGGCGTGAAGGCTCTGAACAAGAAAAAGGGACATCTCAAAAAACAAGTTTGAAAGGGATGGGGCAAGGATCACCACAGCACTTTTCTTCCTCAGGTTCTAAGGAATGCACTGAAGCCAATACATGGAATTATTTAGATAGATGGAATAGCAATAGGTGGAATTATTTAATCTTCTTGCTTTTTCTGTGGTCTGATTTGTCTAAATGTCTCTAGCAGTGCCTAGCTACTATTATAAGAATGAGGTTATTCTACAGAAGAAAAGCGCCTGCTCTGGGAGACTGCATCCTGGAGATGTCTCTAGTTTTCAGGGTGACACTGTAAATGAGTTTCTCAAAGTTCCTGTTCTAGTGTGTAAAGTTGTCTGGCAAAATTCCCAGATGAGTCTCAAGGCTTACTTAATTATGAATCAAAAGCTTAATGTAATACCTTGTGCTTCTGCTCCCTTCAAATTGAGGACCTCAAGTTGCTTCTTACACCAGAGAGAGGAAGTGATTCATATACCATTGGTTGTAAATGGCAGATGTGCTGTAGCACATAGCAGATGTGAAATAAGGGCCCTATGATCCTGGCTACCATGCACATTGTGAGCCACAGGGTTTCTGAGGCCATGGAAAAGCACTTTGTTAGTCACAGCAGAGTTTTGACTAAGCACTTGAAACTTTTCTGCCCTGAGACTTGATGCTTCTTTTCATGTATAGGGCAAGAGAGGATGAGCCTAACTTCTGTGAAGAAAGCTACTAAGTCCAGTGGGTGTGTTGACGAGAATGCTTTTCCTGTGATGATGAGAAATACTTGTCCAGGTGCCTGAGTTTCCTGCACATTCATGGCTTTGTCATAGGTGTATCATGGGGACTGGAGTTTCCCTGTCTGGAAGTCAGTCCTTATAACTGAAGAAGTGCCCATTGGTTGAGGACTTGGCAGCAGACCTGCTCAGGGAAACAGCTATCGAGGAACATTGCCATTATGTGCCTCTGTCTTCTCCATCTGTCCCTTGGATGCATGGCCCATTTCAAAGGCTTTGATCTGATGTTCACATTCCTGGGAGAGCTACTAACTTCTCTGTGAGGCTGTATCACTTCCACGTGTAGCTGCATTATATGCTTGATCAGGTAGAGTGACACAGATGACACAGCATTCCCAGTGACTTGGATCTGTATATTGGAGTTCTCTGGTGCATGAAGAAAAGGGTATTAAATCCTTGCTCTGTCAAAAAGGATACCTGTATCCTTGTGTGACCTCCCTGTGGGGGCAAAAGTGTGAGCTAAAAGCATCTTTCTCTTGCTCTTATGCCTTTCACCTGAAAAAAACCCAAATATTCCTCCATATAAGAAGAAAATATACTTGTTGTTGTTTATGCTTAGGCGAAGCATGCAAATAAAAGCAGGTATAGGACTGAATTAGAACTGATAGATAAAATGGATTAGGTAGATAGATGGAAACCAAATTAGCTGTGAAGCCAGTGCCAAATAGAATAGAAAATCATTTCCACCCAATAGCCAGCTGAAAGATTTAGCAAGACAAGAAGGAAATAATCAAGATTGCCTAATTGCCAAGTAACCTTTCCGTCTTTCTTTTACTCTCTTTCTTTCCTGATACAATCTGTCTCAGATTTCTCTATTAAAATGGAAGAAAACATCTTTTGATCTGGTCTGCAGTGTGAACTCTAAGATAGGCTCAACAAAACCCCTTCTGCAAGAAAGGTTGTTTGTCTAAAGCTCTCTCAAATGCACAACACAGCTGCCTCATGAAGTTTTTGGCCAAATGAAATAGAAGACAACACACTAGCAACTGCTATGTGTGCTCTTCCCTTCTGGCTTGCCTCTGTTATCTGGCATGTCATGTAAAAAGTTTGGTATGTGAGTGGTTGGTGAAGAGTTTAGTAAATAGTGGGGATGCATACAGAAGGAGAAGTTCTTCTCTCCATGAATTGCTGATAATCTCTTCCTAGGGGTGTAAAGGAAGAGCTTTGAAGAGCGGAGGAGCAGCTTCATAATTAGTGAAGACCCCTGGCCACGCTGACAAATAGTGTTCAACAGCAGCATTCTTGCAGAAAACAAAATTTTTTACAGGAGTTGCAGTGAAGGAAATCTTTTTCTACAGGCCTGGCAAAATGGGTCTAATTTGTCCTGTCTATTTCTAAAGGACTTACAGATGTGTAAAGCCTATAATGCAACCAGTTAGAAAAAGCATGAGTTAAAGAACTATGTGTGTCAGGAGACACAGGAGAGTGCTTCGATTTTCCTGCAGATGACTTGTTCAAACCTGGAGTGGGAAAAAATTGCTGGAGGTGACTCTCAGAAGTGAGCTTTGTTTTCCTTTCAGACTATATTGATAGTTACTGATAAGGTCCCTCAGAAGCAGGCTCTTTAGATTCCTACAACCTGAAAAGATAGTGGGTGAAACTGATGGATGTCAGGCACCCAAGTAGAACCTGGGTGCCCATACATTTTCCATAATCTGAGCACTTTTTTGCCTCCCAGCCTGTGAGGTGGGGAGAAGATGGTGCTCTTCAACAGTTTGAAAAGTGCAACCAGGAAAAGCCAATCTTAGTTGCCTCGTGCTGAGGACAGTGGTGGGGAGTGGATAGCAGCTGCATATGGGCAAGCTTGCTGCCATTTGCCTGCTCTTTCTAGAGGAATTAACTTTGGCTAGTGGCTCACAGCTGGAGGAGGGAGTAAGTTTGGATATCTTGCTAGGACTGTCTGTAAACATAAAATGTTATTTTTGACTAACTGACTGTTTTCTGTGAAGTAGGAAAGAGGGAAAAATGTTATTTAGACTGGTTATTTCCATTAAATTCCATTAGGCTGCTATGCTTGCTATTTTCATTTCTTCTCCTAGATTAAAAGGAATAGAAGACTCCCTTGAGAATATCTTGGTTTCACTCAGGGCTGAGATTAGCTTTTGTATTTAAGTCTTCATTATTAAAAACCAAAAAACTTCCTGAGTTGACAAAAGGCGTGATGTTGCCAAATGAGGCAAGTAGAAACTTAAAATGGAGATCTCTGTGGTTTAGACCTGAGTGCCTCTGAAAGGCAAGGAGGCAAAGAAAAAGCACTTGACCTTTTCAACTGGGTTGGAGCAAAGATTCTGCTTTAAAAGCTTCCAGACAGCACTTCTTTAAGTCTTGTCAAAACCTGAGTCTTCAGCCACGTAAGGCAGAGTGGTATCTAAGCAGATGTTTTGCTGTGGCAGTTTTGACAGAGCCTAAGAGGCCTTCACTGCATTTATATGCCAGTTTACAAAACTGTGTGAGGATGTTTCAGTTCTGTTAAAAACTATAAACCAATTTGCTCCCCCCACAGCCATTTTGCCAAACGAAGTTAAATGAAGCCTTTAATAATTTCTGTGTTGTGCATTTCACTCACGTATCAGGGGTGTGGTGTGGGACAGATGGTGATGAAGTTTTACGAAGAGAAAAAACACTGGAGTCTTAGTCTCCTTGAAATGCTGCCCCTCAGCACTTGACCAGATTTGCCAGTGATTTTCTCTCACCATAATTGTTTCTCAGTGCCAAATTTGAAGGGGCTCATGGCATTCCGGTACCTGCAATACCAAGTTTTGGTCAAGTTGTGCACTGGGGCTGTGTATCACTCCCCCACAGTAAGAGCAGGGAGGTGGGATAGCTGGAACTTGGCCATGCTCAACTTTTCCCATTGCCCTCCAGGACAAAGCCAGGAGAGAGAAGGGCTGCAGCTACTCACAGAGTTATCTGTGTTTCCTGAGTAGACCAGATGGGGGAGGGAGCTGTACATTGTAAAGACAAGTCTGTGAACTAGCATTGTGTTTCTGACAGGAGCCAAAGAGGCCTGTTCTTAAAGTAAGTACCTGTTCTGAGAGCCTGGTTTAATTTTTGCCCCTCAGGGAGATTGATTTGAAGGAGAGAAAAGTGCTTTTACAGCAGAGTTGCAAGCAAATCCTTTCCCTTCAGTGCTATTTCCTACTTGTTGAGAAAGGGAGAACAGTTCTGGGGAAAGGAACATTGAAGTCATCTTCTAAATCACTTTGGTTATGGATCTCTTTGGTATTGTGTGAAAACCTGGTGTAAATACACTATTAAGAGCAGACCTGGTTGCACAGGCCGTACATAGCCAATGTATTCAGATCAAATGGGTATAGTGAAAGCTTTAAATAAGTAGCAGATAAAGAGGGAAAATGCCTATTAAATAAATAGGCACATACAGAAAGACACGTACAAAGCAAGCAAGGGGGAAAAAATCTCATGTGACCCTCATGGGAAATAATAACATTACTGCAGAAGACTAGGCAAAGGAATGAAGCTAATAAATGAGAAATATCTAGTATATCAATTCTATGCCCCAGCAGTGAATTGTGCTGTTTTATACTGCAACTAAGGCTCTGGATTTTATTTATTTATTAACATAAAGAATCAAAATAAATATTGAAGATTCAGAAGGGAGGTGTGAACTGAATCTTTCTCCCAGACTATAGCAACAGAAATGCAAGGAGAATGGCAAATGCTATCGTTATTAAGACCATCGGATCTTGGAAAACTTTTCCACTTCATACTTTCTGCCACACAGTTTGACAGTAATATGAGAAAACCCCTCTCAGTTTTCCAGGATGTAGATCTGACTGACATAGTATCAAGGACTAGAAGTTTAGCGGCTCCAAGGGCACTTCTGTAGGTCAGAATAACTTGTTTGTATAAGTTTTTTGCTGAAGCCCCATTTAGGGCTGATATGTTGTTTTAACTTGGTCAGGAAACAGTTGTAAGTGGCAATATAATGTATCTGGCAGCTGATAAGAGCACAGAATGAATTCAGTTTGCACAATGCAGAGTCAAAGGAGGCAGCCAAAAAAGTATCAAGAGGATAAAGAAAAAAAAAAGTAGGGTACTAGGGTTTTTTTCTTGTTGTTTTGGACCTTATAGCTTTCTCAAGGTTTGTTCTGGTTTTCCTGCTACACAGCTCTTGTCACCCACCATTCATGCACATAAAAACACAAGTATATAAATTACATCCACCTAAATGATCACTGAAGGAAATGGCAGCATTTGCCCATCTTAGTGTTTTACAGCTTAGCTTAAATGAAATCCCCAAATTAGGAATGACTATTTAGTTTTAACTCTCCTTTCTTGAGCACATGCATTATAATAAAGCCTTAAAGACAGTATAATAACATATCAATTCTCAAATAACACAACGTTAAGACATTCATATTTTTCTATGAGCTTTGACAAATGTGTGGGATCTTGCAGCTGTTCAGTATTCTGGCTATTTCAGACAAATGAGCTTAATGAAGGTTGCTTTTGAGAAAAGTATCTGAACAATGCATCATAGATGAAGAGATATTATAATGGCTATTATAGTCAAAAGTGTGTATATGCTAATGCACATGGAGGTTTGCAGATAAATGCAAAATGAGCTCATTACAGACACAGGTAGTCTTGCTCCTGTTGCTGTCCATACTGCTGTTGGCCTTTGCTTCCAAAAATCTGGCCCTGTAACTTGGCATTGTTCTTCATATACATGTTCCACTATGTAATTTTGCTATCAACATTTAATACAATTAAAAAGCATTTGGCTTCCTTGGCTTAGCACAGCATTTTATGGCAGAAGACTGCTCTTCAAGAGGCTGAAAAACTGTCTGGGAATGACTGGCCACTTTCTAAGGCTTTTGTTTCTCTTCTGTTTCTGATGTCTTTGGCACTTGTTTGGTTTCAAATTTCATGTATCAGCTTCTTACTGATAGAGTTGCTGATTTTATCCAGTCTCTGGTCTTATAGTAACCTTTGTATTAGAAATGATTATGTGGAAAATCTATGGGGTTTCAGGACTTCCTTCTGTTCCTAGTGATGTCACAGCCTCTTCAGGCAAAAAATTCTGTGCATTTATACATGTAATTATTGAGCTATATCTGTCTAACCTGAAATCACACGTCCTATAAAGGAGACTTTAAAAGGTCTGTTTTCTGACAGATTCTAGAATCTGTTCCTTTTATCAAGAAAATTGTCTTCTGCTTTTTGATGAACTGCATTTTGCTCTTGCTGTGATGGATCTTACAGTGCTGAAGATTTTATTATTCTTAAAGAAGTTCAGTAGGACTGGAATGAGTCAGGGTCAGCCAGAACTGAGCATAACACTTCTTGCATAATCCTTTAGTATTTGATAATAAGTCATCTCATTTGCTGTATTACCTTTCCCTTCAAGGAAACAGAAGTCTTTGAGTTAAATCAACATTCAGAAAATTTTCATCAAGATAATCAGTTTTTCATGCAATGAGCACAAATTATTTCAGGCTACTTCAAATTTGTCATAGGCTTAGTGGTTGCAACCCATATTACAGAAGGGCCATTCCTCTCTCTCATCCTCCTTCTACCCCCTCAGTGTTAGGAGGATCAGACACAAGGGACAGAAGCAAGGACAAGTTTTGGATGAAGTTGTATTGATTTGTTGAAAGTAGCACAAAGGGAAATGTAACAGATTTTAGGAAGCTCTGACTGTGGATGATGTGGACAAAACGTATTAAGTAACAGGGTTGAAACTGTGATGCAGGAGACACAAAGAAACAGAATATTGCTAGGAATTTTAAAAGAAATAATGTAGATTTGCTTTGGTTTGGACATATCACTATATTCTATGGATATAAAAATTACAGCTTATTGATACAGTTTGATAACAAGTTACATGTAAGCCTCAAATTAGTTTGTGCTTCAGCACAAAAACGTTGGCAAGATGCCACAAACCATACATGTTTAATAAAGCTCTCTGCATCTGTTACTCTAGCAAATAGCTGGTGAAATTCTACAGTAATTAATTTCTATTTGGAAGTTTAAAAATTTCAAGGGACAAATAAGGAAATCAAAATCTTTTGTTTAAAATATAATGCACAGTGCAGGCAAAATTATTGCAATACATACCTTAAACAGAAGATCTTTAAATCTGTCAATTGTTACAAGCAAGCCTACCTGAGGAAAAAATAAGCACATGATCAAATATTAAAAAGAAACACATGGAAGGGGAAGCTTACATATCTGAAAAGGCAATATAGGAAAATAAAATTTAAGATAAATATGAGAAATCATTTATGGATCGCCATTTCAGATCTCTGTACAGAGGCTATGAGAAGCATTACAATCATGTTGCAGATGGGGTAAATAGAATTGCTTACAATTACAAACTAGATCAGTGGCAGAGCCAAGAGAAGGAGCCAGATTTTCTCTTTCTTCTTCACTTTGAGTCCTATGTCCAATTTAGTGAAGATTGTGGCTCTAAAGTTATATTAAATTAGTTGTGTATTCCCTCTCTCCCCTGACCTGTATAAACATAATAGTCCAGACCCTCAGCTGCTAAAATCACTGCAGCTCCATCTGGCCCATTAATGCATGTATACATGCCAACGGACAAGATTGCAAGTTGTTACCTACTCCCTGCCTAACAAACCTGGCAAAAAAACAAGAGTAATAAGCACATAAAACTGTCATTAAAAAAATTGCCAACTTAGGTCTCAGAGATTTCTCCCTCTGCACCTTGATGGTACAGATAATACGCAGTCAAAAATCCCCCACCCAATACACTGTCAGTATAGGAATTTTCTCCCAGAATTCTGCAATATAGCCTACTATAAAATAGCCTACGTACAAATAATAAGATTCTTCTCTATTTTTGGAGGTGGAGGGGGATAGAGAGAGAAAGAGAGAAATTACCTAGGCTTTATGCAGGTAACAGGTTCATAATCTCAGGTCTCTATAACTTTAATAATGGAATTAATGAGAGGCTGAGCATAGCATATCAACCTGATCTCTCACGTTAAACCAACAGAATGTCACACACAGCAAAGGCTGGTCAGCAGGGATACTTGATGAAACCTTTTTTTTTTTTTAATTGGGTGTGGAAAAGCAGAGATATATTTTCTCTACCCATAGTGCCTGGGATTTGGCAATATTCAGAAGTGTTTTGCCATGTGGGAAATTAAAATTTGCAAGTACAAAATTGCTTATTTAAAAACAAAGAACAGCAACAAAATCCCTATTAGTTCAATTAACGGGTCAGTGCAAGGAAGCCAAAATAGATTTTTTATTTGCTAAGAAGCAAGGGACTGGAAAAAGATACATCTACGTAGAGGGTATTTCTAATTAACCAATGTGGGCAAAGGCACATGTGAGCAAAGGTACTTCTTCCACTTAATCCTGAAGCAAAAAATTAGAAAATAGTCCTTCTCATCTCAAGAATATGCTTTGGCAAACTAGCTGGGATGGAGGGAGAAGCTCATGGCATTTCAAGAGCATGTTCTACTCTCTTTTTTTCCACACCTCCCCTTCATGCTCTTTGTAATAAAATCTGCCTCAGCCTATAAGCAGGTATTTATTTTTAGGGATTTTTTAGGACAGGCTTAGCTGTTTGTGGTGAGCAGATGGGGATTTGATGTTACATTCTGTTTCAATTGTATTTCAGTGAAATTAATTGCAATAATGATCCACTTTATTGATATAACTCCTGTTTCCAGAAGTATCCTACTGTAAGAGCATTAGCATCTAAGGAATTTTTCACTCATGTATCTAACTACAGTATTAATGCTAAAGATGGTCCTTGAACAAATTCTTGGATTCAGGCAGCTTGATACTTGAGAACTCAAGCAGAATTTCACATCTTACTCTTGGGTCTTTAACTGCTGCCAAATCAGCAGAATTATCAGGTGTCTATTTTGGGTTTAGGCCTCTCATTCTGCCCCTAAAGGTTCTTACCTTTAGGCCCCTTTTTTTAGGACTCTCCCATCTGATGTACTCCCCACACCCTCCTGCATGCTGCACACACTTCCTCGTCTTCCTACACATCAAGAGAATGGAAATCTATTTCAGTACTCGTTAGGCAAGTAATTAGTTTGATGGCAGATATCAGAAAGGCACTGAGACTAATGTGGCTGCCTCCCAAGCATCAAGAGGCATGAAGTTCCAGCAAGACCTGGGTTTTATACCCTGCCTTAAAACCAAACAAAGAGAACTGCTTTTTAATTCACCACTTTTATCTCTCTGGGCTTAGTGAATTCTAGTGCTTGTAAAAAATGAGAGACAGCTCGACAGCTACTGCAGACTAAAGGCAAGCACGGGACAGGTTCCATGCATACACATCTCTGCTAAACACACCTCGATGCCTACCCTGAGGCACATCCTACTCCTACAATTCTGCCTCCCCCACTTCCCCTCATCACTTCTTCCCTGGCTTTTCTGTTGTGATTTCAACTTTCCTTTCAATGTAGTAGGCTTGTATGCCCCCTGATTAGTGACTGAAATTTATGCTAAGCCACACAGCAGGTTTTGTGAAGGGTCTAGGGCAAAACCTTCTGAATTCATTGTCATTTTTGATAGAAAATGGACAAGGAACTTCAGTTTCCGGATGAGATAATGATTTTCCAGCTGATCCCTGATAGTCCTTTCTAGTTTAGTGTCTTCCTTGGGAGGTGCCCTGAACATTTAGGAATAAAGTAATTTTTACAGCGCTCTATTGTGAATTGGAAATCATAGGTGTGGGCCTGTCTGAGCCTGTTTTCTTAATACTAAATGAGAGTGTGTTATCCAAATGAGAGATTTTTTTTCTTCAACAGATGTTTTTCCATGCTTTCCTTTCCTTTTTAAAAATACAATGAAACACTAAAGGCTGCAAAAGGTCAAATGTTTTACTGAGCTTTATTCAAGAGGGTGGAAGAGATCTATCAGGAGAGACTGTACAGAGACCCCAGAAATGTCAAATAAGCAGATTGTCTGGTTACCAGAATTGGGGCAGCTGGTCCCAGGTGACAACAACCCCACAACTTCTTAGAACTGTTTCATCACATAGCTTCAGGAGTCCTTCAACTCTTAAAGTCAGAAATAAAAAAAACGCAAACCAAACTGTGCTTTTTTTGTATCAAAGAGAATTTCAGGCAGAAAATGAAATCCTGTCCCTATTTACATCAGAAAGACATAGCCATTGACTTCAAGGAGGCCTGGATTTCACCTGAGAACTACTACTTGTTTGTCTCATCCCATAATGTGAGGTGACACATTTTGAAAGGCAGGAGAGAAAATATCATTGCTTGTTAAGGTGCAGGCACAGGCTATTGAGGAGATCTACATCTAGTCAGCAGGGTAGATGTGACAGCCACAGATTTTAAACCATGTGGCATAGACTTGTTTACTCTGATGATAGTGGGAATTATGTCCAAGTGTAGGGCTGTAGTATAGATCCTAGATTCGAGAAAGTAGAAGAATTTAATACCTACCTCTAACAGAATTTTCCATGCCATGAATCTCCAAGCACTCTGTACAGCAGTAAGCATCATTATCCCCATTAATGGGATTTTCAGATTTTTCCTGCAGACATTTCTGGTTGGGTAAAGCCAGGTTGACTGTGAGAGAAACTGACACTCTTAATGATTCTCTCATGCTTCATGGAGACCTAACTGCCTGATGCTGTAGGCCAAAGTTACAATGTGGGTGGGTCTGGGACTTGCCTTGCCTTGACATATGTGTAAAAAAACCAAGGAAGGACAAATCACTGCGAAAGTTTCCTGCAGTTCCAGTAGGTTTCTCACAGGGGTCGGGAGTTTCTACACGCTCCTTCTTTGTCTATGAGTTTGTGATGACAGTTTGGAGTCATTGATAGAATGACTTAGAACAGCAGATTTAATCCTTTTGTATCTTGCCTTGGACCTGTCTTGTTACTTCATGGTGTTGGGGTGGGTTTGCACAGCACAGTGCAGAAGATCCCATTAGCTGAGAGATGCAGCCCACTTGTATTTCTATGCTGTGCTGAGTTTCAGATCTCTGTGCTGGGGACATTTGTGGTTGTGGACCTCTGAGTGGGTGCTTTGCTGCATCGCGGTGAGCATGCTTTGCATGTAGAGGAATTTTTGGAGTTTTTTTCAGGAGTGTTTCAGCTGAGTTAGCTCAAAATATTCTTCCAATTTACTGCCTGGACAGCCACCTTAAAGAAAGTCTTTTCCTCCTCCTGCCAAATATTTCTTCATTCATTTTCCATGCTCAGTCTGTTGATATTTTGCAAATAAGATTGGTTGGCTCTAAGTGGTTGAAATTTTGCTTATTCCTCTGACTTCTCTAAAATTCACAAGGTGAATATATAAGCCTAGTCCATTTCTCTTGCTATAAATGCAAGAGATGTGGGTATGATGCCATATTTTAATATATCAGGCTTTCCTAGACTGAGTTGACCATTCTTAAACATTTCAAAGACCACTGCTGGATCAAGAAGTCCTTGTTAAATGCTTTTTTCTTCCACTAGCAACCTTTCATTCTTTCAACATTGGAGAAAAAATAAACAAAAAAACAAAAAAAAAACAAAAAACAAACAAACAAACAAACAAAAAAAAAACCCAAAAAAACATTGATGTGCTGTGTCTGTTAAATTCCAGTTAAACTTGGACCTACAGAACTGGTTGTTTTGTCCCTTTGGTAGCTGCAACTGTGCTAATCAAGGTCCAAAACAGCTGTTTGATGATTTTTAGCTCAAATCTGGTTGTTCATCTTGTGTGTTTTTACAGTGTAGCTATTACGGAATGTTAACAAGGTTTATAGAAATTATTTCAAAATAGATTGTCTCCTGCTCTCAGGCCTTCTGTGATACTGGACAACTCATTTCACTTTTGCACATCAGTTTAGCGCTCTCATGCCTTCTGTGATACTGGACAACTCATTTCACTTTTGCACATCAGTTTAGCATTCTGGAGATTTCTCAGTGTGACTAAAATGGGTTGTCCTAAACACCTAACAAACTGATGTTCTGATATACACAAATCTCTTGTGAAGGTGAATCAGTATCTCATGTTCTTTGCTTGAGATATAAAGCAGCCTCCTTTCAAAACCAGTGCTATTCCTGCAATTAATAAAAAAGACCGTGGACATAGGAAGGAGATGTGGGCAGGGAAGACAAAATCTTTGTACATGGTTGGCACCAAATGGCAGCACTGGGGAAGAGTGGAGAGCCTGCCTCAGAATTCCTCTGGAGCCTACTGCCTCATATGCCCTCAAGAAGTAGGTAGCGGTCAATATTTGCTTTGTACTTTTAAGCAAATATCTTTGGAGTTTGGTGATTCAGTTTCCCCTGGCTGAGAGCCACGAACACAGCAAAGAACTGTCATTGCTCATCACCTTCTAGCTGGTGTCCCTGAGGATCCACTGCTGGCCCTGGTGACTGTCTAGTTTCCTATCATGTGAAAATCACTGCTTTCACCAGCCCTGGTTTGCCTGTGGCATCCCCAGAGAGCCACCCCTGCACTCCCCAGTGAAACAGAATTCTTCATGGGAGAATCTTGGTAGCTTCAGGCTCCAAGAACCCTGCTCCCTGCAAACTGCTGGTGGTGGGTCTTTGCTTTACTGAACAGAAGGATAAAGGAAAAATACATGGAAGAAACCCCTAAGAAGAAAATGTACAATGATAAAACAGAGAAGAAATCCCAGACAAAACCACCTTCCACTTAATGGGAGAGAAGAGGGGCAGCCTAAAGCTGCAGTACAAATACCGATTACGTCTGTCAAGGATTTTCTACTGTTGCTAAGTTACTGGTCTCTTTGGAAAACCCTTGAAGTATGGGGTACATTAGGAGCTCATTAGGGTCCCGGGGACTTATGCTAAATGTACAATATGTCTCCATGCTAAACACACTTCAGAAATAACAACAGAAACTTCCTGCCTGAAGTTTAGGTGCTTTTATTTCTCCGCTTCTCGTTGGTCGTGTGTGGCTCCATTTGTTCCTTGATGACAGCTCAGTTGTTTGACTGGATGGAGAGGTTACTTGTAATAGATGGAGATGAGCTCTGCTGCACTTTGTAAAGTTTCTGGCTTTTCATGACACTTACCCTTCATGGGAACACAGGGAAGGACAAATGCGGATGCATCTCTAATCTGCTCGGAGTGCGGGTTTAATGACGCTCCTGGGACTTTGCATCAAGCCTGTGGCATGAAGTCTGAAACTTAGAGATGCAGGGGTGCAAGCTCCTCTGCAGCATGTCAGGGAGGGCACCAAGGCCCATTTAACACTGAGTGTCAGAGGCACAGAGCAGAATCCACAGCCCAGAGCTGGCTGCCTAGGTGTGACAGAGGAACCCCAGCATGCCGACAGATGGTGGGAGGACGGATGAGTTGTCCTCAGGGGGAATCTAGGCAGCATGCCTGCATCCAGAGATATCACACATGATCTCTACAGGGAGTTAGTAACGTGTCTGAGCTTAACAGAAAATGTGTATCTCTGCTGTTTTACATAATATTTAATGAATGATATATTAGTAGCCCCAACAGGATTTTTGTTTTATTTAATGTAATTTATAAATTAAACAGTCCAGACTGGGTGGAGAAAATTAACCAGCAGGCTCACTAGGAACTAACTGTGGGTCTTAGGAACAGACAGCAACTCTATTTACATGGATCAAGTGCTATTTAGATAACTAGGCAGTAGCTAAGTGGAGGAATACTCTTTCACGTTGCAGTGTTAGCCATTTTCATAACTCATCGACCTGGCATCTATGTTTGAATTGGTAGCAAACCTTAGCATGTTGGTTTTGGGAAAAGTTTGAGGGGAGGTGGGGAGCAAAAGAGCTTTGTTTGCTTAGAACAGATGCACAAAGGATCAGGCACATTAAATGAATATTAAATTTATCCTGTAGCAGAAGGACAGTGAGTAGAGTAAAACAAAGTGAGCAGCCTCCGTGGAGGCAGTGAGTCAGGATCGACATGCAGCCAGTCCTCAAAGAATAGCACCTCACAATATCTTTACTGAGCATGGGACAGGGAGTGATTTCCAACACTGCAAGAGAGCAAACTGATGGGTTTTGCAAGGGAATTTTCTCTGCAAAACTTAAATGTCTGTGAATGAATGTTCTGCCCTGCCCTGGTCCCTATGTAAGCCTGAAGCCTCATACAGTTTTTACTGTGTGTTGTATGAGGGGAAGTTAAGAAGCCCAAAATGTCATTCATCCACAAAATGCATGAAGGATCTGCCTTGGTTAACAACAAGGATAAGAGGGTCTTAAAACTCATTCCTGTCTTACAGTTTGGCAAGTGTTTTCCCTTGTTGTAGTGTTACATTTTCCTGAAGTAAAATGTCTTTTTTTTTTTTTTTTTTCTTTAAAGGTCCTTTCCTTTGTGTGGAAACAAACAAAGCAAACACTTAGGAGAGGAGTCTTTGTGTCCTATCCTTCGAAACAGGAGAGCCAGGGGACAGGCCACACGTCACAGACAAACTTCCATCCACACCACTTAGGTAGTAAGGTTAGGCCTCTCTGTGGGAGGTTGGGTTTTGAAGGTGCTAGCTGGATGGTGCAGAAATTGGGGAGAAGGAGTTAAGTGTTAAATACTGAAGGTAGGAAGGGCCCAGAGCTTGATTTCAGTATTTGTTCTGGTTTTCTTTAGAAATAGGGGGCATGGTTTTGGTCCAGTTTTCTCCCTACATCAGAGGGCTAAAGTGAACATCTCTTGGAATATTTTGTGCTCCTGGACCAAGGAAGGACAGCACCTAACCTTCCTGTTTTCATTTTGCATGGTTATTTGAAGACATAAAAGCCCAGAGCAACTATGACCATTCTTGTTAAGTGAAGCAGACACAAACAACATTTACACCACCTTCATACTGAACTTGCTGAATTCCCTACAGAGGCCAAGAGTGGTTTTTCCCTACCTGCAGAGAAAAAAAAAAGAATAGTACTTCTTCTTGAAAACCCACTCCTTTTCTTATTATAGTGCAAAGAAAACTTCCCAAGTATGAACTAAGCAACTCAACGTAATATCTGGCCAAGCCAGTTTCACTGAGGATGAATTGATACACCTCCAGTCAGTTGAAGCCTAATTATTTGATCTTAACCCTGAAGCCTAATTATTTGATTTTGATGTCAATATTCTTTGCTGCTTCCCTGCTCTTCATGCCAGAAATAGGCATGAAGGGTCAAGACTTGTATGTAACTGCTGGCTATTGTAGCTTGCAGCAAGCAAATGGATATTGGGGAGACTGTCTGACATGGAGTAGTTTGAATCTCTGTCCTTCAATTTTCAAGCTGTGTTCAACAGCACCTCATTGTTGAATGGCCAAAAATATTTAACCATATTCTACTGAAAGTCTGCCTTTCCCATAGATCCTTGGTGATGCAAGCCTACACTCCATAAGAAAATCTATTGCATGTCAAAGAGACAAGAGCTGCAGAAAATAACTGGAATATAATGCTTCTATAAATAACACATTGAATTCAGTAGTAGTTGCAGTATTAATTATATGAATAATGAGGTTATAATATTCAACTGGCATCCTTAAAAGTGCCCCTAAATCTGCTGCAGCACTTCCCACGTGCTGCAGTGAAGGTTGCTTTTAAATTGGAGCTGTTCACAGAGTTTCAGTCTCATTTGCTACACAGAACACAAGGTTCTGGCTTCCCTGCTTTGCTTATGGGTTTGGGGAGACTAATTAGGTGGTTGAAAAGCCCTTGGAAGATAAGTATTTGCCTTGATAGGGGGTGATAAAGGGGCTTGAAATAGCTGTGGAGGAGGACACAGCCTCCCTGCCTACTGAAAAGGCGAGATTTCATCAGCATCATCACAAGGTGTCTGTTCAGCTACAACCACTTAAAAAGCTGCAACCCCAATTGTGGTGTGCCTGAAAAGTCAGGATGGCTTTCTTTTCATGTTTATGTATGCGCCCATCACGGGCAGCGACAGCAGCAGCCTTGAGCGCTTTGGCTGTAGTGGGAGCTGTAAGAGTGGCTCACTTTGACGAGCATCAAATTCTGCGGGAATTGAAGCCTGCAGCCACCTGGGCGAGCCGCAGCCCTGCACTGGTGAATGGCTGCTGCCACCTAGCAGTTGTGCCGGGCTCCTGTCTCCCCGGGACAGCCTCTCGCCTCCAGTGCCAGCTCTCCTACCTTGAAGCAAGTTTGTTGACTATTAATTAGTTTCACAGGTGAAGGGCTTTTCTTTTTCCGTTTACATCATCATCACAGCGTGTCGGGCTAAACACTTTGAGTGGTCCTTGCTGAAAACAGCAGTGCAGAGCTAGGAAGCTGTGTGTGCATCTGTGAATCCTGGCACCTGCATGCGTTTCTGTGGATATGTGTTTGTGTGTGGGTTTATGTGCACCCGACCTTTTCAGGAATGTGAGGAACTTTTCAGGGGCTCAACCCCATAAGTCATGAGACAACTGCCAAGCCTGATAGGCCAGAGTTCAGAAGAGAGAGAGAGGGAGAGATGACTTCTGGATTTGCAGAGGTAACACAGGATCACAGAAAATTCTGAGGGGAAATAGCTGTGCTACCAGTTTGACCTTTGTAAGAGTAAATGCAGTCTCTGAAGATCAGACTATCTGATGCAGAGTGGACACTTGACCTTCGAGCCAGGGACTGAGAGATGTTGGTGGTGCAGGTGGAAAACATTTAACTGTGTTTTTCAGAAAACGGATTGATTTCTACAAGGGTCCAGTCCCTATTGTACGAGACATGTCCCAAAAATATAGTCTCCTCTGTAAAATGCCATGGCCAGTGTTAGAGGAGACAAGAGTCAAAGGGCTTTAAGGTCTTCACAAAAGTATTGAAGTGACTAGGAGTAGAATTAGAAAGTGAAATTCAGGAGTTACAAATTCATCTGAAAGGCAGACCCTATCCCATTAAAATTTGCATGCGTACTGACATATGTCTAGGATGGTATGAACAGTGCATCACCCAAAGTTATCTTTGTTCCTAGTCTGATGGTCTTACATGCCATTTTAATTCTGAAGTGGGTTGTTCTTTGGAAGGAGAGAGGGCCTGAGGAGCTTCATGTCCTGTCTGCCTCTTGCGGTCCTGCTAGCTGTGAAGCACTCACCCCATGCTGCTCAAATTCCAAGTGATGGAACAGCAATGGCACACACTTCTATGTAGGTGCCTGCACCAATGCACTTTCTTAGCATCACTGGCACACTGTTCACATCTATATATCATACATTTTCACCTCTGTCATCACTGACATTTTGCTTTGCTTTTGGCTGTTGCTCTGAGTAGAAAGCAAAGTGAATAAACAGTGTTTTATATCATTCCCGCTGGACCTTCCCCTTCTGCTTGTGTTTGCCTGCCAGTCCATCTGTACCCCATAGATGTAAGCTTTTACTTCTGTGCTGTGTGTCCTTGTGGGTGATCATGCAGTCTTCCACCTGTACCTTCTGTGTTTGTAGCAACTCCTTCTGCTTCCTTCACTGCATACCCCACCCCCAGCAACCTCCCCCTCTGCTTCTCACTCTTGTGCCACATGTTCATAGTCCTGGTCTTTGCATCACCTCCTGACACCTACCCTACAGCTCCTGCATACTTTCTGCTCTTGCCTCACCACATCTGTCACTTCTTACCTTTTTCTCTCCTGTCTGAGTCAGTAGGACAGAGATACACTCTTGCCTAACCTGCTATGCAGCAGGGTACCGGGGGAGGAGTGCTGCAGCTATCCACAGTGAGACACAGAAAGGGAAAACCTCAGCAACAGCAGGAAAAAGGAAATGCTATTCTGTGCTTCTGCTCCATCCTGATTGTTCTCCTCACTTTGCTGAATCACTCGGGGCAGCTGGGCAAACAATGAAGCTTCAAAGGTACAGGCTCCTACAATAAGGAGATTTCTCTACTGCTTTCACACTTCGGTTGCACCTGTACTGATGCTGACCAGCTGAATGACAACCATGAAGCCTGTAGGTGGTGATCTCAAAGCTATAATAGAAAAATCTCTTGGTCCACAAGGCACCTCGGTTTGGGGGTCTAACTGCTAGTCTGTACCTTTGTATGCTCACAAATTGCTCAAGCATGTTTACACTTAAATTTCATTGCTTGGAGGAGTGCATATCAGTTTGGGGAGTGGAATTCTCCCAGGAAATGAGGGCAGAATGATACAAGAAATTGCTTGTCTGTATCAAACTAATGGCCCATCCAGTCCAGTATTCTGTCCTGACCACTGCCAGTGCTGGATGCTTTAGATAGGCTTGTAACAACACCCTGGTGTGGCCCGGTTTACAATGCTAAATAATAGGGAAACACTGCTTTCTGACCCCAACTTGCCATCATTTTATACCCTGCAGTGGGAAGGCTAATAATCCATATGGTTTTTATTTTAGCAAGCCTAGCTGCAGATGCTGTTCTTGTAAGGTCTAATCCTTTTCTGAATCTTGCTAATCTGTTTTCCTCTATAATATCCTCTGGCAACAAGTTTCACAGGTTAATTATACGTTGATTGCACAGTCTTTCCAATCATAGACACAGTTCTGTTGTACCTCATCTTATCCATGTGTTTTAAAGTCTCTTTCAGCAACCAGAAGTGCCTGCAAATTTATTTCTGCAGGAAAATAATGAAACAAACTTACTTTATACTCAATTATTCATGCATAGGCCTTGAGTTACTGATATTATCTCAGTTTCCTGTGAATTCAGAGCATGTTCCTCTCCAAGTAATCTATCCAGTAAAGCTATAAAGATCCTTTCCCTGAGGTTCTGCCCTACAGCTCATGCCTCTAAAATTCCTGCTCCCAAGTTGTCTATAGCATACCCATTCCCAAGTCCATGATATGTTATCTAGACAGGCTGCTGCCAAGTCATGCCATTATGTACTTGTATCCCTGATGTCTTGCTTCCTGATGTTTACAATTCACCTTTGACAAGAACTAGACAAATTAGAGAGATGGGCAACCACCAACTATGTGAAGTTCAATGAGAGAAACTGAAAGATTCTGCACCTGAAATGGGGCAACCCTGGTTCTGTGTACAGACTGGAGAACAAGAAGATTGAGAGAAGCACTGTGGAAAGGGACCTGGGGGTCCTGGTCTATGGCAAGTGGAATATGAGTCAGCAGTGCTCTGGCAGCCAGGAGTGTTGTCTGTTTCCTGGGAGGCATCAGGCACAGCATCACAGCTGGACAGGTAAGGGGATTGTCCCACTCTGCTCTGCACTGGGGCAGCCTTACCTTGAGTCCTGGAGGCAGTTTTGGGTGCCGCTTTATAAGAAAGATCTAAAGGTATTAGAGAGTGTCCAAAAGAGGACCCTGAGGATGGTGAAGGTTCTGGACAGAAAGCCTTGTGAGGAGTGGCTGAGGTTACTTGGTCTGTTCAGCCTGGACAAGAGGAAACTGAGGGGAGATCTCACTGCAGCTATGATTTCCTCTGTAGTGAGGGAGAGAGCAGAGACAGATATGATCTCTTCCCTCTCATGGCCAGTTGTAGTACTTAAGGACAGGGCATGAAGCTGAGTCAGGGGAGGTTACGGTTGGATATTTGGAAAAGGTTCTTTAACCCAGAGGGTGGCTGGGCAGTGGAACAGGCTCCCCAGGGATGTGGTCACAGCCCCAAGCCTGAGAGAGTTCAAGAAGCACTTGGACAACGCTCTCAGGCACAGAGTGTGACTCTTGGGATGTCCTGTCCAGGGCCAAGAATTTGACTTCAGTGATCCTGACAGGTCTCTTCCAACTCAGTATATTCTATAATTCTATGATACTAAGACCTTTTGCACCCTTTTCTCCCCCCACAAACAGCTGCCACCAACCAGCCCACTTTCCCTTGTAGTACCATTGTCCTTCAAAGAAAACCAGAGACTGCCCCAAAGAGGGTAAATAATGTCAATAGCACATTTTCCAGGGGGGCAGGAAGGATTCTCTGAAGTATGCAAATCTTCTCTGTGCAAAGGTACAGTGCCTTTTTCTGCACACTCTTGATCTCCTGCCTGCACTCTGTCCCCAAAACTCCCTTGAATCCCTGACTGATGTGCCATATTTGCTGTACGTGCTGCAGAACTGTGTGTGTGCATGGGTTCTGCACTGTTGGTATTTATGCTCTTCCTCTGTTCATTTTGCCCAGATGAACATATAGCAGAAGGTGAAGGGCACTTTTAATCTCCCATTTGAATTTTAGCCAGCTCAGCACTGCTAGCTAATATGGTGTGGTCTTGCACGCACCCCATCCAAAAAGGCACTGGATTCTCAGTCTGTTTTTTTCCAGGCTGTAAGCCTTTGAAACTGCAATTTTTTTCTAATGTAAATGGTGGTTGCCATGATTATCTATTTCTGATGTCCTGATTTTGACACTAGGATCTTTCTGTTTTTTACACCCGTCTGCAGTTAGCCACACCATGTCATCATGTTAGTCCTGATCCAATGGGAGCATAAGCAAGCTCTGTATCTAAGTACATAGTCTACACAATTCCCAACCATATCCAGTGTGTGCAGTGGAAGACAGGCTGCTATTGAATCTTCCTCCCTCCCTCTTGCCTGTTCCCAGCAGTGCTCATGGTTGTGTGAGGATCAGCTGAGTGCATGTCCACTTCAGAGCTCTTTACATACTGATTGCACTTGTCAGGCCAGGTAATTGTTTAAAATCTCAACATAACAGAATGGGAAAGTGAGGCAGAGGGAAGTATAATGACTTGCCCGAGGTCATCTTGTTTCTCAGCCTAACATCCAGCTCTTCTCTTCTTGTCACTTATCTCAACCACAGGGCCAGTGTTCTTCCTGACATGCAATTGAAATGCTGCCGTGACTCCCACACTTCTCTTAAATGGCTGCTCTATAAATAAAGTTTCAATTGAAAATGGTTACCATAAACTTTCAATTAGAAAACTGCTACTATATAATCATATATATATATATAAATATATATATGTATGTTATATTGAGTTTTTAATTCATCACAGAGAAGCCCCCCTTGAATGTCAGCTACCTTAGCCATTCCCAGTCTCCGTGGTCTAGAAAGGAACAGCACCTAAAAAGAGACAAATTAAACGTACTGGTAACAAAGAAGAAGGTGCAAAGAGCAATCCCTGAGCTCTTGAAGCGTCCTTTAATACAGGGTGGAAAGGTAATTTTTCCAAACCTAACAAAGACATCTCCCCTGTAACACATGGAAGCAGACACATGAGGAAGTGCCTGCAGCAAGAAATATCAACATTCGTGTATAAGCAGGAAAAAGTAGGACTGAGTGGGGGTAGGTTCACTAATTTAAGTTCCATCTTAAAGTGTCTGTTCAAGTCCTTCCCTTCATATTTCTTCCTAAAATATTATTATCTTTTCTGACAGAAATTTTCCTTCCTTTCTATTCTGTGTCCAAAAATCCAGGCAGATCAATAAAGCCTAACTAAAGTTATAAAATAGATTTGAAGTTTGAAAACAAATATAATATTGCATTGAGAGATGCAAAGTGAGTTGAAAGCAGTAAGGGTAGCAACAATAAAGTTTAAGCTAGACCTTTCAGCTTCCATTTTTTCTCTGCCTCTTTCAAGGTCAAATGGACCCCAGCCTCATCTCCCCATCTCCAGCACTGTCACACTGTTACGTGATGGCTTTGGGGTGTAGTGGAGTCATGCAAGTGAAGTGCTTGTGATCCTGGGATGGGAGGGACAGAAACTGCTTTTCTAAGCTTGTTGACAGAGACACCAAGGGATTCACACTTCTCTTTTCCCTCTGGTAATGAACTCCTGCAGAGAATGTACCAAGTGTAATGCCTTTCTTCAATCCATCTGTGCAGGGAGGGTTTTATGGAGCCCTCCCTGTGTCAGGGAAACATGGAATTTAAAAGCTTCTTCCCAGAAGTCTAACCCCTTGGAAATAACAGTGACATTGCAAAAGAAGGTGGCCACCTGGTTCTCTGGCTGCCTGCTGTCAGGCAGCAAGGCCTAATGAACCTCTCAGGGGGAACATCCGCAGAGGGAGGATAATGAGTCTAATAGGCGCTTTGGTCCCTGGGGTTGGGAGGCATAAACAGCAGCAGGGATGGTGCTTGGGTGGGGGAGAGATGAAGGGCTGATGAGCCTCCTCACCATCCTCCCTCTCAGCATTAAGCTTCTCACATATGGTGGCTGGTGGTGTATCATAGTGGGGACAAAAAGTTGGTATAATGGGACGCATGTCTTCATTTTGGAACAGAGCTACTTTTCTTTCCTGCTTGCCCTCTCATTCCAGGTGTTGTCCATGCTGTCGGCTCTGATCTGCTGCTCAGTAGGTATGTCATCAGCTTAAAAGGCACCTCAGCACCTGAGAGGCTGAGAAAGCTCTCCAGAGAACCAGGGATCGTACATGTTCTGTGTACATTGAAGCAAAGGCTGCCCCTCTCACATAATTTTGGCTAAAGCCACAATCAACTTCCTGCCTTGTAAGCCAGCAAGAGGAAAGGGAGTCAGCATAACACACAGCACATGTGTGGCATATCCTTGTCACACCTGGAAATAGGTTAGTTACACCTCTAGCCACGGCTCAGTTGTGAATGGATGCTGTCTCCAAACCTCAATCCTCCAGCTCAGAATTGTAGAGGAAGACTGAGGGCTGTGGATAACGTCACAGTAAATAAGACTTTCTCCTTCTGTCACTATCTGTACAAGACCCTTAGAAGAGCTGTACTCCATGGAAATACCCTATTTCATGATTACTAGAGGTATGCCATTTTCTGGCAAGATTATTTGCGATATTCTAACCTGGTACTGCTAAACTACTGTATTTTGAGACTTAGAGAAGGAACTATGGCTTGCTTTTTTTTTGTCACATTCTGCAAAAAGGTGTGATGGTGGTTTATAATCTGTAATGAGTGTGATCAGTCCTTTTTATACCAACAAAGTGATACTAAGAGTGATTGAATAACATGATGATGGATATTGCACAGGCAACTAGAGAACACCATAAATACTATGATCCAGGTAAATATCATGACTTCAAAACACGGTTGTCTAATGTGCAGCATCTGCCACTATCAGACTGAAAATTGCTTCAAGGATTTTGGAAATTAGGTCATAACAGGGGGAAAAAATTCCATTTCTTGGTAGAATTGTATTGCCATATGGAATTTGTGAGATACATTGCTTTTTTGCTAGTGGGAAGGATTGGTGGATGAAGTTTGCAATAGAATTTCAGCCCCATAAGCAACTGAAATGCTAGGAAAGCTAAACCTGGGCAGAAAGCCATCAGAATTTTTTGAGTAGTCTTCCTCTGTCAAAAATACTTTTAGGTTTCTGCACAGTTTCCTAGGGAAGAGGGAGTTCTAAATCTCTCTTTGCACAGACTCCCTCTTGCCCTACAAGCACCTGCAGAAAAGTTCTAATGAAAGGGCGGATGGGAAGTAGTGCTTTGCAGCTGATTTGCTGTCATCTTACCAAACTCCTTTGCCCCTTCCTGTTCCACATTCCCGCTGTGAATGTGGGAGTATGGGAAATCTTTTCTGGAGAATTTTTGGGGCGTTTGTCTTTAAAAAAATTAAATTCATAATGTGAAGTGAAAAACAATAATTGTACACTTCGAGTATTTTTAGTAGCCTCACTACTCATCCCACACTTGTGTAAGATGAAAATATAACCAACTCAGTATAAAACTCAGCTTTGTAGGCAGAATTTCTCCATTTACAAAGCGCCAAAGCCTCTTGTTTGTTAACAAGGCTCCTTCATGCCTCCCATTAGTCCCAAGGTTGAACAGAGCATGCTGCAAACAGCTTTCTTCCCCCAGCACAATTAAGAAAGCAATATGCAACACCCTTTATCTTTAAGGAGCCAGATCTTCAGCTTCCATTACCCATTCCCAAGCTAGAGGTTTTTGAACGTTTCAGCTGAACTTGAATTTGCTGCAGTCTAAGAAATCCTCTTGAGACTACCACGACCTTATGGGTTTGGTATGCTTTAAGAGAAGACATGATCAGTTCTGCAAACAGCTGATGCTTTCTCTGTTCTTTAGCTCATTTTGTTTGGAAGGTGAACTCTCTGCTCATTGAAGAGTTTATTGCAATACTGCTTTCCAGGCATTTGTCTCCCATCCCACGTTATAGATTATATTAGAATTACCAATGTTGCAAAGAAAATTAACTTCTGGCTGTGCATACATAAAGCTTCCTTCATTATAGTACAACATTTCTATCCAGTGGTCAGTATATACACAGCTGAGTTGCTGCATCCAAACCTCCATAAACTTTTAAGAGGCCTTGGTCTGTGTTTGATCTATAACAAACAATTTCAGCAAGAACAAGCATCTCCTTGGCCTCTGCTCAAAATATTCTTCACACCAAATTATTTTACAGTAACTGGACAAACAGTGATATTCAAACTGTTCAGATCCTTATAATTGTAGAATTGGGATAAATGAGTTTTTAAGAGAACGAGTGCAGAGCATTAAAGTTTTGTATCACTCTCTTATGTCACCACTGTTCAAATATTATTACAGAAGTGCCCCAGTGTTCTTCCCAAGGGTTATGTTAAGCGTTACTGTAAGGATGTACTGTCAGCTAGGTAGGTCTTCAGAACTTTTTGGCTCTGCTGATTAGTTTGCTAACAGTTTATTCAAATTCAGCTTTGAGAGTAGGAATTTTTTCAATAGCTCAGAAACTTTACAAAAATAAATATGTAATTCTGCAGCAGTATGTATTGTATGTATGTGCAGGTAATATTAAGGAAAGTAGCTTTTATAGTCCCTTTTTCTTTGCTTGTTCTTATTTTCACTCTGTAATTTAATCCTTTCATGTAAATAGTCCCCACCTCTTTCTCTACAGGTTACATAAAGGTTGCTTTTGATACTGACATATTTAAAAAGGTGGTTTATTATATTTATTTATATTTGATTGTTATAGGTTATCTGACATGTAGCTGTAGTCACTAGGACCACACAGTCTTTTGCAGTTCTAAAGAAGTATTTGTTAGCAGTTACAAGTTGTTTAGTATCCTAGACCACATAATGTGAAGTTCTGTTCATTTACCTGAGATTTGAGTATGAGCATGCAGACTCAAACATATAGAGGCTGTTCTGTAGGGTGGAAAGATGCATTAGAGAAGGATTCTAGGTGTCTGCTAGAGTGAAGAAGAACCTGGCTCACAAGATAAAGTTGATTGAAATAATTAATTGAAGAGATCAGCATCAGTCTCTTCTCTCAAGTAACAACTGGTGCTTCAAGAGGAAATTACCCCAAATTGCACCAGATGAGTTTTAAATTGGATGTTAGGAGGAATTCCATCACCAGAAGGGTGGTCAAGCCCTGGAACAGGCTGCCCAGGGAAGTGGGTGAATCTCCAACCCTGGAGATATTTTGAAGATGTATAGACATGGCATTTAGGGACATGATTTAGTGGTGAGCTTGGCAGTGCTGGGTTAACAGTTGGAATCATTGGTTTTAGGAGGTATTTTTCAATCTAAAAAATTCTGGGATTCTATGTCCAATCAGATCAAATAAAAACTTTTTGTGAGATCCTCAGAATTTGAGAAAACTGAGATTTAGGATTTGAGGTTACAAGAGCTGACTGAAAGGCAGGAACCTCCTTAAAAAGATTGTATGTCCCTTGCCTTGCGGTAGCAATCATGTTCTGTTTATTTGAATTGTCCTATAGTAGAGAGAACTAGAGAGGGATATTGGCTGATTGGTTTTCTGTTCCCATGAAATTGCACTTTCTCCAGGCAAAAGTAGGCAGTGTCTTTTTCTGCCTGTCCTCTTAGATTTTCATGTTATACCCATGTAGCGTGATATTTCTGGGTGAATGTACCACCATGTGCTAGCCAAGAAGAGCATGCAATATGTTTCCATACAGATCCATACAGAGGATCAGAGTTGGCAGGCTCTGTTTTGAATTTAAGACCAAATGCCCACATTTATAAGGCCCTTGTAAGAGCTCAAGTCACTGTCTTGAGACTCAAGGACATGTGATTTAAGTTTGACCATGCATTTGGCTGTAGTATTGAGGAAACACATGATGAGAAAACATGAAGTATATTTATATTGGGAAGGCTAAATGTATGTTGCAGAACACTGTCTAGATTTTCACAGCTTTTGGAATCCGTGGGCTGAGAAGCTTGTGTGTACTACTAAGCAAGTTGTAGGAGCACAGACTTACTCAAACTGACAACTGTTGGTCCAGGAAACTTGCTGCGGTGCAAGTTGAAAAGCTTTTGCTGAACAAGAGAAGCACTGGTACTGGAAATGTGGCTGGGTGATTATGAGCCAGACCAGACTCTGGCAATTTGGGCTGTAGTCACAGCTCTGCCATAGACTATGCTGGGTGATCTCCAGCAAGTTATGTCTGTACTAGTAAATCAAATGTACCTTGCAGCATTTTTCAGGCAGTAAAGCCGCCTGGCATGGAATCATATCTGTGGTAGTAAACCAGTCATGATTCCCAAAATAGCTTAGTTTCATGCAGTTTCTACTTATGAATGACCCCTGGATCATCCATGGCTTGGAACTGAAATGCAAATTTTAATAGGCCAAGCCTTATGCCAGCAAACTTGCATGTAATTTAGTAACATTATTGCATCTGTACACCCTCAAATTTACTAGGACACCATAGCCTTAGTTGCTGTCTCCATGTCTGGGAGAACATTCAAACTCCTACTGGGGTAACAAGGGGAACATGACTACCTCCTCTGTTCTTTTACAGTCCTTTGTTTTGATGGGAAGGAGCCTTAGTTACATGGCCTGAAGGAGAAAGAAGCTGTGGGCACCCCAGCCAGGTTCCTCACTTAGATTAGGGCAATCAAGGGGCCAGTACATCTTTACAAATTACAGTTCACTACTGTTTTCTGTATCTATAAAATTAAGATAACAGACTTTCCTGACTTAGAAAATACAGTGCTGATGTTAAAAAGAAATATTAAATAATTGCTGTGTTTGCCAGCACTGTGTTTTTACCCTTAACTTGCTTCTGGGTTTGTGGAATCATCCCATATGGGCAGGGTATTCTAAACTGTACATGATGTGTTTCTCTCACAGTCAGCAGTCAGTTCTCCAATACATAAAGTAGTAGGAGGTAGAAAATCCATGTCTTTCCTTTGTCCAAGCTAATACCAGCATAACTGGGGGTCAGATGAACCATTCACTGATCCCCGATGCCTTGGTGATTGGTAGTGGTTGTATGATACTCCTGACAACAGTAGAAAAGCGAGAACTAGATGAAGTGAGGTTGAAATAGATGACCCTCTGTGGCCACAGGATAATCCGTTCTGTGACTCTGTAATCTGGGAATCTAGGAAATTTTCAAGATCCTGAAATACTTGGATCATGCCTTACTACTTATTAGGACAAAAAGGCTTTTCCAACAGCTGCTCACATGTTCACTGTAGGGCAAAAAACCCTAATGTGCCGGTCATTCTTATCTCTTACACATTCCCTGCAGAAGCAGAGTGTTCAGGGTATTCAGCATTTATCTGGTGGTTTTGACATTAGGATAGACAAATTAAACAACAAGTGTTCCCTGTCAAAAAGGAATTGTGTTAAATGTCCATTCACTGGCTTTGGCACAGTAGACTTTAGACCCACCAACTGAGCCTGTTTTTTTTTTGTTTTGGTTTGGTTTGGGTTTGGTTTTTTTTTTTTTTTTGTCTCATCAGCCCAGGGATGGCTTTTGTTTGCAGAGATGTGCTTTGTCTTCCCAATTTTGGAAAAGCACCCTGTGCAGAACTGAAGGAATCTCATTTTGCACTTCAAGATACGGAGTTATTATTTGATATTTTCAAATTCAGATCTTCCTAAAATGCCTTTCCTTTGGGTTACGTAGGACTGAGAGAGCAGTGCAGCCTGCTAGATAACTTCCCCAGCTCCTGCACTTTCTGGCTGTCACCCTCACCCCATTTCTACCACACAGATCAAACCCACATATTCCGGTACCTTTTACAGGCTCTCTGATACAGCCATACTATGCAGTTTTTAAAATACAGTGGTACTACTGAAGTCACAAAAGAGACTTCCATGATCTTCAGAATTTTGGTAAACCTGACTCCTAGAAAGCAGCCACTTTCCCTGACACTTGAAATCTCATAGATCTGAATTTCTATGAATGTAAAAGGGAGCTGCAGTGAAATTCAGTGTCTTTTTCTCAAACACACTGCCATACTTTGCAGAACAATCTCCCATATATTATTTAAAGGTAGAATTTTCCCACAGTAATGGAACGTCTTTCTCTTAAGTTTTGGTGCCTGCTATACTTGTCTCTCCTGCTTCTTTACTGACCTCTGCCAAGATAGAGTCTTGTGCTGCCTGACATTCATTGAGTATTCTGAATGAGCTTTTTACTCGTTTTTGCCTCCCACTAGAGCTCAGTGGTCCTTGTCCCCTGCCTGTAAAAATGCACCTCCACTAATTTGTTAAGACCTATATAGTATGAAGGAATCAAAGTTCCACTGAAATTAGGGCAATAATCACAAAGAATGTTGACAACAGAGGATGTTGTATTTAGGGTACTTTCAGGTAATGCTTTCACCTTGTGAGTTGTGCTCGTGCTATAAACTATTTGGTTACATCAGAAGAGCTCAGGTATTTCTACAATTTCCACAAAAAAAAAATCCTATCTCTTCCTATTTTCTGCCTTCAAGTCAGTAGCATCCTCTTTTTTTCCCTGCTTTTTACTCCTCTAAGTTGTTAAATAAAGGTTTGCATTTCTTACATTAGAATTCTGGCCCCAAAGCTCGCTCTCCATTGTAATCGTCTTGTCAGGGAGGTTTGATGGAATCCCACACCATGTCTGTTCCAGCCCCAGCTCAGTAATTGTGTTTCTTGGTTTTCTTCTGTGTCAAGCAGAACCGTTTTCCTGAGTAAACACTGTTCCCACTCCTGGTTCTTTATCTGTACATACCTTGCTTCAAAAAACTTCTTTGAAATCTGCATAAACGGCACATTTTCAGTAGAAATACCTCGGTCAGAAAAATGATCATTTGCATGTTAATAGCTCCATCTCCGTAGGTGGTTGTTAGTTGTTACTGGTCTTGCTTGTTACAATGAATGCAAATCCTTTTTTTAGTCCTAATCTTAATTGCAAAATGATTGTATTTTTCCATAATTCCCTATATTTCAGTAATTTTCATCTATATCAAATATGATTTCTTGACATGCTATCATCTGCTTTGTCTTTTATGCCTAGGCTCTGCACATGTTCCAATGGACTTGCTAATTATCAAAGCAATTTGGGTTTTGAATTGAAAATGGGCCCTTAGCCAATTCTTCCCCACCAAACTTTGGTAAAGAACAAAATGAGACTTGAACTTTGAGTTTTGACTCTGCTTCACCCTCTTTGCTCTTCATCCTTTCAGCTGTATCTGACAGTTAAGTGACTGACCTGGCAAAGTGCTGCTGGCACCATCATTTACACTCTGGGTGAGTGAGGTTGCTGGGGTGGATAGTTCCCTGTCACCGTCCTTTCAACATCTGTGGCCTTTGCAGCACCAAATACTTGGTGTTTAATGTATACAGCAATGTAGAGTCTGTGTTTTAAAGGGACAGTACTGAAAAGAACTATGTTGTTCCTGGTATTGTTGATGAGCCACTGCAGACAAGAATTTTGTGTGTGAAGGTGCATCTGGCAAGATCATTCCCAATGCACAGTACTGTAAGGGCTCTGTTCTATAAGCATCAGGAAAAGGTAAATGTACATAAAGGGACTCAGGAAATTCAAAATGCAGAGGGGAAAGCCACCTGAATTAGTTTCTAGGAAATGCTAAGTGAAGAAATATGGCCTTTACCCTAAGCCTCCTAAGAACTTAGCTATTCCTGCTTATCATTCCTGGTTTTGAGCATGAACTTTGCAGAATCATAGAAATTCTGTTTGGAGGCATCCTCTTCAGGTTTCTTGCCCGGTCTTGTTCTTGGTTGTCCTTTTTGCTTTTGGAAATACCTGAGGGTGCAGTGCAGTAACATGCAGGAAAATGTGAGCTGGTCTGTATTATTTCCTAAATACTCTCAGCTCTGGAACCATCCTTATGTTTACCGCTACTGACTCTGTACCAGAGCTATGCAATGGCAGGGTTGGCCTTCCTCAGCTTGAACAGGGAGAATTTCTCTTTACTGTCTGTTATGTGAATTTGTAGCCCAAAATAACTGCAACAAAAGCCCTCTGTAGGTCAGGGACGTGTTATGACAGGTTTTGTGCATACTGTCATGAGAGGCGCTCGAGAAAAGAACTTCCTGAAAATAAATAAAAAGGCTCTGATATGAACTTAGCCAAACCTTGGGAGTCTGTGGTCCACTCATTTTGCATTGCAGAGAATGCCAGACAATATATTCTACCTCGAGGAGAAATGTCAAATTATGCAGTACACTCAGATCCCACGAAAGAGTGGAGCATTATTTAATCATTGCAAATTAAAAAGTTTGTGTGACTTCTTGAAATTGGCAGTACCAGGTTCCCAAGATGATGTAAATCTGCCTTCTGACTGATCTTTCATCCTAAGCTGGAAGCCCTTCTCACACTGTCTTTAAAAGTTGAAGGTTTTTCTCCTGAATTCAGCATATCCAGGCACTGTAGAGGTGTGTAATTAGGGTGTATGTGGGAGTGGAGGGTGGGGGGTTATGTATTAAAACAACTCTTTCTTTTTGTCTTATAGATCACTGAATTGTAGGAGAACTGAGATTGGTCTTTTCCTGAAGGGTAGGAAATATTTTCTCAGATGCTGTCCCATGGCTGCAAAATTGGGTTTGTTTGCCTAAGGCAGAGCTTTCCAAAATGCACTCTGGCTTCATTGCTCTTCCAGAAAAAGGCAGCCCTCATAAACAGACAATCTTGTGGCAATCAAAAGATTTTAATGTACGCAGTTGCATGTGCAACTTGTATATTCATTCTGCTTTACTGTTCACAGTGTGAACCTCAAAACAGTCTGCATCTCTCATAGTTTCTTTAGAGGTACAGGAGGAGATAGGCTCCTATTTGACAGCAACTTAACCAGTGAGGTAGGGAGGCTATAAGAAAATTACCTTATCCAATATGCTTGCCTGCCCCTCATACTGCAAACACACCATGTTGCACAAAATCCATTAAGGTGTTTATTTTCACATGCTACAACATAGTACTGGCCATCTTTCTACTGGTGGATGGGATACATGAAAGGAAAAATAAGTCCCCAAGCTGCCAGCGGCAGGAAACTTGAACTTGCAACACTCCCCATTCCTCGTTACTCATAGTGAGGGAGTGGAGTCTTCTCTACTTGACCTTCCAGTGAAACAGCATGCACATAGCTCCTCTTGTGCTGACTGCTGTGAGCTGTCTTCCTTGGGCTGCTTGATCCAACATCCACTTCAAGTGCAGATCACTCAAGTGAGTAGGCAAGACAGCTTTCTCTCCATTGGTTCGAAGGCCTAATGGAAATAACATCCACTGGGGACATGGGAACTCCAAGCTCCAGGCTTTCCTCTTCTTCAGTTTGCTTGAATCCCATCCTACCTCCAACAAAAGCAACCCACTTGCAAAGTGATGATGCCCTTTATGATCCAGTGTTTTGGAGCTCAAGAAATAAGTGAGTCATAGTAGGAAACTCTCAGACACAAAGAAAGGCTCCCTACCAAGCACAGAAGAGGTTGGTAGAGAAGAGAACCTCTTACAGAGAAGAGGTTCACACTTGTGTTCACTTTCACATAGTTGTTGGAAGGAAGAGCTTCCCTTAATCTGCTAGGCATGCTATTCCTATTGTAGCCCAGTTACACCAGTGATGTCTTCAGGATGAGAGCTGACTCCTGTAGAGCTCTTCATCTCCCTCAGTGACCCAGAGGGAATCTGTGTTGAGTTTGAGCCTCAACAATTCAGGAAGTATATGGAGAAACTGGGGATGATCTAGTGGAGACAGCTACTGAGATAATTGTCACCTATAGTACATGTCCTGTGAAAACAGATTGAAGGATCTAAGCTTGTTCAGTGTAGAGGAGAGGAGGTTAAAAGGGGAGCTAGAAGCCTATGGCACTTGATGTATAATTTCTAAGAACCAACCTTTTATAAGTAGCAGTAGACAATGTAACACCAGCAACAGCCATAAGATGTGGCTTGGGAAGCTCAGATGGGACATTAGGAAAGACTTTTCACTGGGAGGGAGGTGCAGCAATGGCAGAGGTGTCCTGTGATTTGTGGAGTCTTCTACTTGGAGGCTTTCCAAGATCATCTTATTTGAGCTAGAATGGGAACAGCCAGATAAACTCATTAGTCTCCTTTGTAGTGTGCAGGGATTGAACCTAGTAGGAGCTGCAGCCTTAGGACTTTGGCTGGACAGTTCCCAGATGGAAAAGGACCTGGGGCTACTGGTCGACAACAGACTGAACATGAGCCAGCAGTGTGCCCTTGTGGCCAAAAAGGCCAACAGCATCCTGGCCTGTATCAGGGATAATGTGGCCAGCAGGAGCAGGGAGGTCATTCTTCCCCTGTACTCGGCACTGGTGAGGCCACACCTTGAGTGCTGTGTCCAGCTCTGGTCCCTCAGTTTGGGACAGACGCTGAGACACTTGAGTGCATCCAGAGGAGGGCAACAAGGCTGGTGAGGGGCTTGGAACACAAGCCCTGTGAGGAATGACTGAGGGAGCTAGGATTGTTTAGCCTGGAGAAAAGGAGACTCAGAGGTGACCTTATCACTCTCTACAACTTCCTGAAAGGTGGCTGTAATCAGGTGGGGGTCAGTCTCTTTCTCCAGGCAGCAATGGACAGAATGAGAGGACACAGTCTCAAGCTGCAACAGGGGAAATATAGGTTGGATATTAGGAAGAAGTTTTTCGCAGAAAGAGTGATAAAATATTGGAATAGCCTGTCTGGGGCGGTGGTGGAGTCACCATCCCTGGATGTGTTCAAAAAAAGACTGGATATGGCATTTGGTGCCATGGTTTGGTTAAGGAGTTTAGGGCATGGGTTGGACTTGATGATCTTGAAGATCTCTTCCAACCTAGTTATTCTGTGATTCTATGATTCTGTGACTTGCTCTAAAAGAATTTTTTTAATTACCAAAAGGTTATTTTAGGTCTTTGTGAGATCATCTTTTCCTGCCTTGCTTATGTTTTTTTGGTAATCTTTTTTTTGTAGGGTGGCTCTGTCTGCATTGGGCAGCTACATCTTCAGAGCAGTACTGCTGTGAGCATTTGTGGGGGTGGGACTGCTGTTGATGGTTTAGTGCAGTTGTTGGGAAAGATTAGAACAGATTGGTGCTGTGTGAAGCTGATGTCACAGGCTTTTATCGAATTTGCTCGTAGTGGGATCTAAAAGTTTTATCAGCATGAATTTGGGATGGTTGTTTCACTTATGGCTGGGAATGTAGAAAATGAACACTGCACTTAAAAACTTCTTTTATTCCTTCCATAAGTCTGTCTCCAAACTTCTGGTACTCACTGAGCATAGTTTCTGCAATTATGGAAGGTAAACTAGACTGCATATGATGGAAAAGAGGAATAGATCATCACTCCTTTGGAGGGTCCTTAAGGTGGAGTGATGAAGAAAGAATGGAGAGGTAAAATAATCACAAAGAAATTATGCTGAGAAAAGATCAATAACCTGAAAATTGCTCATGTCACTTGACACCAGAACAGATCTGTTTAAAACCTTTCCTTCTATAGAGGAGTAATCTTGAAATTGACCCATTCTGCCTAGTTTATTCTCTTCATGTTAAAGCAACAGTGAAAATATTGAAAAAGCAATGCCACTTTTTGGGTTTTTTTCAGCAAAAGGGTTGCAGTCAGCTCCTTTTCACACAGATTCCAATAACTAGAGCAGGACTAGGTAAGACCTGCCAGTGATCTCTTCCATAGTATAAACATTAAATACAGCTCTTCCAAATGGGGAATGATCTAACAAATGAACTCCCCAGAGAGTGATTGCAGGGAACTCTTCCAGAGATTAAGGCAGACAAGCACATAAAAGTGATTATGTTCTGTTACCTTGTGAGGCTTGTGGATAAAACTGGTGTACAGATAGATTGTGACAGAAGAGGCAAATGGATTGGGAGAGGTGGAAATGGAGAACTACAAAAAAAATTGTATGATGGAAAGCTGTGAAAGGAGATGGGGGTGTCCGTTCCCCTGGAGGCTGAAGAGAGTTTTTAGAAGAGAAGGGACATAAACTCACCCGTCCACACAGTGTAGAGCCCACACTGAGAGAAACTGCAGGCAGGGAAACTTTTTTTTAAATGTTGGGAGGTTTTTCTTTATAATGTATCTAACTAATTTTCTGCCCTCATTCTCACCAACTTGCTTGTTCCACTAGAAGGCACAAGTCCCGCAGAGCTTATAACAGCGCAAAAGTATAAGAGCATCCAAGGACACAAGCCAAATAATGGTGGAGGATTGCCCTGGAGTTCCCAGATCAGCTGATGAGATGCCAGTGTGTATTATTTTAATTCCATAACAATGAATTAGTCCCTGTTAATAATCTCTTCTGTTCTTTCTCTGGCTCATTTCTTCATGGAAGGATCACTGAAGAGTTGCACACATAGATTTTCAGTTATCTGCACTTCCACCTGTGTGAAATTGCTTGGTTTCCTTACATCTATTTTTTACAAATTTAAATTGATATTTATTTTGCCTATTGTAAGACAGTAAGAGGTGAAGTCTGTGCACTACTAAGTGTATAATACTTGCACCTGCATAGCTACTGTTTTTGTATGAGACTGGTTAAAGCTGGTTGTATCTTGCAGGAATGCTTTTCAGTCATGTTCATATTTCATCCTTGGCTTTTATATAGGTCAGTGTTTTAGCTCTAGCTTGGTTTGAATTCTGCCAGATTCACATTATTCTTGTTTAAACAAAGCCTGTAGTTTTCAATTTTACTTCAATTCTCATTAGGAAAACGCAAAGCTTTCAGTACTCATTAAAGCCTAATCTAAACAGTGTAAATAGTACCCAACTCAAGAGTCTGCAGGGAATGAGAAGGATGCATTCATGAGTAGGATGATGAGGTCAAGCAGATCAATTAATAGTCCTGGAATTTCCACATAAACTACTTAGGATAGTATTGTTCTTAAAAAAAGACAGAGTTTACTCTCATTTTTCAGAAAAGACTTGTATACTGAGGAGTCCAAACTCCTCAGATTTACTTCTATAGTTGCTTACTTTGCTTTCTTAAAATGGGATAGAGGCCAAGGGCCAGATTTCCAGAGGTATTCAGGCATTTCATGATGCAGATAAATACATAGTGAAATGCTAAATACCCCTCTATTGGTTGCTCACCTTTCAATTAAATCAATAAGGATTAGTTAGGCATGTGCCTTTGAGATTAGTGCTTTGTGATTACCCCCATCATTAGGCATCGTTTAAGTCTTTTTGGGAGCTTTGTCTGTGCTTCCATTTCCACTCTGCAATTCAGACAATAGCTTTTCTTTCCCTTGTTACCCTATTCAGAACATGGGTATGTTATAAATAGGGTCATAGAGAGTCTCTTAAGTGAAAATGCAATAAAAGCCTCTCTGTAGCAGCTCAGAGAATTTCCTCCTGGGCTTAAGGGTTTTGCAGAGTAGAAGAGCAAAGTAGCCTATGAGATGACTGAAAAATGAGAAAGGACAAGCGTATTCCAAGCCATCTGTTCCTTTGGAAAATGGAGCCTGTACAGGTTAACACCTGTTTCCATCTACTCAACATGATGCTAAACACATCTTCAATGGTTTTTGACTTAATGATATCCCAGGTGCTGTTTCTGGATATATTGAGACATTAAATATATGCAAATAATGCATTATTTCCTTGCTCCAGCTGCAGGTAACAGTAGGAACCAGTTGACTTTGGCCAGGCCTTCTGAATGTGGTGGTGTTTGAGAAAACCTTCTGGTATATTGAAGTGGTATCAGACCATCTTTAACCACACTGGCCTTCTGCAAACTGAAGAGGCCATTGCCACTTGGCAACAGAGTTGCCTAAATGAGAGATTTTCATCACATGAGGTTGCAAAAGGAGTGTGAGTTGATATCTGAGCATTGCTTATTATTAACAGTCTATAATTACTCATAAATTATATATAGATGGATTAAAGATTTAGTAATAGATTTATAAGTAAAATATATAAAATTTTCAACAGAGAGTGAGGGCAAATAAGAGAAGGCCAGGAGCAGGTTGCAGTTCTATCTTAACTAGAAAGAATGATAAGAACAGGATTAATGATGCAGTGATACATCATAGTTGGTGGCACAATCTACATCTGGTTTCCAGGGCAACTTTTCAAAGCTGGAATAGAACTTTTCACTTTTTAGGTCAGAAAGACCCTTTGCTCAAGTAGAAAAAAAATTATGGCATTACCATTCTATTTATACTTACTTAGAGTCACTTGTGAGCCTCCCTCAGAAATGAGTTACCATGGTATGGTATTACGGATCCAAACACGCACTGCTGATAATGAAAATTGACCTGGCTGGCTGCATGTGGCTTTGGAAGTCAATGATCAGTGTTCTTCTCTGAGCATTGCTGCATGGTCCAGAGAGCTGTTTCTAGAGGTACAGTAAGAGTGATGAAGTCCTGCGTCAACACAATTCTGGAAGAAACAGTTGCTACGAACACAGAAATATGAGGGCAGTATTGGAAAAGAGTTAGGAAACTTTCTAAAAACACTTCACCATCTGATACATTCTAGAGGCCAAAACTGCACTCTTTGGATGCATCTTTTTCAAGCCAGGAATAAGTCAGCTCTTCCAGGGTACGTCTGGTAGTTTTCAGAAAGAGATTAATCCCATTATAAACGGAATAACTTTTCTCTCTGTGTATCTTGCTTCCTTACTGCTACCAGGGATTAATGTTTGGGGGTCTTCTGATGGGTGCTGAGATTCTACTGTGTTAGAAAAGGGAAGGAGGTGAAGTAAAGTACATTGTAATACTTCATCTACCAAGGTGAGAGAAAGGGGGAAAATGAATGGCAGAATTAAACCTGAAAAACAAGAGGGAACACGAGAAAATTGAGCACTGCTATATTAAACTTCAACACTGGTGAATGCCTGTCTGAATAACCAACCCATGTGGGGATGGAACTAAGATATAAAATAATGTGTAGTGTTCACACCCCCCCCCCCCCCCCAAAAAAGCTTAGCAATTCTAAGCTTTATGGCTAAGAAATGGTCATGGATATAAACAGCTTAATTCTGCTGATAAAAATGGGAAATTCTGTTTAATTTTTGGTAAATTAGAATATGAAAGCAATTATGTCCATGTCCATTCCAATATATTTTGGTCACAATGAATGATTTGATTAATGAGATGAGCATGAACTAACCCTTAAAATCCTAAATCCTTTTATTTCTGGAAAGTTAGATTCACACTAGACCCAGTCTACCTTGCCATTTGGCATAATTTAAAAGTATGTGAGAAGAGCCATACCAGTGAGATTAAACTTGAGATAACTTGCCAAAAATATAAGTGTGCCTTCTCAGGTTTTTGTTTTTTGAAGCTGAAATTTCAGGGACTGTTATGGAATCCTTCGATTGAGCTCTAACTCTGATTAAATGTCAAACTTCCATACCTTCCCAATTCAAATGCTGCTTTCTTGACCTCCCCTTAGATTTGATCCAGGTTTTTTAGCTGTTCCTGCAGAATATAAACTCAATTGAAATGTTGCAAATCACTTAGCCAAGTGTTGTTGACTGTCTGTACCCCAGAAGTATTGAGTATTATTAAAGGTTTAGAGTCAGGTTAGGCAGAGGTGCATGGAGCCTTATGTCTGTGTGCTCTAGATCTGATACTGCTCAATGTTTTCATTAACATTTTCACTGGAGACCAGAATGGAGAGTATGCTAATCAAATTCATATGCAACACAAAGCTGGAAGCAATCGCCAATGCATTGGAGAATAGGATTAGCCCTGAGTCCAACTATGATGAATTCAAGAAGGGAGCCGAAATCAATAAACTGGGATTCAATAAGCACAAATGTAAAGTAGCTCACATAGGAAGGGATAATTAAATGCACAAATGGAAAATGGAGCTGTCTGTAGGCAGCTAATATGGAGGAAGAGACAAAGAGGTTTTGTTCCTTAAACCAAATGTAGGAAGACAAAGAATCATTTTTATTCCTGGTAGTGAACAGCCAATAGCTCCAAAAATTAGCTTCATGCTCAGATCCAGCTTTTAGCTCCACATGAGCTTGTCACTGATGATGCATAATTAAAGGTGAAAAAAAATAATCAAACCCAAAAGCACTAGCTCAGCCTTTTCTGTTTTACACAGGAGAGGTTAGCTTGTAGGTAAAGGAATTACAAGGTTTTGTTTTTCCTCTCTTTAGCTCTCTGTGACCACTTCTCTAAATCTTCCTTCATTTTCACATTCTCCACACATGGTGTGGACTGTCAGAGATGCAGGTTTGCAAAACTGGGCTGACATCTCTTTTTGCCATGGACAGCTCTCATGACAGGCATCTCAACCTGTCATGCATATCCCCTGTTAGCTATTTTATTGTTTTATGTCAAGAAGAACCACACACTCTGTTATAAATACAGATTTCTACACCCGGGTTTCTATGCTGGCGAGAGTGGTTGTCAGTCAGAAAGAGAGGTGTGTGTAGGCTGCAGGAGTTTTAATGTCAGCATCTCAGTGGTGCGAACTGTAGGAGGAACTGTGCAAAGCCCTAAAAAAGATTGCAATATGACAAGGTTGCATGGGACAGTACTCTCTGGAGGCAACATGGGAGTAATGATGGGAATCTAGTTGCTTCACTTGAGGCAGGGTAGGGATAAAATACATGATGAGAATACCAGTCTATGTTTCCCTGGTGAGGTTTGGGGTACTTTGACAGATTGTCTGATATGATTTGTACGGCCTTGCTCACTGTGTGCCTGTCTTGGGCCTGCCCTGTCACTATGTGTCAGAGGGGCTTAACAGAAACTTTCTTTGCAGGAAAAATATTTGCAGTACGGTTTGAAAGGAAGCTTGAGATTTTTCAGCAGTACAATGAACTTCCCCCATTTACCCTGACTGAGCTGTCTTGAGTCATACCCAAACCTAGGGTTTCTGAAGTTTTTTTCTCTTCCTGAGTGCCAATCAGGACCATGCACTCTGCTCATCTATGAGATACTGCTGTTCATGGAAAGGACTAGCTAGAGGACATCAGTAGGTTGCCAAATGTATCCATACCGAAGGTCAAAAGCATCCTTCATTCAAACCAGAAACTGTGATCTTTTGAAAGCCATTAACACCCATGTTCCCCTATTAAATCCAGGCAGACTCTTTCACTGCGTGCACTTTCTTCAGGCTAAGAGCTGATTTTATTTCCAGTCTCCTGATCCTTCCCCTGTTGATCTTGGACTAGAGATTTCCTTTTTGAAAGCACACTTGCTTCAAGGAATCACAGGTCTGAACTCTTAAAACAGGGCTTCTTGATAGACAAAGCCAAAACTATTCTTTATTTGTGTGCTTGAAGCTGTTAAAGAAGACCTTCTTTTTGCAGTTGAGGCCATGAGAGCTGCTTTAAGACAAGTGATAGTTAAGAGACAAGGTGGAGCTGTCAGTGTGCTTGGTGCATTTAGCAATTTCAGGGTTTTCTGGCAGGGGGAAAACAAATTGCCCTTTAGAGATGTCAGATACTGTGGATCACCTTGACCTGAAATCTTAAGATCAGAATTTGTCTCAACAGAAACATCTTTATGGCAGAATTGCTCCTGCTGAGGGCTCTTGCCACATCAAAGGAGGTCTTTGACTAGTTAATTTTAGCATTGCCAGTGTGAATAGGAAGAGACCATGCTTTATTCATGTCTCACATCTCTGTGTTTTTCTGTCTCTCTCCTCTCAAACCCCTCAACTTTACCCCAGAAGTAATCAAATTGAGAGGTGGTAGTAAATTGCACTGGGATGCTGTGCTCCTCCTTCCCATATAGAATCTAATCTATAATGGTGTATAATCTCATCTATGTGATGTTTTTAAAGGTAGCTAATAGGAGTAACTGGCCTAGGATGATACTTTATTAGTTTAGTACCAGTTTCATGCAGCTATCAACGTACTAGGCCATTATGTATCTAGGGTGCTTTTATCTCCAGCCATATCCTTCCCATGTAATAGCCTGGAGAGCACAGTAAAAGATAGAAAATATCAGGGCAGTTCTGAGGTTGTAATTAGATCTGGTGTACAATGGAGTTGACACAGAACTGTTTCCAAAATCAGGAATAACAAACAGCTGCTTCTTTCAGTACCCAGCAGGTCCTGTGAGTGGCCAGGGATGTTACTGTACTGCTAAGGTGGCAGCCACAAGATGAGTTCAGGTTCAGGATGCTGCAAACAAATTGAACTAATACAGCAAATAATGCACAGAGAAGATGATCTCTTGCTTGATGAGCAACAGTCCCATAGGACTGTCAGCAGGGAGGAGGAGACACAGGACATACTCATTGATGAGAATAATTCTGGCATGTCTGACTTGATTAAAACCTGGTGGCATAAAGCACTTGATTATAGCATTTAAAATGTGACTGGTCATTAAGGAACAAGAGAATGAATAATAGGGCTGGAATGGTACTTTGCATAAAGCTGCTTTTAGGCTTTCACAGTTATTGGTATGTCAAAAATCCAGGGTCATGCATGGAAACAGACAAGTGTTGAAGCCTTAGAGGAGGGCAGCCTGTCAGAATATGGCTGGAGAAATAAACTAAACTTATTAAGAACAATTCCTGTGTAGGAAGGACAGCTGGCCCAGAGTAGCTGTTCCCATTGGTGCTTACAGACTTGTGCTGGGGCTGTACTAGACTGTTCAGCAATGTAGCAGATTATTCTTTCATTCCCAGGACCACCTCCAGGCACTGTTTAAGTCAGGAATACAGTTGCACCCTGACAGCCCAGCCAATCCTACCTCACAACATTACTCCCCAATATGCCTATCTGAATGCATGCAAAGCAGCTGCATGAGGCTATTGCAGAGGCATTAGGAAAGATACCACTGTTGAACACTGTCTGAAAGTCCTATACAATCATTATTATAATTTTGGGGAAAAAAAATCTCAGGTTATGTATTTTAATGAAATAGAAAGCAAGAGACAAAGGCAGACTCAGATGAAGAGATGAGTGGGTGAGGAGAAAAAAGAGAGGTAATATTGTTGCTCATCCTGAGAGACAGAGACGCCTGAGAAGCTGAGGACTGGCTGTCATTGTTATTCCTTTGTGAGCATTACAGTTTTAGTATAAAGAGAGTTTTAAGGAAGGCAGTGAAGGAGCTTTGCAAAAGTTTAACAGAGAAAGCTCAAAGGTACTGTTGGAAATATTTCAGGTCTGGTGGTGTCTGTCAGCACTGTCCATCAGACATGGGAGCTGACCTTTCACTAGGTGTTCAGAGGTGATGCTCAGAAGAGGGTAAGCTATAAAAGTCTTGACAGGAAAGACAACCAGCTTATGTTGCATGAAGTAGAGGATGGGAAACCGAAAGAAACATTTAGAGAAAGGTACAACATACTTCAAATGACAGGAAGGGAATGTGACCTTTGTCTCTTTGCACTGGTTTGAGTGAGGCAAATTTGCAGTGTTAAGGCCGGGAAAAGGATGTTGTTGTTAATGAAAGAGTAGGCTGATATATGCCTGGGCAGCTGTTTTGGCTGTAGTAAAAATGGATCAGTAATGCATGCCTTAGGCATAGTTTCCAGCAAAAGTCCATGTGATTTTTACAAAGCTCAAATGTGAGGACGCAGAAAGATGTCTGAATGGGAGATAGTGCATGGGTTATAGGTCAGAGGGATGGCTGGCAAGCTGATGGTACAGTCTGCTGCAAGGCAAAAAGCATTTTAGTGTTTCAGAGGAGAGGCTTCCTTTTTGCCCATGTTGCACCATTGCTGCTGGATACCAGTTCAGCAAAGTATTCATTTGCATTTCTTCTGAGGAAGTGTGAAAAAACTTGCATCACGTTCATGTAATGCCAGCTCTTTTCTAGATGTTCCATATGGGGCATTTCCAAGGTGTGATGGGAAGTTACTGGAGTGTTTCCAAGGTGGGAGGAGAAGTCAGTAGAGTGAACTGAAGTCAGAAATGTAGAAGAGTTTTTAAAAACCTTTTGCAGGCGGTTTAGGCTGGAACAGGGTAACTCTTCCTCCACTATGAGGATGGCGAGGTCTTCTTGTTAACAACTGTGATGGATATTGAGCAATGCTCACTAAGGATAGACATTTGAAATATTTGGCAGTTCATGTCGAAGAGTTGATTGAGGAGGTCTCCAGCTCACAGATCTTAACTTTAAATCTTCGTGGGAAAGTAAGAGAAGTTTTAAAAGAATGTTAATGCTGTGCTGGATTCAAGACAAAACAGCCAGGATGACTTGAGTGACAGTAGTGCAGTTATTTTGAAACCATTCCAGAATAAAAGAATGCAAATTTCATATAGAATCCAGTGACTAAAGAATAAGATGTTAAGAATGTCATTAGCACTAGTCAACACAGATTTAAGTAAAATAGGCTTTTCAAATAAATCTGCTTCCCCCCCCCCCCCCGCTGTGGAATTACAAGTCTAGTTCATAAAGATGCCTTTATATTTGGACTTTCCTAACATGCTCTAATACCTCATGGTGTTCTGACAAAAAAGTTAACACTATGAAATAACAAAAAAATAGAGATAAAATAAGTTGAGAGAAAACTAAATGATAGGCCTCAAAAAGCATGTGTCAATAGGGAATTATCAGCAAATGGGAGTGTTCTAGACTGGATTCTGAGAAGTCAGTACAAAGCCCCATTTTATTCAGTGTTTTCATCGATGATCTGGGAGTAAATGTGCTGAAAAAAGGTGGATGCACAAAGATTATTAGAAGGATACAAAAAATAATGGCAGTAAAAAACTAATGGGTGAATTCCTCAGAAAGGCTGCATGCCTTCATACAAAGATATGTAACACAATGAAAATGAATTTGGGTGTTTAGAGCAGCAGACCTTGCTTTCAGATGACAGAACTATCTGGAAAAGAAGGATAAGATATTGTGCGAGTGGAGCTCAGATTTCCCAAGTGGTGCAATTGTAAAAAGGGGCTTAAAGGCCACAGAAGTATGAACACAGCACTAAGAAAATGCAATGTGAACTAGTTTTCACTCTCATATGGCACTGTTGAGTCCAGTTCAGAAATACTGTTTTTTTCTGGTGTCTACATTTTCACATGATACAACACTGGATACAGGAGAAGTCTGCACCATGACTTTGATGCTTGAAGAAAATGACTTACCATGACACTTCAAGATCATTCGAATTTATCTGAAAAGACCTAAGGGGGGGGGGGACTTGATCAATACACAGTATAGCTTTCTTCATTTAGAAAAATAATGTGGGTGCTACAGAATGTTTTAATCTAGTAGAGAAAGGCACAGCAATGACCAAGACACAGAAATTGATGTCAGACAAATTCAAATTAGGCTCAGCCTTTCAGAAGTGAAGGTGATCAAACACTGAAACAAACTCCCTTAGGACATGCTAACTCTTCATCACCTTCAACTCAAGACTGGATACCTTGCTAAAAAAAAAAAAAAGAAAAAGATAAATTAGAAAGGGAAAATTCACTGAGCTGAGTACAAGGATAGCTGGGTGAAGATGAAAGCCTTGTGACATATAGAAGGCCAGAAGGGATTGTATAAACCTCTGTTCTGACCTTAAAGCATACGAATCTACCAAACCTCATCTCTCTTGGAATGCTTTGCTTATTCCTTGCATTTCTCTTCTGCCATCATATTTCTATTGTAGAACTGTGTTGTACAAGCACTGTTACACATGTCAAGCAAAGAGAGGCAAACAACGTTGTTAGATGGATCTGAAATTTCTTTCCATCTGTCTTCCTCTGTCTCAATGCTGCCCTTCTCCTTATCCTACTCCATGAATGCTGATCAAGAAAAACAAAAAAAAAAACAACAAAAAAAAAACAACCAAACCAAAGAGTCGATGTTTCAATGATGGGGACTAGAACAATTTACTCAGGCATATTGGTCACTTTTACCAGAGAAGTAACGATGCGCTGTGTCCCTTCTGCTTCCAGCCGGGGGAGCAGGATCAATGGCGGCTAGCCCCGACACAGCCAGCAAAGGGGGGCACTCTCCAGAGACACTGCGGTGCCAGGAGTGCGCCTAGCTGGAATTGCTAGAGGCAGCGGTGGCAAGGAAAAGAAGAGAGGTACTCGTCCGAGGGCACAGTCCAGGGCTTATTAGCTCCACGGGAGCTGACCAGACAAAGCCGTGAGACAGGGATTGCAGGGACTTATGAAGGGGGAGGAGAGCAGGGGCAGAGCTGACACAAGCTCCAATGGAAGAACAGGAGGGCAGGGGGATACAAAAGACTGGCATAGAGATCAACCAATACATTCAAACAGGAGGACGGACCCTGGCCCTCTAACCCAATCATTCGACGGCAATGTAGAAACTTCTGGAAAGAGGGGAGGGACCGTTGAGTGATGGATAGAGGCTCAGGGAGGGGTTACAGGAATGATTCAGCAAGAAGTATAATAACTGGGCAGGAGATATAGGGATTGACAGATCATGTCTGGGAGGGGAAAACAGGGGCAGAACCATATAACTAGGGGTGAACAGGATATACCAACTTGAACTTATATATCAACATAAACTCGAAAGACGCACCACAACAAAGTAAGAGTAGGAAGCATCTGTGCCTCAGTGCTGCTGAGAAGAGGGTCTCTAATTGAAGATGTAAAAGTAAATGATGGATCACATGAAGCACATGGGATTCTCCACAGGCTGCACCTGGATCTCTGCTCCACTGTGGATATCCATGTGCTGCAGGGGCACAGCTGCCATACTATGGTCTGCACCACGGACTGAAGGGGAATCACTGTTTTGGTGCCTGGAGCACATCTTCCGTCTCCTTCCTCTCCTTCTTAACTAGCCTTGGTGTCTCCAGGGCTGTTAGTCTCACACATCCTCTCTCCTTTCTCTGACTGCTATTGTGCAGCTTTTTCCCTCTCTTCTTAAATATGTTATCCCAGTGCCTCTGCCACCATCACTGAGGGGTTCAGCCTTGGCCAGCAGAGAATTTGTCTTAGAGCCAGCTGGTGTTGGCCCCATCAGACACAGGGGAAGCTTCTGGCAGATCCTCAGGGAAGGACCCCCCATAGTCCTCTGCTATCAAAATCTGGCCATACAAACCCAATACAGCTGAGTACTAGTGAGCATGTTTCTGGACTCAAATGTGAGACCAATGCAAAAACACTTAGACAAGTGTTGGGAACAGGGACAGGAAGTCAGATCAGTGCAAGTACCTTTCCTTCTGACAATGTTGTACATCTTATTCAGGACTTAAGAGCCTTCTTTTAAATGCAAACCCACTTAGAAATTCAAAGATCTAATTCTCATTCCTTGTACCATTAAGACAGTGCCCTCAGTGAGAACGCAGCCTATTTGGGCCATTGGAATCTGTCAACTTAGCATAAGCCACTGTGCAAACAGAAGGCTAGTGCTGTGGTTCAAAGATGATAGTTGAACAAGATTTGCAAGTCAGAGGCTTGAAATTCCACAAAGGGAAGATCAAACAGCCTCTTGCTTTTAACAAGCATTTTATTTCTTTAAGGGACTGGACAGTTTTCATCCAGAAAAATAAATGCGGAAATTTCATGCAGGAATTAAATATCATCGTTGATACATACGACAAAATGTTATCCCTGACACACACACTGTCAACTGCCAGCTCATCAGCATATCTGGGAATCCATAGGTCCCTAAGTAGCTGGATTCAGAGCTGTTGTCAGCAAAGATCACACTTGGACCCTGTCTCTGAGGAGACATTCTGATTTTCAGGGATAATTTTAGAAAGGGCTTTAAGCCTGTGTGTTATCGCTTTAACAGCCCAGACTACAAACTTGAGCCCACACACCTCTGAACTTTGTGACATTTAAATTTTGAATCTCATTTCTCTGGCAACACTCCATTTCTAATGCTGATCTTAAAAAGCAACAACTACCCTCCCCCCCCTCCCCTTCCCCAGCCTTTGCAAAACTCAGGCCGGCTGGAGAATGATAATTTTGTATCACAACAACTTCCGAGTTTCTGAATTTTGCTTTTGATCCATGTTGGATTATACCCAAGACTCTTCAAGCATTCTAATGAAGCACAATTGTGTTTAAATGTCTGCTCTTCCTTTGGAATGAAAATGTTAAGTACTTGATTTGGGTCTCTCTGACAGTCTTCCTGAGACTTGAAGTGTTTTGCCTTCCACTAAGAATCACATTTTGACCAAATAAGAGTTGGTTTGAAATGTTCAACCAACTCTACTTCAAATTCTTCAGCCCTAGCAGTAGAGCTTGCAATTTACCTCATTGTTCAATAAATTGTATTTACTGAAACCTCTGCATTGCACTGAAACAAGCTAGCAAGCAGATTCTGAGTGTGGCTTCTGCCTCTGCTGCTCATCTCATAAGGAATGACCAGGAGGTCTTGTTGCTGTAGGTGTGATGACCATAATAATCCTTTGCCACCACAGTGGACTTACTTGGCTACGTTATGTTGATGGCTTGGTGTTGTAGGTTTTGTGCACAGAAGCTTTGGCTACAGTCATCCTGGGTATTTTAATAGTTATTTAGCTATTGGTCTTTTATACCATGCCAGATGCAAAGTCAGCTTCTTCCAAATAATTTTAAGATGCTACTAAATAACTAGCAGCTGCTCCTGTCAGAAATAGGCAAGGAAATGCTGGGTTCCGCTAAGATCCTAAAATGTCAGCAGTGACATCACAGTGTTTGAGATAGGGAAAGTGTCTAGGGTGGTAAAAATGGACAGAAGACAGAATTTCAATAAAAGGACTTAACATTGTAACCTAGCTTGCTCACAAGTATGGTAAAAGATCTGTCAAGTGCCTGAGGACATCTTATATGAGACCTAAAATGCCCTAGGTGTCTGCTTTGAAGCTCTTGCTCGTTTTGGCACTTGTATCATTTTGTTTCTTTCATAACTATATTCAGCTTCAGTTTAAAACCATTTTTAGGTTTTTTAGTCCATATTTCTCATTTTGACAGTCTGTGGCCCAGAGGCTGAGCTATCCCAAAATGACACAGTGTTTAATCAATCCCAAGCTGATTCATGATAATATCCTTATTACAATTTTCAGCTTTTCCTAAAGGCTTCTTGTGTTCGATCTGCCCTGACAGCCCATGGTTGATGTCACTGCGGAGTAGAATCGGGGTGCTGAACTTCCCGGTTGAGATGACAGTGGAAAGATGTAACATTTTGGATAAACGTGTCCCCCATTCGTTTGTCACAGCTGGTGTGCAGCTGTGATAAAAACCTCCAGCTGCAGCCAGCCAGCAGATGTTTTAGTTCAGGTAGCCAAGCCCGGCACAGTCGGCGGTAGAGGCGTGAGGGGCACGGCGCTGTGTGAGGCAGAGCACAAGCACTCTGGTGCCAAGGGACCTCCTGTGGTGCAGGAAAGCAGGGAGAATGTTTAAGTAGTCTTTATCCAAGCTGGATGAGTGCTGTCAAGTAGCTTTCTGAGTTCTTTCACCAATTTGTCTTGATTGCATTGACACTCTTTTGGCATCCATATCCCATGATTATTCCAGTGAGCACATTTATGATGAGGAAGGTTTGTAGAAGGAGTAGCTTTCAGGTAAAGCTCACTGGAAACAAATTTTGCATTCACATTTGGCAATACCTGCACTCAAGATTTGCTTTGAGGAGTTAAAGATTCATTCAGGCAAGTGAAGAAACAAACATGGCAGGTGACTCTGGAGTTGCATCCAAACTGCTCAAGCTTTTACAACACATACCTCGCTGGGAGGCTCTTGCATTTAAACACTGCGTTTGAAACTTCTGAAAGAAACCATAGACAAATAAATTTCAAACTGGACCAATTTTAGCTTGCAGAATCTGGTTCCAGTTTGTAAGCTGAAGCATTTGATGACATATCTTAGTTTCTTTAATTTTGTAACTTTTAAAAGGGATAGAAATGGTTTATTAAAAAAATTTAAAAGTATCATGGAATCATTTGTAGCTGTAAACCTGTTCAGTCTGTTGCTCATCTCAGGACTAAGTATTTACAAATTATCTATTTATTCTTTTCAAGCCATTACAGCCTTCTTGCCACTTTCTTACAAGAGTGGTTTAGGCATGACCTGTGGTCCTTCAAACAAGGGCTGGGGCATCATTTGCAGCATTGAGTGTGTAGGGTGAGTTCTTTTTAGTAGCATCCACTAGAGATCACTTCCCGACTCTGCCCTTCAGCAAAGCAGAGATACTTCCAGCCAAATCTCAACACCAGCTTCTTCACTGTGGGGCATTACTTGTCCAGGGTAGAGTTCAGTGATCTGGCTGATATTTTTCCTTTTAAAGATGTGCTCTGTCCCAAGGAAGATTTTTAATCCACTCTAAATTTCCCTATTTCCAAGTGTGATAGATGAGCTACTTGTTAAAATGCATATGAAGATGAGGTGGTTTTGCTTGTTCTGTCCCAAACTTACTGATTTTTGTGTGTCTTTCTCCTCTATAAGATGAAGCCAAAGCAGAGGTTTTTAATTTACTTACCCTACAGCCTTAATAAACTACAATAGGTGCACTTCAAGCACTGCAAGGTAAAATGGAAGAAAGCGGCTCCAAAGCCCACAGAATGCTAGCACTTTCCCTGTACAGTAACAGGATGGAAGTGAAGCTTCCATTAGAGTCATAATGTCTTACTTCTAATTTCATTATTGCTGATTCTAATTTAATAAATCTCTGTAAACTAGATGAGATTGAGTGTAGTCAGTCAAACATGTCTTTTTCAAGGAACCCCACACTACCATAAGGAATTGCCCAAAGAAATCCACAAGCAGAAACTCTGCCCTGAGATGGGCTGGGTTATGAGGAGAGGTCACATTGCTGACACTGCCTAGGCTGCAAGTAATGATTATCTTCAGCCTTGAAAAAGTACCATCATAATTTATTGTGAATTAAACAATATGAACGCCTGTGTCCCAACCATATTTCTGAAGAATGATATTATTTTGCCTCCCTCCTTGAGTTGAGCGCTGTGTTCTTCAGGCTCCTTCTTAAATTCCTGAAGAGTGCTGACGTACTATAATAAGTGCTTAACTGCTTCCAGCCCAGAGCTGGATGAAATCCTGGGCTGAATGTAGCAACACTTGGATCCTAGCACATTTTTTTAACACAGTGTTTTGGGATCTTTTGGGGATGCTAAGTGCCATATGAATCCTGTGCATCATTGTTGAGTAAATTGTGTCACCTTATGAGTTAATTTCTAATTACACAACTACTTTATCTGGAATTAATAAAAAGTAATGTGAGGTTTTTCAGCAAACTGTAATTTTAAGTAACTTTTTTTGAGACCAAGTGATTTATTAACTCTTTATTAGACCTACTTTAGACTAGAAGGCACTTTTAATAGTGTCTTGGCATAAAATTGTTGCATAGTTAGTCATGCCACTGACGTACTTATAAGCAATGATTTTACTTAAAATTTAAAAGGATTAATTTTTTAAGAAAGTATTTGATCTCATAGATAATAATAATTATAAAGAATAACTTACTTCATTACACCTTTACAATGTTTGATCCTCCTTTGAAAGCCTGTTTGTATAGAGGTCACCTCACCTGCTATTCTTCCCGTACAGCAGCTATTTCTGGGATGGAACAGGCTGTGATTTTTTTTTTTTTTCATTCTCTCAGCAACTAATGAAGTTTGTGGGGAGCAAGTGGTTTCAGCATCGAGCTTCTGCCAGATGTTGCCACCCCACAGCAGGGACAGCTGAATGGCTCATGAAGCAGCCCCTTGCCTAGATCAGTTTTACAGCCAGCCTGGTAAAGTAAGCTGACATTTGATTCATGCTAACCGAGCAAGCTGTAAAGTGCTGCAGCTGACCCAGGAGCTGTTTGGTTGTCCCTTGTGTGGAATCTGAAATCTCTGGGAGAGAGGTTTGATGAAGAGTTGCAGGCCATAATGCCCTCAGCCATCCCAGCTTAATTTGCTGATGCAAGTGTGCCAGCACTCTCTAACAGAGCAGGCATTTAGTGCAGGAAAAGGAGAATAGCTTAGTTACTTCATCTGCTGAGGGAATGAAAAGAGGCAGAGCATATGGAGGTGTGGTGGAATTGTTCAGGGTGCTGGTGCTAACACCATACTCAAGTATATGGAAGGATGAAAGGAGAGGTATGAAACCACCTGAGAAGTCAAGGCTTATAATTTTATCAGCCACAACATGAGCTCTTGCAAGGTGGACTGGAAGACTTTCTGGCTTTGTTGTTTGGGGGTTTTATTGGGGTTTTTTTTTGGGTTTTTTTCTGCACAGCAGCCCCCTGTGGTACCCAGCAGTCTGTTATTAGACTCAGTAGCTGCACATCCAGCAATGCAGGTGTACTGTTTAGAGCTATTGCCATTAAGTATTGACACAATTAGGCTAGAGAGGATTTGTAGAAGAGTGATGTATTACTGCATCTATTCCTTGTTTCTCATCAAAGAGGTTGAAAATCTTCACAGGTTCTTCCAGATCTTAACCTTGGGTCAGAATTTATATGAGGCTTGCCAAGGTCAGGTCATTTACTGTTTTACTGTTTTGAAGTTAAAGCTCCTTGCCTGTGGAAGTCACAGACCAGAATACAAAATGCAGAATCTGAACAGGGACAGACCGTTCTCTGAGTAGAATGATCCCTGGCAACGTCTCACCCCAGGAAACATGTAGGCATCATGAGGGAAAGGCTGAAGTCTGTGATTGAGTGTGTAGGGTGAGCAGGGGAGAGATCACCTGTAGGAGCAGCTGCCTACACCTTCTCTTTTAGGCTCGTAGTAAATAAATTGCATTTATCATTACCTGCACCCTTTGTCTCCAGGCTTCTGAGGTGTTGAAAGCTCCAGTTAAATGGCTCGCCCAAAGAAAACACTGTCACATTTGCATAATATTTTCATAGACACCTAGCTCAACCTGAGCCTGGAGGGAGACAGGGATGTTCCCTGCATATTTTATATTCATGTTCCCAATTCCCACCAAGCTAACTCTAAATTATGGTATAGATATGAGTATAATAGAAAGAGAGAGAGATGGTTGAGACGTCTGAATTTGTCTGTGGTATTTTCAGATACTCTTAGTTTAAGAAGCAACTTACACCCCACAGAATACTCTGAAATAGTGCTATTTAGAAACAAATCAGCTTCCATTTCACCTCTTTTTCAGTATTCCTCTTCTCTCATTCTTCATTACTAGGGACATCTGCATGAAAACAGTCTTTTTTTTTTATATCTTGGGAGTTCATCTGCCTCTGTTGATTATCCCCTCCCTCCCCTCTCCTTCTGAAGTCATTATCTTCTGATTGCATTACATTTGCAGCCATCCCACCGCGGACTCTCTTCTCATCAAAATTCTCCTGCTAAGCAAGGGAAAGGATAGGTCAGCTTGTGGAGAGGAAACCTCAGGGAGAGCCTGACCCCAGCAGAAGAGGTGTTGGGGTGCAGTCTGTGTCACTGTCTCTCTCAGCCATCATCACACTCAGACACTAGTATTTCTGTAGAGGTGCAATGAACTCAGTCAAGTTTCTCCCATAGATGGTGTTGGAACAAGAGCTGGAGGAAGTATTTTTGACAAGACATGTATCTGCTGCAAAACGCAATTTTATTTGTGTCACCTACCCTGCAGATGTTTGCAAGCTTGAATTGAATTAGGGAAACTTTCATTACAGGAGTGGGGAGAATAACTGAAGATGTAGAATCCTGCTCATTTCCCTGAAACCAGAACTGGAAGCCTTAATTACAACAGAGTTATACTCAGTCTTGCTCTGGGCAAGTAATATTTGTTTAACTGAAGTGGAACAGCTTCCTTAGGAGAAATTGAGGGAGATCCTTTTCACAACAAATGCAACCAAAGTTTGTGTCCTTACTTTGAGTCAGAAGGTGGATTTTGTCATGGCCCTACTGTGTCCCAGTACCTTTCATCTCTTGAAACATCTTAACAGACTTAACTAATGTGGATCTGTCCTGATGACTATCATTTAGCAGGACAGGGCACAAGCTTAGCTAGCGTCACAAAAGGAGCCAATGCAAACACTGAACACAGCTCCCAAATATTCTGTCACTCAGGTCTGCTTTTTAAGATAACATCTGTCAGATAATCTCTATCAATATTTATCCTGTCCTGAACCCAGTGAACTTTAACTGAACCCATTTAGAAGTTTAAAACCAAATTTGTATGTCTCCAGTATTTTTGTGTTCATATTTTCCTCTTCATACTTCCTTCAGCCAGAAAAGGAGGCTCCAAAATAAATTGATAAAATTGTACCTGAAAGGAAGAACTTAGGAGTTCTTAATGAGGCTCTGGATAGTGCACTTGAGAGACAGCTTTCCTAAGAAATCTTTTTCCCCTGGACATATCTGAAGAACATTGGCATTGTTCCTTACCTCCTTTTAACTACATGCAAGTGGTGTCACAAAGACATTGTGTTTGTTTCCATTGTTCTACCTCAGCTCCTTCTTTGAAAATATTCCAAGAAATGGGAATAGGCCCCTCTTATTTCTTGTAGGAAAACCCACAAGTGCCCAAGGCAACAACTGGGCCATAATGGCAATACAAAGCAAGTGACAGAACAATTTGTAAACAATTTTGTGCAGGGTGAGAATGACAAACCTTTCTTTCCAGACAGATGCCTAAGCTGGTCTGGTTTTCCCCAGGAGGCATTGCAAAGGTAATTCTAACAGCTCCAATACATCTGTACACTTTGTATCTTTGGATAGGGGATGCCAGCAAATATTGAATTTACTTCTAGAATTAAGTGACCATGCAGCAGCATGTTATTGCACTTAATGCTGCTTCTGTACTACAAAGAGTATCAGTGATAGAAATCAGTTTAAGTGTAGGATGATCTGATTTCCCAGTATCCCATTACAGCTGGGAGCTTTGCAGTGTTACTGCCAAGGGCTCAGCATCTCTAAGTCGATGGGTACATCTGTCTCGGGATGTGTTTGCAGAAGGATAGACAGCACAGTGGGTGGCTCGAGCCTTCACTCCTTCGTTTGTTCCTTAAGGATATGTCAAGGACAAATCATTATCTCATTTCTATTTTAAATCATCTAGGTGAATTAATTTCAAGAAAGTTGGGGATTTGTGTTGAGTTTTGTCCCCATGGGGATTTCTTGGGATGGGGTAGACAGGGTGACTTCAGGTATGCAAAAGACACTGCTTAACTTGATACCAAGTATTTATGCAGAATGGATTCCCTGTGGATACTTCCCAGGGTTTGATCCATACTTAAAGATGATAAGGGAGTTGGTTAGGTTACTCCCAGTTGTGTATTCTTTGGGGAGATTAGGCACAAAATAAGTCTGAAGCCAGTAACAGCACAGCATCTGGTTATCCCAGCACGTATCCTACTTCATACGCTGTATATTATGTCTTTAAAAAAAAAAAAAAAAGAGAGAGAGAAACAGCAGAGGAATTCACATTGTTGAAGTTAGTCACTGGATTAAATTGCCATTTGTCAATAGAAAATTAATTTGTATTATAAATTACTGCAGCATAACTCTCAGACACATTTTATCAATGTATTTCAAAATATTTAATAACAATATTTTTCAAAAAACCAAGCACTGCCACTTGTTTTTACCCCACCCCTTTTGAAATCAGTCCATTCTGAGGGTTTCCATCAGTGTAATAGCCAACTCTGCAAAAATTCCAATGAAATAAACTATCACCAGGAGGATTAAAATCCATTGCCATAAACAAAGCCTTTTTTCCCTCCCCAATCAATGGCCTGCTGTGTTGCTGCTAATAGGACTGTATACAAGTTGCACAGAAAGGAATTTGTTTGCAGGTTCCTTAGACTTTCTTTCTTTGGTTTTCTTGATGGAGAAGGGGCAGGATAAGAATGTTATGGAAGGATTCATAAATTATTTCACTAAACTTAACATGTATTGCAGAGATGAAATCCTTCAATCTGCAGAATGAGACACATTCAACCTGTACATTGGAGAAAAATTTTCATAGCAGAAATGGGTGAAAGGTAGAAAATAGGAAGGAAACCTCAGAGAATGTGACTACTGCCTTTATTTGGGACATCACTGCAGGCAGAAAAATGTCTTCATATTTTGCTACTGGTCTTCAAATCTAATAGTTTCCGATCTTATCCTTCCTTATTTCAGCCCTGGCTTTATTCTACAGCTCTTCCATTGTCTGTTCGGGCTGATTCCCTGCCTTTGCAGCCCTGAGCATCCCACATGTAGTCTGCCAGTGCACCACAATTACTTTATTCTTTCTCATTTTGTAGAAAGTGTAATTTCCTTAAAAAATATGAATAATCATGGATATTTCTTTCTCTTTTTATTTTCCAGGTAAGTGGCCATTCCTGCTTTTGTCAGACTCGTGAACGATCAGCAAAGCACAGCTCTCAAAGGTAGTTTTTGTAGTACAGTTTCTTTCCAAGGACCCTGAAGTGTTTTCTTCATCTGAGTTTGTACAACACCCCAGTAGGAGGTTTGAGATAAGCAAATGGGGATTTAACCAAACAATAATTTTTTTTCTTTGATTTTTGTGGTTTAGTCTAGCCCTACTGAGGTGCCCAGAAATAAGGAGCTAAGGGTACAGTGAGATGAGAGATTGTTTATGGATCTTCAACCACTAGGAACAAAAAACTTGAAGAGACCATGGCAGAATAGTTGTTTAGGCCCTCAGAATCATAAAATTGACTTCAATAGTTGTGAAGTTTCTGAGTCATATGCTTTTATTCTTACACTTTTATTTGTTTTAGGCGGGGTGGGGATGTTGTGAATCTGGAATATTTTCTTTCTCTCTCTCCCTTTTTCCCTCTTCCCTTCTCTACATAAAGGTGTTTAAAATTATTAAAAAGAAAGTAATGACCTATGTTTATTTTCAGGAACATAGAGATGGATCTTTAGGGGAGAAATCTTAATGAGATAAGCACTATCACTCATTGGGAGAAATATTGTCACAACATGAGATTAATTTCATTTTAAATGCCGTGTTTTAAAGGTAATTCCATGGGAAGGAAAAAAGATAACATAAATTGCTTAGATACAGAGAAACCAAATTCTCTGATATGTATGACAATTTTATAGTTCTCTGATTTGTTGCTGGATAATTTTTGATGCTGAATGGACAGTTATTTTCTAGTATGACTAAACTGTTACCTCAAATAAGTTACTTGGGCACAGCTCTGAGTATAACCAAGAAATAAATGTAAGCCTGTAATACATAAACTATCAATATTAATTAATGAGTCTTGGACACACACAGGAAATTGCCTTAAACCTCCAACCTTCTGAAAATATCTTAAGTGGGATTACTGACATAAAGGGTTTGATCTAATTATCACTGCTAATGTCCTTTATGATGGTGGTAGCAATGCGGTTGTTAAAAAAGGCACAGTCAAGATTAGTTACCTACAGTCTTAATGTTAATCCCTTATCTGTATTACTAATATTTTAAAACTAAATCTTTTAGAAATTATCACCACCAGTCCTGCTTCATAGTTTATTCAGTGCAGGCAATTAGATGGCTCAATTATTTCATTCTGTTGTGCTGGGGTTTGGCTTTTTATTTCTTAAGCTTTCTTCTCCTGAAATTGGCATTATTGGTTATACTTTCTCAGCCTTTTTTGCTGTCTGAAATGCTAGCTGTACCCCATAAGAGTAGGAGGCAGATAGATTGAAATTGTTTAGCAAGATTAGGTGTTTTTCCCCTCTGGCTTAGCCATTAGAGGTAAGCAAACTCTGTGAAATAAGCAAAACCCAAGACAATAGTGATGAGCAGGCAGGAGAGTAGTAATCACAAAACAAAACAAAACAAAACAAAAAAAAAACAACAAAAACCCACATCTGTAAGATACAGCACCTTCATGTCCCTGATGTGAGGCAGCCTGTGTTTCACAAGAAGCAGCTCCACACCCAGCACTTTTTTACTGGGACAGTGCAGAGAGTTGATGGGGGGCAGTGCAAGATGTGGACACTGCCCTGCACTGCACAGTGGAGGTAAGGAGATGCTGGCTCCAGTAGCTTCCTGGGGAGCAGGGACTCCTAGCACATCACTCATCACACCTTAGCAGGCCAAGTTATCTCAGGTATATGCCCATGAGGGCTTGGATGCTCTGTGAGCCCTAGCATCTACCAGAAGCTTATATAGTGTGTAGAAGGTTTCTGAAAGGACCAACCAGCTGGGTTCCCTCCCAGTCTCTAACACTGACACAGAGAAATGCTACCTATCTGTGCAGTTCATTATCTGGTTCTTGGATCTTAGTGAATAAAGTTGCTGCTGAAGAAATCCCATAGCCACTGATGTCATATTAGACAGCACAACATGCTATCAGCTCCTAAATGTCCAACTCATCAACACAAATTGGTTCCTCTGAACAGCAATCCCATGCAGAGATCAGTTTTTCCCTTGATGCTCCCTTTTTCTTTTTTCCCCTCTGTCCTGGTTTTCTTCCTTATGCTTTTTGAATGGTCAAATTATCTCTTCTTACATAGATCTTGAAGTATTTTAATTGGTACACAGATCTCATCTGGAAATGAATATCTTTTATTGGTGCTTTGATTTGTTTCTAATGCTATTTTATTGACAATTGTTTCTGGGTAATGATGCAAACCTTGGCAGTGCTTTTACATGAACACGTGATGCTTTGATAAGGGATGAGAGTTTTGGAGACAGCTCTGTAGCTGGCAGGCTTTGATTCAGCAATTGTGCCAACAGGTACAGGACCTACCCCCTGCTTCTGAGCTGAAAGCAATTTAAAAAGTACCAGTTTTTAGAGAGCTGTCTTACTGTTGTGCCTCAAAACAGCTGAGCAATAAAGGGCAACACACAAGATAAATGTAAGAAAATCTGGCAAATTCTTGTGTGACAGTGACACCCTGCAAATTAGCAAACAGAGATGATAAAAACAATATGAACAAAAAAGAGCAAAGATGGTGAATCACAACATGCACTTTATTTACTTACTTTAAAAGTTGTTAGTTGTCTATACCTTTCTAATTCTCTGGAACAGATTTCTTAGGAGTAATAAACCTTTGACAATATGGCACCACTCCCCTGTAAACATCAATCTTTGCTGAGCAGCACAGCAATATTATTGTAGGTAGGAATCTTTATGTAGAAGGTATTAATGAGCCTTTTACAGATAAAATAGGTGAGGGAGGAACACTGGAAGTTTCTATCAGTGATGCAGCTGCTCTGTGCAGCAGAACAGAGAGCTGTTTTTGGAAGGAAATGCGGGCTGTAGAAAATGATGGAGGATGTGCAGGCGTGCATTTATCCTCTGTGACTTGGAGAAAGAAAGGATGAATTTAATTGGAGTAATTATAAATGTTTATGTCTGTGTGCCTATGCAGACGTGCACTTAACACTTGCAAACTCATATAGGTTGGACACAAGCTTGTCCTTGTGTCATTCTATGCCACAAAGGATCTCAGAGAGATTGGGGAAGGAGGCCTGTGTAGTTTCCTCTTTTTGTTTTACAGACCCAGAAATTTGGGGACAAGTAGTTCTCAAGTCATTTGTCAAAGATCACCAAGGAGGTTCATAGGCCTCTGGCCTTTTGAATCCTTGAGTGTCTCAGTATCCTCTGGGAAATATTGACAGCTGATGTAGGATCTCTGCAAACCAGGAAGTGAAGGAAGACTACTCCTAGCTATCATGAGGGAAGCATGAAGAGTTTATCTGGCATTCTTCAAATTTCTCTCTCCCACCACACCCCTGTCCCCAAAGGCCTCAGAATGAAATAAATCACATATCTTTCTCTAAAAAAACACTGTGTGTAAAAAACCCTCTAGTGATCTACCTACATTTTGAAAACGTCATAGGGAGAAAGCATTAGAGAGTTACTACTTTTTTATTTAGTTAGTTTTTTAAATGAAAGCACAGTTCTTTAGGAGATGTCTGGCACCTTCTTTAAAAATCTGACCCTCTTTTGATGTTTGTAATTCATCATTGACTCACTTCTCAAGTTTTCTTTTCACCTTTTCAAAATGGATTCCATACTGCTTGAATTCACCAGGTTCTTTCACATAAACTATATTTGAAGCTTCTAAGACAATCTGGTTTTTTGATAGGATGTTGCTAAGAATCACTGAAAGCATTTTCCAGTTTTTATACATCATCTATAGTTTGCTGAGTCCCGTATTTCAGAACAGGCTTGTCTAAATCTCCCTGCAAAATGCTCTCCATGGATCAGGCAAACAGTTCTTTCTAGCTGCAGGCAGTGTAGGTTTCTGAAGTAGAAACCACCTTGTCTGTGAAGGAAAGAGGTATAAAGGAGCAGACTCTCTTTTAGAATAAACAAGGCTGAGACTAGCCTTTTTTTAGGAGAGTAGTAGGTCCTCTTCCTCACTATGAAAATAGTACCAGTCATAGTTGTGTTCTGAGAGTGCTCTCTTGCATGTGGAAGGCTTCCCCAGAAGGTTAGAGGTGCCTTCAAATTTACCTGAGAAGCAAACGGGCAGGGGAAGACTGCACACCAGCTGCACCTGCCACATCCTCAGAGCCAAGCAGTTGGACTTGAGCTCTTCGCAGAGATTTGTTTCACATGCTATCTATTACCTGTGGGCAGGGGTGCAATCAGAAGAGTGGGTTGTCTGTCTGTCCTCCTGCCTGGGTTGTTGTTGTTGTCCTGCACTTCAAAGCCTCCCATTTCTGACCTAGCTCGCTTGCTCGTCCCACACCAAAGCTCGGGATAGCAGGTATTTAGCTGAGCATCATGGGCAGCACTGGAGCTTGCCACGGATGGTCTGTAAATCAGTTTTCTCTGTGCAGCAAGGCTCTGGCTTAATGATGAGTCAGAAGAAAAATGTTATTAATATTTAATGTGCAAGCCAAATGTCTAGCGTGCTGTTATTAGTTACACATCATGAGGAGTGCAGTATTGGCTACCAGTCAATGCAGGTCGCTTCCTCCAATGTTCTCATTCTGCAGACTTAATTCGTACTGTATTTTTCCATTCACTGAGACAAATATCTGCTCCATTTAAAGGAGCTTTGTAAAAATCTTCTAGCTAAATCTTTAAATTGGTGTGCCTAGCTTTCAAGACCCCTTTCAGTGAGACGCTTGATTACTTTTGAGAGCAATTCTTCAAGCGGTAGGGCACTGCCATCTTTTAAAGAGGCTCTGTGCTGCACCTCAGCCATGAGCCTTTGTGGGAGAAATCCCTTCAGAGTTGTGACATAGGGAGTAAAGGAAAGATCTGTGCTCTTTGCTTGCCTGAATCTGTTCTTAATGAACAAACTACTGCTCGGTGTGCGTCAAGTGCAACTTTTAGACCAGGGCTGTATTGCTAAACCAGAAGGAGAGTGCTGCTGGCGGATAATCCAGATTCCTATTTGCAGGAGGAAACAATTCAGCATTGGATGCTCTGTCACTGTTGGGTCATACTGGAAATGAGCTGCATTTGTTGCCTCATCCTGTGTTGTAGCTATCAAGATTCAGGGGAGACAGTTTCCCATGTGTGACCTCTTCCTCCATCCTATTCATCCACCATCTTCCAAAGACAGAGTTTGCATGGTTGTGCTGCTAGGATTTTCAAATGCCACTCACTGGGTGAGGAAGGATGGCTGCCCCTGACTTAGGCTCTTGTCCTGTAGCAGCCGGATGCAACTCTGATCTTCAGGAAGATGAGGTTTTATCCATGAATACAAGCAATTCTCTCAAGGGTGAGAACAGTAGTCTGAGCCAGTACCTTTTCTGCAATCTGCACAAAAAACCCCAAAAAAACCCCAACCCCCCCCCCCCCCCCCCCAAAAAAAAAAAAACCTAAAAAACCCAACCAACCAACCAAACAAACAAAAACACAAAAAAAAACTTTTTCAGAAAAAAATCAGAAAATAATTTCTGCAGTTCCCCTTGTATTCCTCCTCCAGCATACACAGTCATTGGACTGGGGATATGGGGATATTAGGAGATGCATTTCTTCCTATTTTCTTTCATATCTCTTTTTGACCTTGTTGTCCATGCATTTGTCCTGTTGTTTAACCTACTGATACAACCTGCCCCTGCAGCCTTCTATGGCGGCAGTTTCACTACATGCTATATTAAAAAGACAAAAAAAAAAAAAAAAAAAAAAAAAAAAAAAGAGAGAGAGAGAAAAAAAAAGAAAAAAGAAAGGAAAATAATCCATTTTATTCCTGGAAAAAGACACATGGTTTCTAAGTAAATTATTTTTCTTCTCTTCTTGTTTATTTTCTGCTGCTTGGGAGCATTTGCCTCAGGGGCAGATTGGCTTCTTGTGAAGGGAGTGACACCAGGATTTAGAGAGACCCTTTCTTAATTTGTCCTGTTTTTATGCAAGAGCTTGTCCTTTGCTTTCAGCTGTGTTACCCCGATTCCCAGCAGCACAGCCTAAATTAGAAACAGAGCTCATGAGCTTCTGCATCATTCATTCTTCTTGCATTAAATTGACCAACTCTTGAAGTCCTACTTGCTTGGAACCAGCACCAATAAGATGATGAAATGAAGCAAAACAATTGTATTTATAAAGTATGTCTTTTTATGGCATTTAAAGGGAAGCATGTACAGTTCTTTTTTATTCTCTTCTATTTACAAGATATACCCAGCTCCTGTCTGTTCATCTTGGAAAAAATGATGGCAAGAAAAGCAAAAAAGCCATACACAGGTAATAACACTTCTAGAGGGGCTGTTAAAAAAAAAAAAAAAAAAGAAGTATGAATCCCAGCAGAAACAGTTGCTTTTCTGTATGAGTATTAACCCATTTCCCTCCAAACACCTATATTTTCTCATCCCTGGCTGCTCCCAATTTTATGGTAGAGTATGTCTTTGAGGCACTTCAGTGGGGAAATCTCTTATTCATCAAATTGGGGTCAAACTAACTGTAGGATGCCTCACTCAGCCATGGTGCTCATCTGCACTTCATGCAGGAAAATAAAAAGTTACTTTTGAAGTGAAAACTATGAGAGAGATCTATGTGACCTGAATAGTCTTATTTTAAGACTACTCAGTCTCCTCTTAATCATCGTATTCTGACCACATAGTAACAGATTAAAAGATCGGTTCCACAGTCATACTTCTGATGTTTCTAAGTTTTAGCAAGCATGCTGGAATATAACAAAGATTATAAATGTGTGTACAGGGCCATTTTTCTCATAAAAAATAAACAAAAGCAATTTTGGTGCAGCAGACCAAAACCAACCCAGTAAAATCATTGTGTGATGTAGCAGAGAGTGCATAGATACGCACAGAGCATATTTTGAATTAATTCATTAATGTTATCTTTAATATTCTTTCAAATCATGTAGTTCTATAAAGCTCCAGTGACATAATCCTTCAAACTGCGACCTGGTGCCCACTGGTGTCGGTGGTAACTGTCAGTAGATTAACTATGTAAAAAAAGGTTCAAAAATGCAGTAACTCTTCTCTCAATTGAATAAAAGTGAAATGTTCTTTTGCATTGGAATTGAGGTCATGGTAGTTAAGGATCCTGCAGGATTTTTACCCACTTCAGAGCCTGTGTCCTGAGAGAGAAACAAAAATCCACTTAGGAATAATTGCATTTATTCTTTCTATGTCCTTTTTTCGTGTTTTTTTTTTTTTTTTTTCTTTTCTCTTCTATACCTGCTGTGGAGGTCCCTGTCCATCCTACGCCAGCAAGGTAGACACATTTCAATAAATTAAGTGTGTGAAGTTTTCAGAACACTCAATGAATTCTAGGGAAGAAGTATAAATTCTGGCTCTAATATTGATGCTAATAAGTTATATGCGTATTTTTTTAAATTGCAATCAGAGTATAAAGATTTTGCTGTGAATTGTAAAATTAGCCAAAGCTGCCTGGCATGTCGCTGCTGCCTTTTTCTCTTCCGCATGACATATTCTTAACTAAGTCAATCATTTACATGGGCTTTAAATTTAATTTAAATGTAATGAATTTAAATTGGGCTTTGCTCTATTTCAAGGTTGTTGGGTTACTTTTCTGTAAGTTAACATTCAGCACGAGGGATTCAGCTTCTGGATTCTGGTTTCATCTGCTCTCTCTCCCTCTTAAATTCCCTCCTCCTTTCCCCCCCATCTTTATCATCTTTCCACAGCAAATCCATCTACACAGCCTTTAACTGACTTGTAGCCCAGGAAGGGTGCATGGGCAGGGGGAAGGGGGCAACACAGCCACAAGCTGCATGTGTTAGGTGTGTGAGGATAACTGATGGGAGCCAGCCACAAAAAAGCATTACGAGATAATCAAATAAATATATTTTTGTGAGGAATCATGAGATTCTCCCTGCACATGAGTGCCTATCTCAGTAATCATTCTCTTCCTCGATCAGAGTCCTCTTAATCCTCCACCCCATCACCCTCCTCTATCAAATCGCCAATACTTCTGAAACAAATCAAATCAAGAATTAACCTTTCAACCATGAAACCTTCCTTTACTACAGTACGTGTGTCCCCTGCTAATCTCTCTGCTACAAAACATGAGGCAAAGACTGCTCCATTAGTGGTACTGGACTTCTAAATTTTCTACAGTTGCCCTTGTGTGTCTTTTAAATATCCTTAAGTCCATTTCAGCAGGAATCTCATGATGCCTTTTCCCAGACTTTGGAAAAAGGAGATAACAGTCTGTGACAGACTCAATGTAGAAGAGGTTCTATTAAGCTCTGTATTGTTTTCCTACCATGGGACAGACAGATTCTACCTGTCAATAGGCAATTGTGTATCCTTGGGGATTTAGGGAAGCTTTTCTTTATCAAATTTGAATAAACAGGAATGTAACTAGTCCTGCCTCAAAAGCAAAGAGTCAAGATGAACAACGTGGGAAATTCTTGGCTAAGTCGGGGGATTTGAATTTGAAATTAGTTAAGAGGTGAGAAAGGGAGGAGTTTTCCACACGTTGTGGACTCTCTCTCACAGAGCCTGATCCCAGTATTGTTCTTGCAGAATTGGAATGTGTAAACAATATGCCTTGGGTATTCTGCTTACATCTGCAAAGTCTTGCTGTTTTCTTGGTTGGTTTTCTTCATATCCTATGTTCCTAAGCAAACTTGTTCCCACACCTGTGTCTGCTCCTGACAGTGCCATTTAGCTTTATTGATACCTAGTAGGGTCACAAACATTTAGTGTGTATTCACGGATTAGAGCCGCTGATTGAACTGTGGCTGCTCTCAGTTGCACCTTTGTTCATTAATGTGATATTGAACCAGACAAAAGATCTGTTGCATCCATTAGCCTGACTCCAGCAAGAGCCAAAATATTTTTCTAATACCAGAGGAAAGAAGCCTAAGTGACCAAGAATGTATTCGAAACAGGGTCTAGCACCCACTGTCAATGTACAATGCAATCAGTAATGGGGAAAGATGACCCCATTGCACTTCATAGTACCCTCTCTGTGGACTTATTTCTCTCTAGTTCCTTTTCTCCCATTGCAATTTCATGTTGTGTTACATTTTCTTTCTCCTAATTGAAGCTGGCACTAATTGATAATATTCTGTTTTTTCCCATCTGAAAGTTGCCTCACCCTGAAATGAGGACTTGTAAATGGACCTGTAAATACTACAGTCTGCTATGTCTGCTTTCATTTTCAAATAAGAACTGGTGTGCTACTGCCACAAGACTCAGTATCAGCTCTTCTACACTGGCCACAGGCTCACCATGGGTTAACAGAATGCTGGTTGCAAAGCACAGAGAAAATATAGCGGTTCAATAGTAATGAAGTAACAATGTACTAGCATAGCAAAAAATTGAGTGAAAATTATAGCATAGCTGATTCATCACTGTGTTATTCCACTTAAACCAGTAGTGATTCAGAGCCAGCAACTTGGGAGAGGTTGTTAGAGTCTTTATGAAGTTTAGAGCCATTTACCAGTATACACTCAAATTCATTTTGTTTCATTATGGCCATGATAACCTTATGTGTTTGAAGATAGTTATTTGGTTTTTTTAGTTTTGTTTTTCTTTTTTTTTTTTTTTTTGACTCTTGAAGGACAAATCTGTGACTAGATTTCTATATGCTTCTGCAATACAAAAACTGCTATGAAAAAATATTATTAAGAGCACAGCTGTAAACCTGTAGCAGGTTGTAGCATCATGGGATATGTGTAGCAACTTCTAAAAGTAGTTTATCACTTCTCTGCACTTGTAAATGCAGCAAGCCTTTCTACTCTGTGTTATTCTTGCCATATAATTAGACAGAGTTTTCTTGATCTAATATTTCTGAGAGTTAGGTAAATAATTTATAGGGTACTCTTCACAAATGGATACAATGTGAATTCAGAGCTAATCTGCTCCTCTGGAGGTACATAAAATTATCAAGCTTATACAAGAGCAAGCTAATTAGGAAGCAATCATCATCAACAACAGCTGTTCTTAGCTCACTGAAGGGCGGAGGCTTTTCTTGCACAGTCCACTCATCCATTTCCTCTCCCCAGCTTTCCATGAGACAAGCATCTCCAGAGCTACTCCTGTGCAGCAATTCCTGTCACTCTCGGTTGACTGTTTCTGCTGTCTAAACAGGGAGTTCTCTTCTGCAGCAATTTGTCAGCATTTTGCTAAGGATGGATGCATATCTGGGGAGTGGTGGAAGGGGAAGGATGGGTGAAGCGTCCAAAGTATGGTTCACCCCACTCGCGCAAAAATTATGAGTGCATATTAAAGTAGAATACAGTGTTCTTTATATTTATATCAACTCAAGTAGTTCAGCTAGGATGAAAACTAAAATGAACATCAGAATAATGAAATCTATCTACAGCAGTACTGTTAACATGTAGTGGCTGGGAATGTTGCAGTCAGTCCTTCACTGGCCTCACCTTTGTTCTTTTTAACACTATTATGAGAAGGGCTTGGCCCATTGGGCAGGAGATACATCAACTTGTACCTAAGAAGTGGCTAGTAGCTCTCCAACCTGAAACATGCATGAAGTCAGCAGACACCCTTTTTTCTTGTACTCCCATCTCATGACACAATGGAAAGCCAAGCCAGGTGAAACCAGATGAAACCTTTGTTGAAACCAGTATTACCTGCTGATTCAGTGTTCCTGCCTTAGTGCCCACGGAAGTGCTTGCTACTAGCAGAGTCTTTGTGTTGTGCAGGTGAGAGATGGAGAAGTAGGAATCAGCTGTGGAAGGTCTGTGGAGAGGGAGAGATGAAGAACAGGACAATGGACAAAGGGGTTTTCTTGATCATTGAACTCCCAACTCCGTCACATTCTCCAGTAAATCAAAGAGCAGTGAATCTCTGTGTGGGGAGGACATGACATGTTGGCCACAAGGCTGGAGGCACATGCTGCTGGAGACAGCTTTTATGCTCAGGAGTGAATGACTGGAAAGTTTTTAGAAGAACAAGGTGTCTGCAAATGTTACAGTGCTTTTCCACTTGATTTCTACTTTTGGTCTCATCAGACCACCCTTTAGCCACCAAAGCTCTGATCTCAAAGAAGGGCAGAGTCTCACAGAAAACTGCCTGGAGAGCTGCCTATGGCCATCTCCATTTCTTATTGCTCTCCTCTCACTGACACAAAACAAGGAGAGCTGAGGGGGATGGAGAGCTGACTATCAGTGAAAGGCTCTGTTGAGAGACCTTGTGAAAGGTAGGATATTCCTTGGCAAATGGTGTTGCCTGTCATCATGTTTGATCTTTCCTATGGCTGCCTAGCAGAGGACTACTGCTGGAACTGGAAAGAGATGTCTGGGAAGTTAGTAGGTTTCTGACAACATGGAGAAGCAGATCAGCCATCAGCAGTGACAACAAAAACACAGAGCAAGGTCACTGAGGCCTTGCCCTGCCTTCCACCTCAGGAATGAGGAGGCAGAAGCCCCAGAACGATGGGGTAGCCCCAGCTTTGGTTTCCCTCTGTAGCACCTGATGGAAGTCATCACTTTAGAGGTGCTATCCTGTATTCAAACCTGGTTTTCATACTGCTCACAGTGGCCTGCTGGTACAGAGCCAGTTATTTGCTGCCACAGGATTGCAGAGGGGATATTCAGTCTCCCACAGACTCAGGAGATGCAAAAGAGGAGACTTAGTTTGGGGTGAGGAAATATAGGTGTCAGAAGGGGAAGTCAGGGTTGGCAAAGCCTCTGACAGCTTTATAGATGAAACCACTGCCAGATGTTAATTGTTTTCTATGTAGTTTTCAATTGATCTGTAATTTGACTGTAGATTCTAGGCTTTTATAATAAATTGTGTACAAAGCTAACCACTTAAGGAGATAATAAAGACTCAAAGGCAGACAGAAGCATAAATTTGCACTTATCCAAGAGTAAGAGATGAGTTAGGGCCTCTCTGGCAGTCTTTTTTTTTCCCCTTCTTCCTCTCTCCTTTTGTTCTGTAGGAGGAGCATGAGGGAACCAGAGTTTCTGTGCTCTGCAGACAGAGGACAGAAGTTGAAGGTCAAATCCCAGCTGTGCTACAGACACATTCCTTTTGGTGGAGATGCCTCAGCGTCCATTTAACTGGCAGATTAAAGCTTCTGTTTGCTCTGATGGTGCAGGAGCCTTTTCACTGATTAGACTTTCTCCTCTGTCTTGATTCATTTATGCATACCCACACTCACTGGTGTGTCCATCCATCTACTTTTTTGCGTTATCTCTGCAGCAGCTGTTGCCTTCCCTTGCTGTGGTAGAAGCTTGCTATGGCAATAAGCTACATGGCTTAAGCAGAATGAGTTTACCCTGATTTTTTTTTTTTCCCTATGAAAATCTTCTGAGAAAATCAGTGGCTTTTCTATATATTCTTGCAGGAAAACTGCATGATGGTGCTCTGAGTAGTGTCAGGGCTGTGTGTAGCAGTAAGCTGCATAAAACTACTGACATGATAAATTGCATAAAACAAAGAGAATATTGGGCAGAAGTCACTATGGAGGTAAGCTGAGCTCCCCTCCTGAACTCACCACTGGCATGAGACCCTGAGCATCAGGTACTGGGAGCTGGTATTTTTCTGATGGCTTTGGCAAAGCCAAACTGATTTGCATCCCCTGATTGTATGGCCCTTTCCCATCAGTTCTGTGAAGGCTGACAGTGTGATAATATAATTTGCAAGACACTGAGAACAGTCACTGTGCTGTTGGATGGTTCAAAGGCCTCTGCAGGAGGTGCTTCCATTTTGAAACGGTGGAAAGAGTGAGCATCCGCTTTTTGTCCTCGCTGCCATTCAGGGTCAGTACTGTGCAGCAAGTGGCTGAGAATGGCCAGGTTCTGTCCATACTGCCCTGCGATGCTGGGAGGGCATCCTTCTTCCCAGTGCTCTGTCGCTTCTTTCACACCTAGACATATTGACATGTTCCTTACAGCTGCTTCCAGGTTGTCTGCTGCCACAATAAAGTGGAAATAAAATGCCACTGCATTTGGGTTTTACTTGGTGTTGTTGCTTCAAAGGAGTGTTCAGGCCTGGCAAACACATTAAATACTTCTTTCTATGGTTCTTGTTAGAGGTTGCTTTTGTGGAAACCCCTCTGCATGGCAGTGTACATTTCAGGGGCTCTCACAGAGCTCTGTACTGGTATAGCTTTTGTCTACTACTGTGTGTATTCACCTTCATTCCTGTCTGACAAAGCACATGGGTGAATTTGCACAGTTTTTGTACCTTATGAAAGATTTTTTTAGCACTTTTGTGATTTTCAGCTGGGTTAGTTGAGGTCTCTGGATGTTTTTCTGTCTAGCTGTCGGTGCTCTTTGGTTCCCTGTCTGTGAACTGGCCCACAGCAATGCTCAGTTGTGTTTGCCAAAGGATGTAAGACGTGTATGTGTAATTGGCTCGAATGTGTGCCCGTGTGTGTTTGCAGTCGGCTCTGAGGATTTTTCTCTTTCACGCTCTGCCATCTCAGTGCTCTCCGTATGCATACATGAACATGTCTTCCCTGCCCTGTGACTGCAGCACCCTAAAAGAACAGGATGACAGCCAACTGCTGGCTCATAGTGTGGTGTAGACTACCTGTCACATGGGATTAGCTCTTCTGCTGTAGTTTACTATGACAAGCTCTCCTTCTGGGTGCACAGATCTGGAGCCAAATGCATGCAAAACAGCATTGTGCAAGGTGACGGGTGCTCTATTTTGTGTATGGTTGGAGTCATGCCTGTTACCCTGTGATGCTGAATAGGAAATCCTCAGTGAGATCACTTAAAAATAAAGGTATATTTTTGGTTTCTCTTCAGTTGCATAAAACGTCATTACACTGCAGTTCTTACAGCAAAATCAGTTCCCCTGCTAAAGAGGCAATGAAGAAAAGTGAACAAGAACAGTTTTTAATGCCTGGGGGCACTAGTGGGGTTCTCAGGGCTGCAAGAGCCATGGGACTGCAAATCCAAGGAGGGCACTGAAAGAGCTGGTGGGGAACCCAGGGCTGGACAAGCTGGGACCAGGGACTGGATGAAAGCCCAGACAAAGCTGTGGTGGAAAAATGGCCTTTTAATTTGTTGTGGTCTTCTTCTTTATGGAACAGTTAAATTCTCCCATACCAGTTAGAACATCATGCTGACAGATAAAGCAGTGAATATGTAAGCCCTGCAAGCTCAGTATGTCTGGGTATAAACCCTTTCCCATTCCCCCTCACGGTTGGCCTGCCTCAAGTGACCAATCTGCAATGCAGGAAATGGGCCATTTTATGGTCTAAGATAACCATTTCTGTAAAGGCTGAAAGGTTCACAACTATCTAGGATTTACAGATCTATGGGCTATTTCCCTTTTGAACCACAGCACTGTTCTTCACCATTTGGCAATAATTCACTATATCCATATTTATCTTCTCATTGTGTGATCCTCAGAAGCAGGAGGCGAGTGAGAAAGGATTGCTCATTTTTTTTTTCCCATAGACACAGACAAGGTACACATCAAGTTGCAGTTGAGGGATCTGTCTTATCTCTCTGTTGCTCTCTTATCCTTCAGGATTCCTTGAACTTGTCAACATATAACACTTGGAGCCCTGTGCTTTCCAATAGCACCTGTAGAGGGGGTGGCTCCCCGCCTGGGGAATGACTGTGGTACCGAGTGGGTGGGTTATCAACCCAAGTGAAAAGGGGTGGCCTGTAGGTGTGTATTTACTTCCTTCTGCCTCTGGTGGAAATGTCTGAAAGAGAAATCATATCTCAAGGATATTCTCCTCCCACTTTGGAATCAGTTAGCCAACTGGAGAGGAGCTTGAAATATGTCCAGTTCAGCCAAGCCCTGTGATGGGACTTTTATTCATGCTAACAAGAAAAATTACCGTGAAGTACCTGTTTGAGGAGTTTCAGAGATTGAGTCCCCTTCCCTGTGTCAGAGATGCCTCTTACTCTCTAATCAGCTACTCTTCCAGAGAGGTTGCACAGTACATGCTGTCTTTGGGCAAGTTGCCCTCCCCTGAATCTTCTCCACGCCCTGTTTTAATTTAACAGCCTAATCTTTAAGTGACCCTGTGCCATGATGGCTGCTAGAGGAGCTGCAGTGTCCAGACATGCATAATTACTCACTTCAGAGATGCTGTGCTTGGCCATCCAAATGAGGATGCCTTCACCCCCCCCTTATTTGCAGGTTCCAGTACCTTCTCTCCCATGGTGCCAGGTCCAACCCCTTGCTAGTGGGATTTGCCCCAGGCTGGCTGTCATTAAAGCTGTCTTCTGCCTGCAGTCCTTCGTGTCATGCTGAGGACTCCTTCCCTTTCTGCCTGCAGCAGTCTCAAGTTCTCTGGTGGGGGTCCAGTTGCAGGGCTGAGTTCAAATTATTGCTCTAGTTTAGTGGGAGATTTTGAAGCCCCAGAGAATTTGTTCTTGGGTGGATGATCCATCAGTGGAAAGTTAGCAGCCCCACAGCTTGAGGGCACTTTATCTTTCAATGGGGCAGAAGAAGGGGCTGTATTGAATACCTTTATCAGGGAAGAATTGTAGGTTCCACACAAATGTGATGAACTGCTGAGCACATGTCTGTAAAAATGTTAGTTTATTAGGCCTTGTAGCTCAAGGGCATTTCAAAGACTCATTTAAAACTGAGAGAAAGAGAAAGGCTTTGCAGGTGGGAGAAGGAGGAGATGCCATCACAGTGCTGTTGAGATGGTCTGGTCTTTGCTGGATTCCTACTGCTTCCCATCCACACAGATTGGAATTTGCAGGGGAGAAGAAAACTCTGTCTTTTTATTCAAGAAAATTGAAAAGGCATAAATAAATAAATAACCCTGTTCCCTTAATATTCTAGACTGGATCTCTATGAAAGGAAAATGAAAGAGGGAGAATGAGAAAATCATAGAGTTTGTCCAGTGCAGCATAAATCTGCCATCACATCCAGGCTTCTAGGTGGTGGGCCTGCACATGAAATGGCCTTATTTACTCTCCCACGACTTTTAAAGTGTTTTTGTTGCGCAGAGCTGAAGCATTTTTTAAAGACTTTGCTTCTCAGGAGTGCTCTGTAGATGGCAGCTATGGGTCCTTTTCCAGGAACGGGATCGGCGATGAACAAATGGAGTGCCATTGCCATCTGCTGGCAAAGGGCGAGGTTGCCTTTCAGTGGGTTGGTTTCTTTTTTTCTTTTTCTTTTTCTTTTTCTTTTTCTTTTTCTTTTTCTTTTTCTTTTTCTTTTTCTTTTTCTTTTTCTTTTTCTCTTTTTCTTGTTTTCCCAGCTTTAATGCAGGTGAAAAGCTGTGAACAGGTGTCCTCCTCGGGTGTTTTGGTCGGTGGAGTGTGCATGTGGAGTTTCCAATTTGGATGGCTTGCTTGTACATAGAGATCTCATTGCCCCAGATTCTCAAGCCGTGGGAGGGATGCAGCCTGGGCTTGACATTGGCATAGTTGCTGCCATTCCACAGGATACTGAAGGTCCATCTTGGAGATGCCACAGGCACCATTATATCCCTGTGGGACAGAAATTGTAGTTTTACAATGACTCAGGAAATTGAGCTTTGCAACCTCATGCAAAGCACTGCAGGAGGGACTGTACCACTCTCTGCACAAAAGAGTAGGGGTTGTGTACAAAATGAAGACCCCTCTCAAATGCTAACACACATCCCTGTCCTCAGCAAGCTCAGCAGGCCTCATCCCCTATAACACCTATGCATTCAGTGTTGTATGAAAGGGCTTCTCTACCCAGCTGTAGTCAGCTGCCTTTGCCCTCATAGAAGAGCGGTGCACCAGTGCTGTGCTGTCCTTGCAGTGCTCCCAGAGCAGTGCTGACCTTTCCTCACTTGCAGTAGGTGCAGGAGGAGTGAAAGGATCAACCCTGGCTCTTCTAACCCTAGAAAAATGAAGGTACTGTTGATGTCCTTTCTAACAGTGCAGTGTGAATCTTCATTTTTATCTTTGGAGGGGAAACAGTGGTAAGGGAAGCACCCAGCATAGCATAGCAACTTGGCACAGCCAGGAGTGTAACTCTGAACTGTATTTTCCTATAGGCACTGTTACTTAAATAGATCCAGGTGTTAGCAAAAGTTGAGGGCACTTGGATCTCCATCGCCTCCCTTATAAGCTCTAAGCTCTTTGCATTGATTGTGGATGATTACTCTGGAGGCAGGTAGTTGATCCTGAGCTAGGAGCAAGTAGGGTCCATGAGGCACTTGGGGGATGCATGTGGACTACTCCTTTACAGCTGCAGAAATAGTCGTTGTGGTGAGGGGAAGAGGTAAAATGATGCAGGGGAAGAACTCCTCACTTTCATGGAAAATACTCCTTGTCAAGACTATAAGTGTAAATTTGATAAAAAATTTCTGAGAAAATGTTCGCTCCCTCTGATGTAGGGAAGACAATGAAACAGTAGACTGAACAATGTCCTGAAAACAAAAAGCATCCTCTGTGTCTCTGCTCATCTTTTAATATTTTTCTTTCATACTCTTTTCCACGTGTCTTTTCTATTGGTCTTTGCTTTCTTTCACAACAGCCCCAAAACACATCTCAAAAGCTCCATCTTTCTCTAATAAAGAATTCTTACTTTCTGTTTATTCCTAACCACCAGCCAGTCAAGTTTATAATAGAACCTAGCTCCAGGTGTGTTTTCTCCTGTTGAAAGCCATCTCTGCCTTCACAAGCCAGTGGGCAGAGAGCAACCCAGCTGTATAACATCTCTCTGTCTATAAAGCAGCTTGGGACAAAAACCTCTAGGTGAGTAGGAGTTCAGGAGGGGAAGACATGGAGAAGGAGCCAGAAACATCAGGGAACATCCACACTCAGCTGAGCAGAGCAGAACAAGGCAGGATGTGTGTGGGATGGCACCTGGGACTGGTGAGTCACAGCTACATATACAAGGACCCCATAAGTAAGAGTTCTCTGAGGGAGATAGGGGCTTCTTTGTGAGAAATTACCTATGCTGTAGATAAAGACTGAACCACCTTTTTAATAGTTTTTAGCACTGAGGGACTGCATTTGCTTCCATTTTTTCTGTCCTGGGCTCTGACCATCATTAGTTCAGCACATTCCAAACCAGCTTCCTCATCCCCAGTGCTCCCCATTTGCTTCAGGCAGAGCATTGCTAAGCAGAAACACTGCTGTAAGCTCTGACAAGGAAAGCCAAAGAGCAAGGATGTGGAAATTGCCTGGGGAAATGGAAAAGGAAAGATAAAGGAGTGAGGAAGAACGGCTGTTATGGTAGGGGATTGGATATCATGCAGTCTGGATTTCTTTTTCCTAATTTGCATTAGATTGTGAATTGTTTCATTGTTACCCATAGCTGAATATTCATTGCCCAGCAGAGAGGATGAAATTCATGCACTTTCAGTCTTGACCTCTTCACGTTACAACGTAGGAAGCTGCAAAAATTTCCCAAATACTCAAATTCAAGTAAGAGCAGCATTTGAGGCCATATCTGTTCCCTGTGCTGCAGCCAACAGAGAGCAGCATAGTTGCACACATTGCGCACTCTCCTCAATCCAATCCATACACAGTGCTTCCCTGTGACTGCTCATCCACCTGATACTGCTTTCCCCAGCCATGCTTTTGGCTGTGGGTGCCAGAGTGAGTCCCAAGTGCTGCACCCACTGTCCCCTCTGTGCCAGAGAGGCATGCTGGCACCAGGCATGAGTGTCTCCCAGAGAAGAGTCCTGCATGGACAGCCAACTGCCTATTTGCTATGGAAAGCTCTGGTTCCAAGAGGGAATTTGACTGTTCCAGGATGGGTAAGGTAGAACGAAGTAGAGGAGAAAGACACATTTTTCTGTTGTTGCAGGGCATGTTGCTCATCTGGCAGGTTAATCTTGCTGCTGACACTGTGAATAGCCACTGAGGATAATGCTGTCTGCATTCCATGAGTAGGCCCTGCCAGACTTCCCTTCTGCTGGCAGGAAGCTGCGCAAGCAGCACAGCAATGGGTAGGATGAGCCTGAACTTGCCTGCAGTGGGAAGCATGGCCCATGGAAAATGAATGTAAACACAGTGAGAGGATCAATCCCAGAAGATGATCTGGTGGGCTGAAAGCACAGGCCCCACAATGGAGCAGTATCTGCACATTTCCTCCTGGGCCGGCAGGGTGATGTGGCTGTGCTGTGGAAATGTTATGCTGGAACAGGTGCTTGATGCAGGAATATATCCTGGTTTGGTGAACTGACAGGGGACTTTGAGAGGCTGGGTATCAACCACTGCAGCATCCTGCCTCAAGTGGAAAGACAGCTTAGAAATGTTCTGTCATGCAGGTAATGTTGGTCCAGTGGGAATAGCGGCACTGGCAGACCATTGTTACCAACGCCAAGTCGAGCTTTCACTAAGACTTGGTCTGGAAACAGTGATAATAACCTTCAAAGCTTGCTTGCTGGTTCACTTTAAACAAACTTGGCAGCAGATTGTGAAAATGTTTGCCACCTCTTGTATTAGGGAGTTAAGCTAGGTAGCATTTTGTTCTGTCATGTATTTCCCATCTGATAGAGAGAAGTCTGTCTGGGCTTCAAGCCCGTTTGTAAAATAGAGGTGCCAGCGCTGCCTGAGCTCTTCAAGACTGTTGTGTGGATGAAAAGGTAGAAGCATGGGTGCTTGGATACCTGGCTGACTGAAAGGTGGGGGAACATGGCGTAAAGGCTTAAGGAGGGAAGGGAAAGAATGCTGGTCAGAGGGTGGTACCCTCTTTCTCAGCCTTTGTCATAAATTGTGTCAGATCTCCTGACTTGTGACCTATCAGGTGGATGTGTGAGAATTGCCTTAGAAGGCTTTGGTTTTGAGGGAAAATAAGGAAAGGCTGCAACTTTGCTGATATGTTATTGTGCCAGACCTCATTTGCTGGTATTAGTGACTACAGCCATACTGATACGTCTTCCCTATCTGTAAAGGTTGGGATGGGCAGGATCAACTTCCAAAGTAATAAATTCTTCCCTTGTGACTGCAGGCATTGATAGCCTCGACAGGGAAAGGGGCTGTGTCTCTCTGCTAACACACACACACAGAAGCCACAGAGAATTAGCCAGATGGTTTCACTTGAAAAAATCAAAAAGCACAAAGCCATCTGCTCTCCTGTTCTGGGGATCATGAACTTGACTTCTTGTCTACTGGTATAAATTGAATTTCACAGAATGCGGGCAATGCATGTGTGCCCCAGTTTAGAAATCTCTAGGCCTGATGGGGGCAAGAGGGCTGGAAACATTTCCATCACTTGAGTTTCCTGTCACCAGACATTCCCAGCATGTGTTGCAGTGACCTTTCCACTGCAAGACAAATGTCAGCCACATAGCTATTAGTTGAGGGAGGGCAGGAGCTGCACAAGACTATGGAATGCCCAGCTGCCTGGAGCCTGTGTGTGACAGCAGAGGGAGTGCTCACATCGCTCTTGGAGAGGGATTTGGCTGCTGCTCTTTCCAAACAAGTATGAGGAAGGGAGAGGGCACTGCTTAGGGGATGAGTTAGACACTCCTGGAAAAAGAAATCCAGTCCTTGAGCAGTGCCTGAGATGTTCATTTATTAGACAGAGGTGACAGAGGAATTACATTGCCACAGCAAGAAAAGGGACCACCCTACAAATGGAGATGAGGCATTTGCCTAGTTGGCACAGAGGCAAGGACTGTACCTATGAATCATGTACTGGAAAGGCACCCTGGACAAAAAGTTAGTGTTTAGGGCAACCCTGAATATGGAGCAAATAGAGCTTAGAAGCCAAAATCCTTCCTTCAGCACTGGCTTGAACATGCAGTTTGGACCTGATTGTGTTCTACCCCTTTTGAGTTTGATTTGTGTGATTATCTCAGGAAAGAAGTCCCCTGGCTGGAACTGTTGTAGAAAACATGGCAATCAATTCAGCATTGCAAACTAATGCTTAGTTTGTATTATTAGTGCATAATTGTTTTGTTAGCTGTTGCCAGCACTCATGTTTTGCTGTGAAGTTTGTTGTATTCACTGCATTTGTGAAAGCCTTGCTGTTAAGTCAAGATATTTTTTTCTTTCACTGAAGCAGCATGTTTCTGGCCTTTGTGCTTTTGATGAAGAAAATGGACCTGAAAGATTAAAAAGCAAGGGACAACTGAAAAGAACCTAACATTTATTACTTGGAAAAAACCACAAAACCTCATGATTTTTAGCTTTGAGGGCCTGACTCCTGACTTTTTTGTGCTGCAGTATTGGTAATGGGGCACTGAAAAAACACATTGTGAATTGTGTTGGTTTCCTAGGAAGTTAAGTGCTCTAGGAGTTGCTTTCATCCATTCAAGATTATGCAGACATACCACATGACTCTTGTATTCAAGAAAGATACTTGCAAAATTTCAACTGCTAACAAGTCAGTTGAAAATTAAAGATAGTTTCTAAAAAAAAAAAAAAAAAACAAACAAGATCCATCACTACTACAAGCCCTCTTCAACAAAAGCTTTAAAGCACGAGCTTACTTTTATGCAAAGAAATTGTCCTTTTATGCAAAGAAATAATCCTGCTGACTTCAGTGAATTGTGTTGTGTTCATACCCAAATGATTCTGAAGAGAAAATAGGCTGGAAGAAACAAAACTGGGAAGCACCAGTGGACAGTTCATGAATTGGAGAAGGTAGAATTAAGCTAATAAATGATTCATTCAGAATTGTTTACCCAGCTTTAGCTAGCATCAGGAGGGAAAGAATGCAAATGGGGCTGATTATCCAGATTCACTTTGTGTCAGTGAGTTGTTCTTGGCTCAGGAACTCTTCCTATAAAGGGAACAGTTGAACACTCCATCATTTGAGAGCATTTATCACAGAATTGGACAAAACTCTCAGAATGCACTGCAGGAAATCCTCATGGCTGAGCAAAAGGCTGAATTCCCCAGGTGCTCTCTCCTTATCTGCTACAATGTGTTAGTGTTGGTAACCATGCAGATTACTAGCGGAATTGCCGGAATGGAATTGCGCTGAGGGAATTCTCCCATAAGAGTTGAACACAATAAGGGTTGCTAATAAAGGTGCAGCAAAATCCTTATGAAATAGCTAACTCTTTCTTGCAGGGAAAAAAAAAAAATTAGCTAAACTAAAAATATCTGGTTGATTCCCTGAAAATCCTTACCCTGCTCTGCCTCAAATGAGGATTTTGGGGGCTGGATACACCCACCAATTCTAGTGACAAGCTGCAGGAAGCTCAAGGCAAGCCCTGCACTGATGGTACCACTCAAGACCAGCTGAATTTCCTATTCCTCAGTGCCACCTAACAAGCAGCCCACGCCAGGCAGGATGGAGACGCAGCAGAGCAGCAGGCAGGCCTGGCTGTTTTGTAAGCTGTGGCAAACAAGGACTGTTAGTCAAAGAGAGTACAGAATAATCTCTTTGTGTGTGAGATACCTTTATTTAGGTAGCCTCCCTTGAAAACTGACAGTGACATAGCACAGTGTCTGATGGGAGTTAAAATTATGAGTTGAGAGAGTGTGGCAATGCTTGTAAACAGTTTCCTGGGTGTAGTTTCAGGGGTAGAGGAGGAAAAGTACCATGTGGTAACAAAGTTATTTTCAGATGCTGTTATGACAATGGAGGAGAAAGCCTGTGGGTACAGGGATCCTGCATCACTGTAAGATCAGAATAGGTTGGAAAAACAGCTTTCAAGAATGATTTTAATGTGGCTGATGCTTTTGAGTGGCTAGGTGATTCAGAAGGGATCTTTCAACTTTATTCCATGAGATTCTAGTAGTGTCCTGTGTGGGGCAGTGCTGTGTAATACCCATTGACTCTCTTGTAATTGCAAGTGGTCAAGGACTCTGCTTTACAGATGGCGCTTCTCAGCATCACTTTGGGACACGGAGGCTAATGATGTTGTAGGAGGAATGACACTCATGAAGCCTGCTGCCTTCGGTACCTTTAGTTGTCTTTGGAGGTCTCCCATCCAAGAATCTAAATTAATGCTCCCCTGGAAGAAAGAAGGAGATTTATGGTGCTTTGGAAGCCTGAGAGAGACATCATGACTAACAAGCTTATTAGCCCCTCAAAAGCTGATAGACGAATGGACAGGAAGAGTCTCCCTGTAACCTGCAGGCTTACCTTTTACACGTTGTGAGGCAGCAGCTGGTCTGCAGGGGCCAGCAGAGTTTGACAGGAGAGCAGCTTCCAGTGCCTCTGCTTCCCTCTGACAGCCTGCGGGGCTCGCGGTGACAACGGAGCACCCTGTCCCATGCAGGGAACATTGCAGTCACACGGCGTCCTTTTAAACAAGATGTCTGAGGTGCACGGAAGGGAGCACCTTGTGCTGGAGCCAGGGTGAAGCTGGTGGGGGAGGGAGTGCTGAGGAGCACTTTGTGCCCTACATTCCTCGAGGCTCCTGCAGTACAGGCTTTAAAGAGAGAGGGAGCAGCTCACCCCACCTCCATCTGTGTGAGATAGACGGAACATAAGAAATGTTTTAAATAATTGAATAATGAAATGAATATATTAATGCTGAGAGAGCGAGAGAGGGCTGCTGGGCTGGACATATTCAGCCAAACAGCCCCTGACAAGACAGGAAAGAAGTAGGGTCAGCATTTATTCCTCTGGAGGGGATTGAAGGCAGGGTACTGTGTTCAGTGGCTCTCTAGAGAGCTTTTCTTTCCTTCTCCTATTTCTTTGTTCAGTGATTTCACCTGTCTTTCTTTCTTTAGGTAGTCTTCTCTGTCTCACTGTCATTCTTTGCTGTCTCTAGGTCTTCTTTCCCCTCAGTTTTTTTTTTTTTTTCTCTTGCATCATCCTTCCCTTTTGCATTCTTAGCTTCCCATGGTTCTGTAATGTTTCATCCTCCAAAACACAGGCAGAGTGCTCAGAGAGCATATATCCATCTTCAAGACATACACTCACCCTAATTCTGTAGACACTTTATCTATTAGAAGCATTTAATTACAGGTGAGATTCATCTACTATCCAGATACTCCACATCTCCTTCAGGAGACAAGTAAACATCCTAACATCAAGTGCAATACATTTCTAGAAACACTTGGATGGCTGACAGCTGAGGTAGGCAGTCAGAACCATCAATTTGCTGATGTAGGAATGCAATTGCAGAAGTGAGTTAGGTTTGGTAAATCAGGCAATAAATGGCACAGGAGTTTGTATTAAGAATTTTCGGATTCTTAATTGGATTTGGATTCTTTTTGGTTCTAGTGAAAAATGTGCCGTTAGGGAGCTGGCCACAAACAGCTGCTGCACATCATTCATTATATCCAGCTCTGCCAGTGTGCCTCCCTGCCTTGCAGTTACCCCCCTTCCATCCCCACCACCCTCCCATCCCTCCCAAATTTAGGCTCCCCACACCACATTGCAGTGCCCCTCCCTCCTCCATGGCTTTCCTGCAGCCCCCTCTGCTCTCCCTACTACTTAAGGACTTAATTCCTGGTTTTTGGAGTTAAAAAACAACATTGCTGATGCATGCAGAGGTTTGTCAAAACCATCATTCAGATTCAGAATATTACAGGAAAACCTGCTGATTCCATCAGGTGTAACTTGAGTCATATTTCAGACCCTGCATCCAAAGTACTTAAGGAATCATCCAGCCATTTTTTGTTTGCAAATTTAAATGAAAATCATTTAGTTAGTGGCTATGCCTGCTAGAACACTTTTCTTCTTTTTATTTTTTTTCCTTCCTACATATTTCTGTTTTAATTCTTTTGGGAGCAGAACCTTCAGAAATCTTGTAGTCCTGACTCTTATAGTCATTAGGGTCCTGTAACCTAGGCTAAACAAAGACTTTATGCTTTTGTTGTGTTTTACTGAGCGTGCATGTTTGGGAGCTTTTTGTTGAAATGTTAAAATGTACAGGGTATGAATTAGGAATGATTTCAGGAGCATGTGAGAAGGGAGTGATGGACTGAGAGGAACCAAGAGCTGGAGGGGCTGTTGGATATTCTGAAAACTGATTTTCCTCTTGTGATTATGAGGAGTCTTCACAGGTCTATATATGTGGGGTAGCCTGTATAAATTAAAAAAAACTTAAAAAAACCAAACAAAACCAACAAACACATAAAATACACAAAATACTTATATAAAAAGTAACTATGGAAGAGGAGCCTGTGGTATGGATCACAGAAGCAGCTGTTGAGGAGAGGAGAAGCGGGTGGAGAGAGACAGATGATTTCTTGGGTGCAGCATGCAGGCACAGGTGGGGAGGAGGAAAGCATGGGGAGTTTAAAAGTGGCAGCTCTCTCCTTCATCTGGGAAGTTATTTCTTATGCAGAGTGAACGTAACCCTCCAATGTGTCTTCCTGTTAGTGACACCCAGGAAATGTTTTATGGATGAGGCTCCATCACCTGTTGGCATGAAAAGGAGAAGGCAGAGCCACTGGTGATGGATGATCACTTGGAAACTGCACTGTGTCCTCTACACCCTCTGCCTCTCTCTCCGTGCCTCTTTATCATGCATCATTGCAGTAGCATCCACCTGAGGCTGCCAGGAAACTCCCAGTTCCTGGCTTCTCTCCCTCTTAACTTCCCAGATGTTCTGATATACTTCCCCTCTTCTGAAACTGCTTTTCTAAGTCAGAGATGTTGTCACCTAAATGGATGAACCATTAGCATTTCTGTAGGTGACAGCAAGAGAGAATTCTTCTCTGAAGACATTGTATAGAACATCTTGCATGTTAACCCTTCTTTACTCAGAGTGCATCCTGGTGTGAGTCAGGTGGCTTTGTGATATAGAGGAAAAGGAGCAGGATATTGCAGCTTTACATTTGTTTTATTTTGGATTGAAGTGGATATGTGCTGCTCATTGGAAATCTTTGAGTGCAGTACTTTTGTTGGGGTTGGTTTGGTTTTGTTGAGTTTTTTTCCAAATTACCATTTTTCTTTGCATCTCTCTTCTCACTACAAACTGCAGTTGCTAATGCCATGGGAAATGGCAGGTAATTCCCACAATGAGGACTGAAAAGCCTGGCTCACAAACCAGATCATGATCACAGACTAAGTAAGGAGAGACACAAGAGTTTCAGAGGTGGTTGGCCAATCCCCACGATGGTACTTGATTGCTGAGCAGGCTGTAAATTCAAGCACTTGCCAGAATCCCATTTAATAAAAGTAATTTATACATACATTTGAAAAAACATAGATAGAGCCTAAGTAGTGGCTAATGTTTTAGCATGTCTGTCCTTGGATAGTGCAGTCTCAATTAAGCCTTCCCATTCAATCCCTGGCCATCAGGTGCTCCCTTCTGTGTATGCCAAGCCCAGTTTGCAGAAGCAGGTCTCTGACTGCGAGCTGTGTTATTGCCATGCCAACCCTTCCTCTCTTCCTGAGTGCCTGAGTCCCATCTTTGTTTCTGCTTCCTGCAGGAGGTCTTGTGTTAGTTCCACATTAATCAGTAGGCACTTCACTTCAGTGCATCACTTAATCTAATCTAGGTGGTGCTCAGGCTTTCCCATCTTTTCTACTTCTCTGTAATCAGGAGGGCTATTTCAGTGTGTGGGAGTCCCAGAAAAGCACAGTGCACTGGTGGTACACTGCAGAGACACAGAAAAACCCCAGGGCTGTTTCAAACATACAATTCTGGCTCCTGCTGTGGTGGCAATGGTAGCATAGCCAGGCGCCTCCAAACTGTGGTTTTTTATCAGCCTCCTGAGGGTTTTCTTCCCTAGTTTAAGTCAGAGGAATTCAGGTGATGCGGAGGGAATTGAGCTGTGCCTGCTCTGCATCTAAAGGCAGGCAGTATAATAGCACCGGGCTGACACTGTCCTAAACACCTCCCCGGCTCCCACCCACTCCGCACACAGATGTGCACATACGGAGCTCAACCAGAGCTCTGGGAGCAGAGGGAGATGGATGGCGGGGAGCATCACTGTGGCACTGCCCCACCCCGAACTGCGGGATTTGTCCTGATTGCCGCTGAGCTGGGGATACGGGCTAATAAAAGGGTCCTCAGGAGCGACTTGCCTCCCCTGTGTGGATTTTCCCTCCTCCCCCTTCCTTCGCCTGACTGTTTAGTTCTGAAAAGAATGATTTATCAAATCATTTTCATTCAGCTTTGGAGGAGGAAGAAGAAGGATGGTGGGGAAAAAAGGGCCCTTTGCTGTTTTAATTGCTTTGCGGCGTACTTGTGAGAGTGGAGCCGGGCTTATCAAAGCCGGCGCAGCTGAGTCCCTGCTTGTCGCTAATGAGAGCTGCCACGTGAGCAACCAGGCTCCTCCGATGGACCAGATAGTGCCTCCAACCAGGCAGGGACTCGAACATTTAGCAAGTTAATTTAAACGACAAGCCGGAAACTTTAAACAAGAGGCTGGGGGAGATGTTATTATGAAGACTTTGGAATCAAATTATGGGGGGTTATTTGGCTTAAAAACCAAAACAAAATGAGACGCAATCTAAGATGCTGGGTTTTTTTTTATTGGGTTTTTTTTTCCAGATGATTCATTTCTGAGGTAGGTGTCAGTGTCTAAGAAAAAGGATATTTTTCCCTTGACAGAATGACTCTCAAGGAACCAGCCGAATTCCTGGTTCTCATTCATTTTTCTTTGTGCCTGAGGGTGTCTTTTAAGAACAGAGCTGCGTGCTGCAGTGACTCCAGAGTGCTGCCATGGAGTGCGGTGAGATCTGGCCACAGGGTTGTGAGCACTCTGGTTCTTGGCCAGAGAGCTGCTAAAATTGGTAGTCACCATGTGCCAGCTCTTCCTTTGGGAAGAACTGCCAGGGTTTCCAGTGTGCTGTGCAAACTGCCTGGCTTTGCATTGTTCAGTCAGGGTTCCCCTGCAGCCCCCACAGCTCTCCTGCCACACATTACCCCACCAGCTCTGCAGCACCACAGGAGCAATCCCAGTTGTCCATGTCTCTCTGCCGAGTCCCAATCTCTGGGCACAATTTCCTTTCATTTCCCTTCAGTTTAGACACTCTGTAAGACACGTTGTGAAAGATGATCATTTATCCCAGCACAGATGTTTTCAGGTTTATCACAACATCTCCAGTTATTTAGGGTTAGAATCCCCACACAGCTTTGCTATTCATTTCACTTGTGCCTTTCAGGACATGAAGCAGCTGATCTTCATGTGTCTGTACCAAAAAGCCACTTTGAACACACATGCCACATCTTGAGCAGCATGCACTAACAGCAGTAATCCCTTTACTGAATCAGATGTTGGATCAGGATCCTGTGGTCCTTTTTCACCTGATTTTATGATTTATTTATTTATTTGTTTAATGATCCTGATAATTTGGGTAGGAGTCTAGTATAGCCCTGAATGAACTGTATCCTAGGCTAGTACTCATCAATGAGCTAACTTATCCCCAGCACTGGGCTCAGCTCAGTGATAGAAATTAAGGAAACCTAGGATGTAAAAGAGGAGATTAATTTCCCATATCTTTTTCAATAAATTTGATCATGTCTCTTCTGGCTGTCATCACACTTAGATTTCAAATTTTTAATTAAAAACTCCATAGCTGAAATTACTGTAATACAGTAAAAACGAGGACTGAATTCTACCTATTTGTCAGTTTTCTCATATGGAGAAACAATGTTGCCTCTTTTAAATATCAAATGTGAATAAAATATGCTGGGTTTTTCTTTTTTTATTCTTAACTTTAAAAAATAGTTTCATAAAAAGCTCTCTTGAAAGCAATGATGGGACAATCTATTATTAAAAGAAACAAATCAATATTAATGCAATCTGATGGCTGAGATTTGCTTGAGTAGTATTTTATATTCATGTGTATGCTGTTAACTCTGCCTTATTAGATATGTGCAACATGGGTGAGTTAAGGTTGCTGTGGGAACCATCATTTTTTACATTTCCCGGCTTTAACGCAGGTGAAGTCAAGCCAAGCTACCTTGCATTATTATCATGTAATTTCTTTGATTGAGGAAAGAATGTTGGAGTATTTTATTGTCTGTGTCCCTGCATTCAATTGCATGTTCAACCAAAATGAGTTTGATTCCTAGCCCCACACTAAAGAATAAGAACAGTAGAACTGGAACTTGCTTTCAGAAAAGATCAACAGCTCCAAATGGCACCACAGTCCACAGACTTTATGGCTTTTCCATCATGTACTGCTCTCCAGGTGCCTGTGTGTGCCCTGTGACAGTGGCATGCACACCCATCCTGTCACGCAGCAGGAACCAGGGGGCAGAAATAGATTTAGGGTCTGGGATTCAGTACCTTAGGCAAGCCTTTTTCTCAGATGTGACCCTTACAGAAGCACAAGAGTTCCATAAGAAAAGGCTGAAATGACCAAATCATATGTAGCGTAATGCCACAAATTCTCCTAGTTCTGCTGCTCTACCCTTCTTCTTCCTTTTTGTCATGTTCTGATATCCCGGCATGCACATCATAAAGTGAATGAGATGCTGGTTTGAGATTTTGCCATGCTCTTTGCAGTTCAAATATGTTTTTCTTCGACTGTATATACTCCTAAGCATCAGGCAGCTTGATAATGTCCGGCTCTTCTTCAGAATGAGGGAAATTGCCTATTACTAAACATCTGCAACTGACAGCACAAATGCCTGTAGCCACATTGGCTATGGGCTCTTTACAGTCAATGGAGAGATAGCCAGTATTAGGAAGCAGTTTATCTGATGTTTCCACAATAGAAGGGAATGAATGCTAATCAGGCTTTGCAAGTCCATATGAAGCGTTAGGAGTGTGCACTAAACTGAAGTGGAGCCTCCTGCATTAAACATGACCAAATTTAGCCCTAGCACATCTACAAGTAAGTAGCAGTAATATGCAAAGACATCCAGCCAAGACTAAAACAACCTAACTGTATGCTAGGCTAGTGTATTGCTTGGCTACTTTACCCTGGAGAGGAAAAATCCTCCATGAGCATACCTGAGGTGTTTTGCTATGAAGACACTGCTTCTAGTATGAAAACTGGCTTGCAGATCTTGGCAAAGCTCTGCTTTGTACCACAGAGACATAGCCTCAGACTTGTCTTTTTTGCAACAGTCTGTGTTTTAGAAAAATATCTTCAGGCCAATCACTCTCATCCTTTCAGTCCAGAGAAGAAATTTCCTTGGGATGGAAGTAGTTAATAAAAGTTAAGTCTTCTAGTAAGGGGACAGAAAAAAAAATACCATGTGACTGAGATGGCCAATTAAACATTATGAATATTCAGAATTCTCTAATTGAATGAAAGCTCATTACAAACACCCAGACTGAAATTTGCCCATGTAAAATATTCATTGAACAATTTTGCATAAATAAATAATAAACAATAATAAATGCATAAAAGTTTGTTCATAGACCATCTATCAGCAAGGGAAAAAAAAAAAGAAGACAGAATCTGTTAAATAAATTGTATGTAATGAGTAATCTGCCCACTGCTTGTTTTGAGCTCTCCCGTGGTAGGTGTGCTGTGGAGAGCTGACATGAGCATCTCTCTTCTGGGAAGGATGTGAAATAGGGCTGCTTGGAGTTAGATAAAAACCCGATACCCCGATGTTAAGGGAGCAGGGTATCTAAGATTGGGACTTAGCTTATCACAGATGTAACAGAGTCTGAGAGTTCTGAACATGTGAGCTGAAGAAAATGACTGGATTTGAAGAAGATTCAAACCAATTTCCATTTAAGCATAAGAGCATTTCCATTTAAGAGCTTCCTTGCATCTCCAGCCAACCAAGGTTTATAAAACCCCTCCCAATACAAAGGATGTGTTCAGTGTCACAAGTCATTGTAGGGTGATGCAGAAAGAGAACAAAGTTAAAACTATAGTGTATGTGTGCATTTGAGGTGCAAGGGAATGCATTTTGCTGGACACATGCAAACAGGCTGTACACAAACAGAAAAAGGTCAGAGCTGCATATGGAATAACTGCAAATGACTGCATGTGCTTTGCCTACCGTTTGGTTAACAGTGCTGGGGAAGGGGACTGGGAGAGAAATCAAAGGGCTGCTTCAATAAAATGTGAAAACCAAAATCCACAATTGTAAGGAGAGAAATACGAGGCAAGAGTGCTAAGTTGTGATTGGAGATGGTTACGAGTGAAAAGGTCTTATGCCTTATCCAGTCTCAAATCACACTGTGTTGGGGCCCATCTGTGGAGAATCTGGCTCTTAGGAATTTGTTTGTGAGACAGCCTGACCTATTAAGTGTGAACTGTTCCTCAGGGTAGGAACCACCATTTTTTTGTGGTTTGTTTGCACAGACAGTAGCAGAAAAGCAACCCATTCTCCAGCTATGCCCCATCATAAGAGCCATGAATGGGACATTTGTGGGAACATGGTATTTGCCTCCTGGCAGGTGGAGAAGTGGAGAAAGGACATGAGAAGTCAGATTGCCCCCTACTTCCCATTCTGTAAAAGTTGTCACTCACCCAGGGCAAACACTTGCACACCCACATAGTAATTACCAGACAAGTATACCAAGTATCCTTCTACACAGCAAATTGCATGGCAACTTTCCTGTAACTACATGATGGTTACCTGGTCCTTCATGCTGCTAGATAATTAGAATCTAAAAGAGTTTCATAAAGGTTAGTTTATGGGAGACTGATCACACCCTCTTTTCTTACCCTGAGGTCAGAACTTCCACTTTCAAATATGGGACTCATGCTCTTCTCTGGGTGTCACCACTTCACCCTTGGGAGGGGTTGGATGTCGCTGTATATCAGGGTAGAAAAGGCAGCTGGGGCTGGGTAGGCTTTTGTCTGTTGTCACTCCCCATGTGCCCAGTTCCCAGAAGATAAATCTGTGATGCTGTCACAACCACAGGAGTCTAATAGGAGGCTCCCTAACAGCTGTGGTCCTCAGGAGTTGAGCTTAGAGCTGCACAGGCCCCTGCAATTCTCCCTGGAGGACTAACCACAGTAAGCTGCCCTCCCCATTCTCCCTGACAGAGGTAATCACTGCTCTCTGCTGACCAGCCTGTATGGGGGAATTAACACTAGAAAAGAAAAGAGAAAAACAAAACCAGCTCTAATCCTTACGCCTCTCTTCTCACCCACCAGTGAAATCTCACATGGGGATTTTCTTTTAAAGGGGGTAATCATGTGTGTTTCAGTCTGGATTCTGAGCTTTCCTGGCTGGATTGTGCTCTGTTAGAAAGAATCTCTCCTTTTCTAGCTGGTTGCAAATCCCTACCTTGTTATCACAAGACAGTTAACTATCTAATCACACAGTTTTATTGCATGCTTAGCCCTGAAACACACTGCACTGCCAGATGCTGTAGCAGACTGTATTAGCGAAATAATAACAAGGCAATTCAGAAGGCTTGTCTCATAGCTGCTGGGTAATTTAGTGACCAGGCTGTTCTGTAATTTTGCTGTCACTGTGGCTCCATGGGTTTGGCTGGGAAGAACTGTGTCAGCGCGTGCTGTTTGCTCTGACAGACTGTATGTTGTAGAGCAGCATCACACGGGAAGAACTGGTACATGTGACAATCAGGGGAGTCTGCCTGTTCTCTTTATGGTTAGTCAGGGTGGAACTGTGCAAGGGGACTTGTACTTTCTGACTTGTTCATTGGAAAAACAAAGCACAGAAATGGCAGCAGAAGGTTATTCTTCCCGTCACTCTCTGAAACTGGTCTCTTCAGGGGAGGGAATCAAAATAAACAGTGTGAGGATAGTGGAATATATGTGATGGGAACTGTTTATCTGGGCAGGGCAAAAATTTACCCCCTGGGGCTCTGGGTGATTAGCACTTCTGCAAGTACTGGGATTTGTTGAAAAGAGAAAGGCAGAGAATATATTAAACCATCTGTTTCCCTCTCGCAGTACACTGTAGGGCTGGAACAGAGATTGCTGTGTCTCCTTGTTCATCACTCTTATCTAACCATGAGAGATGGAAGATTGAGTATTGTCAAGAGACATTTAAAGACAAGTGACATTCAGCAGAAGTCTCAGTAAATTCATATTTATTAGCAAAGAAGGTATAGCAGTGTGCAAGAGATGTGCAAGCAAGACGTTTTCATTCCATTAGTCCTTGTCTTTGTGCTTTGTGCTTCAGCATGAGCTCAGACATGGTCATCAGCTATCTCTGTCTGTCTGGACAGGGTTTAGGTTTGAACCATCCCTCTTCTCCTCTCAAACAAACTGATTCCTTCTCTCTCAGCACAGACCAAGCCTGAGCAATACTGTGAAGCACCTGAAGGTGAGGATGGTAAATGGAATGTTCAGGCTCAAGGGTGAGCTTGAGTCTTCAGCTATAGCATGATGGTGTAAGTGTGCCTCCTGGGGGCCTGTGCAAATGGAGTGGAGGAGAGACATTCATGTAGGAAGAGCCAGAAAGCAAAATGTCTTTATAGCAATGTCACGATCCGCCCTCACGGACGAGATTGTGATGGTTCGTTATCTGATCTCAGGGTACAAAACACCAACACGGCAAGGGGGTTTGCAGCAACAAAATCAATGTACTTTATTGAACAATCACAGCAAAATGCATTGGAGGGAATTGGGGAGAGAGAGAGAGAGAGAGAGAAAGAGAGAGAAAGAAGAACCCTATAGGAAAGGAAGGAAAGACAGAGTAGGTATATCTACCAACATAGAGGCGATGCAATTCTTCGAAGTCCAGTCGATGTCCAGTTGAGGAGTCGCCTTTACGTTGGGGAGATCTCGAAAGGCTAGCTGACTTGAGGGGCCTTTTATGTAAAAAGTTGGGAAGGAGGGGGAGAAAGAGCGCAATAGTCTTGTGATCTCAACAGTGGGGAGAGCTATTGTTTTCCTGGTTCACTGGCTGCAGGCAAACATGATCAGTTCGATTAGCTGTTCTCCACACACACACACCGCCCTCCTCCCCCCAGATTACAGATTTCAGTCCTTGAGGAGGAAAAGAGTCTTGTCCACATAGGGATTTCATGTCTCAGTCTTAGAGGGAGTGGTTTCTCCCATCTCAGTCCATCTGCCACGGTGGTTGTTCAGTAGATGAAGGGTCTTCTGTGGAGACCACCGAAGGGTAATTCCAGAAGAGAGTCCAGCCAGGCTTGGGGGTGGAAAACTCCAGGCCATTGTTACAGAGCGGTGCAGGCGAAGGAAGGTCAAGATGCTCCTCGTCCTTTTCACTGGGAGCAGTGTAGCGTGAGGTACAATAACTCAAGTTCCAGTCCCGGGAACTTGGCGAACCCCCACCAAACCAGGATGTAGGATCCTCTTTCTTTCGGTGGTCTCAGTCTTCTTTCACGACGATCGTGAGGCAGATGAGAAAGCAATCTTGGGCAGAGTCTTACACCACCCCGTGACTCACGATTGTCTTCATCAGTGGGGCTCATATGTCGGTAGTATACCTCGGAGAACAGAGACAGTGTGACAGAAGGGGGAAAGAGGGAGAGAGAGGAAAAGAAGAAAATGGAAAATAGGAAAAGAGAGAGAAAAGAAAAGAAGGGAAACAATTGTTCAACATGATTAATATCAATTCAAAACCATATTCTTAAACAATCACAATAAATCATAAACAATTAAAAGCAAAAGCAAAATTAAATCACAATTGATTTAGAAAATAATCTCTAAATGATTTTATCCAAATAATTCACTATGAATCAGAATAATTCTTACAAAATCATTAAAAGGAAACTAATGATTGTTCCAAAATGCATATTCTAGTTTATACCCATTTTGTGTCAACAGTCTTAGGAATGTCTACAGTATTGAAAACATCAGCCAAGTTGTGAGCATTGATTATAGCTGTCAGCCTAGTTAGCCGTTTCATCATTCTCCAATTCATTACAAACAAGATTATGGATAGAACAAAACCAATCAAAACTAGAATGAGAAGAACAACAATGGGATGACACATGGTATTCAGGACACTTGTGGCAGTTGGTGACCACCCGAAAAGAGTGTTCCACCACTGGTGCTCGGCATCTCTCTTTACTCTTTACAAGACACGGTGTATCTGTTTTACATTGTGATGAACAGTCACCAAGGTTTTCTGTCCATTTTTCTTGATCTTTTCCAAAATCTCGTTCAGGTCCTGGTGGAGCAACAGTTGTCTTACCAATGTGAGGTTCATCCCGATGGGAGTGGGTTCTAATTTGTGGATCAGCGTGTAGTTGGATTGCAAAAGGTAGTGAGACGTAACCGGAGCTTCATAGGAAAAATCACATCCTGCAATCTTAGTAAAGTTACAAGCACAAAAATTTGAATGATTACTGGTATCTACGAATACATCTTCTACAAATACAATATCACAAGCAGTTCTAAAGCATGCACATCCGTTGCCTATGTATATTAAAACTGTTTTAGAAGTCTCGTTAGGATGAATTTCAAAATGACAGATGTTTTGCTCTGTGTCTAAACAAATATCCTGAGCGGTTATTGCATTGCTTTCACAGATGAACCCTTGTTGTTCTCGGACAATACAAGATTCCAGGTTAACAGTTTGCCATTTGTTACCAACGTGGCGGGCCCATTCCCTATGTCCAGAAGGATAGAGAATGGCTCCGTCGTGATTCAGCCCTAATGGGATAATAGGGAATATGAAATGTACAGAAGCATTGCGTATCGTTAACACAAAAGCTGTGGCTGTGTTTGTAATGGGGTCATAGGTAAAGTTCACCAGGTTCCACCAGGATTGGAATTCTCTTTCAAAATCAGTGGCACTTTCCCAAATTATTTTCCAAATCTCAGTAGGAAAGATGCATTCTTCCCCTTCTCTTATAATTGAGGCAGAAACGGACTGCATCCATAATTGTGCCTGGATACAGCTGAGAGCCAAAGAAACATTGTTTTGTGTAGCACTCAGTACATCAATCATCAATCTGTGGTCATCTATATTTACCTTTTCCCAATTCGGCAAAATGTTTGATAGCAGCCACTGATGCGTTCCCAGAGCCAATAAGGATGATTGCAGTGGTTGCTGAATTTTAGTCAAATCTTTGGTTGTGGCAGCCAATTTACTTAAGTTCAAATAATTTACACGTTATATGTAATATCATCACCTGGTGTTACCATAAAGGGAAGGGAAAACATTATTTTTGTTGTCCAGTGCCAGTGTTGTCATGGTTTATCAGGTCTTCATGTTGTCCCTCGGAGTTCTTCTGTAAAAGCAAACACAACAAGCTCTGCCACAAAGAGGCAGGAAAAGTTAGAACGATGGAATTGTCAGAAAGGTTTTTAATATCAGTGGTACTTCCCCTGTAGCAGGGGAGTCCACCCAAACAGGTTGTCCAGGGCAATGTGCTGGGTTCTTGAAGTCATCTGGTTCCTGTAGTGAAGGAATTATGCTTGGAGCTGTTGGGCAAAAAGCAGTGATTTTGGGACACCCATTAACCCCCCATCTATAGTAAGAGGTGTGAGAAATCCATTTAACCCCTTCACCTTTTGCCCAATCCTGCACATCTTGGACAGTAAAGTGAGAAACATTATCAGATTGAATTTCCTGTGGTTTTAGGAAAATTCCAAACCATCCCTGCAATGCTTTAACAGTATTATCTCTGGTAACTCCTTTGAAAGCATCGGCCTGGACCAACACAAATAAAAACACAGCATAGGACTCAGTATAAATACAGACAAGGAAATAATTTTGTCCCTCATGCTGGAAAATACTCCAAATAGTTAACAGTATTTTAACTTGTGTGCTGCTTTCTTCCTCTCTGTTCGCAGAAGCAGGGGAGAAAGGAGGGGCTGCTTTACTCACAGAGGCAAGTTTGTCTTGGCTACTACCCAGGCTCTCAGTTTTGGGTATTGCTAAGTTTTTATCCACTTCTATAAGAGTTAAGCTAACCACAGACAACCCCCCTTCCCAGGTAGAGTATCCTTTCTCAGCATCTTTGAAACCACGGGAATAGAAACAAACAGGTTTTGTCGGACCCTCAGAACCCCACTGCAAGATGTGTACCGATAGTTGTGAAGAGGCAAGTTCCCACTCCACCTGGTAGGGATCTGGAGGATGGATAGGGTCCAGGGCTGCTATAGTTTTTTGAGGGAAAATTGCTATAGGTTCAAATGTTCCTGGAAGCCCTTGCATTAAAGAGGCTATAATTTCAGGCTTTACAGGTGATTGCATTGGTAACTCAGAACTAGGAATTAGTTTCTTTTCACGAATCATTTGCAGGCAGCCAGTTTTGTGAATGTTTTCCGGGAGTTGGTCAGGGGTACCAGCTATGGTTAAAAGGTCTCCCCTTTCCAAGGGGTTAAGTCCCTCTGCCCGATGAGCTGTGCACTGAGTCAGGGACTTTTGATCCCCCCCAGTGAGAGACACTTGACATATGTATTCTGTTTCTGATTTGTGGGAGAGAAGCTCATACTCCTTTGCAAGTTTTGTTAATTCAGTAGCAGTATACGGGTTTTCCTTGGTGGTTATGTGCGGGTCAAAATCCTCATCATTGATATAGTTATATTCTGTTGTAATTAGAGGTTCCATACTAGAACAGCAGTGATCCCCACAATTTTTCATCAGAGCTAATTCTTTTTTAGGGTAATTTTGATTACTGTGTGGAGTTTCCTTCTCCTCTGTCTCTTTTGAAGAATCAGCATTATGTGAGATTTTAACACGTTCCTCTCTCAAGGCAGCCCGTAATAAATTTTTTTCATTTCTTGCTTCATCTAACTGTTTTTGCAAAACTTCAACTAGATTTTGGAGGGATTCAATTATTGCCATTTCCTCACTTTTCCGCTTAAAGCGGGTTTCTACAGCTGCTGTGAGACAGGCTCCCAAAACTGAGCAGAGGATAGTCTTATTTTTGCCCAGTTTTAGCCTATTTTCATGTTGCAGAGAGCATATTTTATTAATAACATTTTCTAAATTAGACCAATTGCAGTTTGCCCATTCTTCTCCTTCTGTAGAAGGTGCGGCATTGTATTTACCAAGCAGAGCATAAAATTCAGCTTTACCTTTTACACTGAGGTTCTCAGTCATTTTGTGAAGGGACCAAAACTACGACAGGGAGGTACAACTTAAGTTACAAAAACCGCACAGCCTTTGCTGTGTTTCCCTTCGCTTCCCTGGGTAGTTGAAGAGACAAAATCTGTCTGAGAGGCCCTACTTAGTTTCTTCAGGAGAGTCTCTTCCTTCCCAGACAGTCCAAACACACACACATGCACATGCACACAAAGCAGTTTTTTGTGAGAGGATCAAAACTACTGCGGGGAAAATCAAACACACAACCTCTGTCGTGTTTCCCCTCACTTCCCCGAGTAGGCGAAGGAGCTAACCTGTTTGGGAGGCTCTGCTTAGTTTCCTCAGACGCCCCTTCTCTCCCAAACAGTCCAAATACAGACAAACACAACAACAAAAGCAGGTTTTTGTGAGAGGATCAAAACTACTGCAGGGAAATTAAACACACAACCTCTGTCGTGTTTCCCCTCACTTCCCTGAGTAGGCAAAGGGGCTAACCTGTTTGGGAGGCCCTGTTTAGTTTCCTCAGATGCCCCTTTCTCTCCCAAACAGTCCAAATACAGACAAATACAACAACAACAGTTTTCCCCCTTTTGCACCGAGAGATCTTTTGTGAAATCCCAGAGACAGAGTCCCAAGTGGAGTCTGTCAACCAGGATCCTGTCCGTGACGCCAATTTTATGTCACGATCCGCCCTCACGGACGAGATTGTGATGGTTCGTTATCTGATCTCAGGGTACAAAACACCAACACGGCAAGGGGGTTTGCAGCAACAAAATCAATGTACTTTATTGAACAATCACAGCAAAATGCATTGGAGGGAATTGGGGAGAGAGAGAGAGAGAGAGAGAAAGAGAGAGAAAGAAGAACCCTATAGGAAAGGAAGGAAAGACAGAGTAGGTATATCTACCAACATAGAGGCGATGCAATTCTTCGAAGTCCAGTCGATGTCCAGTTGAGGAGTCGCCTTTACGTTGGGGAGATCTCGAAAGGCTAGCTGACTTGAGGGGCCTTTTATGTAAAAAGTTGGGAAGGAGGGGGAGAAAGAGCGCAATAGTCTTGTGATCTCAACAGTGGGGAGAGCTATTGTTTTCCTGGTTCACTGGCTGCAGGCAAACATGATCAGTTCGATTAGCTGTTCTCCACACACACACACCGCCCTCCTCCCCCCAGATTACAGATTTCAGTCCTTGAGGAGGAAAAGAGTCTTGTCCACATAGGGATTTCATGTCTCAGTCTTAGAGGGAGTGGTTTCTCCCATCTCAGTCCATCTGCCACGGTGGTTGTTCAGTAGATGAAGGGTCTTCTGTGGAGACCACCGAAGGGTAATTCCAGAAGAGAGTCCAGCCAGGCTTGGGGGTGGAAAACTCCAGGCCATTGTTACAGAGCGGTGCAGGCGAAGGAAGGTCAAGATGCTCCTCGTCCTTTTCACTGGGAGCAGTGTAGCGTGAGGTACAATAACTCAAGTTCCAGTCCCGGGAACTTGGCGAACCCCCACCAAACCAGGATGTAGGATCCTCTTTCTTTCGGTGGTCTCAGTCTTCTTTCACGACGATCGTGAGGCAGATGAGAAAGCAATCTTGGGCAGAGTCTTACAAGCAATGTGACAGCAAACCTGAATTTGTGAGAGGATGTGTGCATGTGGTGGTATACGAGGGTGTGGGACTGGGCAGCTATGTGGAAGTAGGTGTGAGTGATGCAGGCATGGAATGTAAATTTGATACTGTGCAGGGACACAGAGACTGTACGAATCCTGTGTTTCTCCCCAGAGCCCAGGAGTTAATCTAAAAAGGCCTATACTTATGGGAGCTAGGGCAAATGTAGGTAGGTGGGAACCCACCCACTGCAGCCTGGCCCTGCATGAGATGAAGGTAACATTGAGAAAAGATGCAGGTGCTGCTAATGGCTCATCAGTCCCAGTGACTCTGGAGGGTTTTTTCATCTCTGAGTTTTAGCAACAGAGAAGGAGGGGGGCATCATTCTGGAGCCTGTTGTTTATCAAGAGCTGTTCCATTGCACAGTGCAAAGGATCACAAAAGCAGCCTAAGTGTGAGGTGCGTATTGAAAACAGAAACAATGGCAGCAGCTGGGACCTTTGACCAAAGGACTGTTAGGAAGAATTTTATTCAGGCAAGTAGATGGGAATGACTTTATTAAAGATGTGAAGAGGGCTTGAGCTGCCTGGGTAAATCTATTTCACTGAGAACTGAGGTCGATGGCATTACTCCCCCTCACTCTCCTGTGATTCATGAGGGAAAGCTGAGCTCCAATGCCTTTTATGAAAGATGGTAGTTGTTTGCTTGAAAAGAGTTATGGGGGCCTGTTATGGCCTTTCTGATGTCTCACCTTCTTGTGAGATGTGCACTGGACAGTCTCCTGTTGTGGGCTAAGGCTTTTTCTCCCTCTCACATGAGCTGAGCAGTCAAACCCAGTAACAAAAAATGCCAACCCACCTTTGCAGAGTCCATCAGCCCAGAAAGCAGCACACAGCAGTCAGCAGAGGCTCAGTCCTCGTGGTGAAGAGAAGGCAGAAAAAAAGCACAGGGGGATATGTTTAAAGTGACTACAAATACTAGGAACAGTTCCCTCAGCTTTATTGAGCAGCCCTGAAAAAAACATCTGCTTTGCAGGACCTAGTCTTCTCCTAAGATTACTAGAAGGGTTATTGCTCAGATGCATTTTTATCTGTTTTCCCATTTTCTTCATCTGGACAGCAAGAGAAAGTAAAGGCATCAGACCAGTCCTCCAAAATTGTCCAGGTGTCAGATGAGGAATATGTGTGTTCAAACGGGCTTTGATCTTGAAGGTACATACTACATGGACTGGGAAGAATGGAGATAGCAGTAGGAAAGCTCCCACTTTTTCCAAAGGATGTTAACTGCCAGATTGTTAGGTGTAAACTAGAGGAGAGGTACCAAGAACAAAGGGGTGGCAATTAGGAGGCTGTTTGGCATTTGAGAGATGAAGGTTCAATTTTCTGCTGTCAGATACAGCCTGTGGGATGTGGGACAAGTAATTTAGTCCCCTACTGTCCAACTTCACCGTTGAGATACAGCAATGGCATCTGCTTTACAGGAGCATTAAGAATGCAAATATTCTACCACAAGGCACAGAAACAAAGCAAGAAAACACAAGTACCTAAAATGTAATATGTCTATAACTCACTGCATCAGTGTCAGGTCTAGCTACTAAAGTGTGGGCACTTAAACAGGAGCTGTTTCTTGCTCAGTGCTTTGACAGTGCCTAGCAAATTACAGACTGTTCTCTGTTGGTTCTTTGATGTTACCACATTCTTAAATAATCATTCACTGAAATTCCTCTGGTAAAAGTGAATGAGCTTGGATTTTTCTACTTCTGCTGCCAGGACACAGTTTGGCCTGCTCTGTGAAGTGCCCCTTAGGGGGACAATGGAGCACAAATTCTGTGCACGCACATGCACAGAGTTAAGGAATTCACACTTTTTTATTGGTGAGACTGCTGCTTGAAGCTGAAATGAGGTGCTATGTCACCATGCCACTTTTTTATTGTGGAGATAACTATGCTCTTACTTTTTGGAGAAAACAACTCCATTCAGAGAGCTCTGATGATCTCAGCAAGTGCTGCCACTACTGCTGAGTTTCTGCAATCACCTACTGATTTAGGCGATGTTTCTTTGCTGGAAAATGCAGTGCAACCTATCAGCTGGTTGGCCCCATCTTGTTTCTGGTGACACCTTCTGCATCATGACTCCTAGTGAGCTCAGCAAGAGAGGGGATGCCTGATGGGCAAGTCAGTAGAAAGTTGTCTCCTGGCCAGCAGCAACTGCTTTATCACAGCAACGTGGGCACAGCTGGGGATGTACTGTAGCTCCTTGCATATTTCAAGGCCATGTGGTGCTCTCTCAGGATTTAATAGGCTGCTGGAGTCATGGAGAGATAAGAACCTGTAGTGTTCTCTCAGCCTGTCCCCTGCTCTCTCCACCTGTGTCCCCTGTGCTTTCTTACAGTGCTGCTGCCACTTGTATGCATGCGTTTTGAACCTCCTGCCCCTTTTCTTTTAAGTCCTGCATCACAGGACCAATCTGTCACATAAATGTGGATCCAGCATGAGGTGATACAGAGATCTGTCTTCATATCCAAAAAGAGAATAGGTGCAGTCATAAAAACATTGTGCCATCATCATTGTACCCTCTGCTCTGAGTTTGGGATGAGCAAGCTGTGACAGTGCTGCAAGGTAGGAGCTGGTTGTGCTGCTGGATGGTCAGGTAGAGAATTTTAAATCCCTGTTAGCATGCAGAGGTCTGTTAGGGAAAGTTTGGGAAGAATAAGATGAATTTCACTGGTTCTTTTATCGCACCAACAGTCACTTCTCTAAGTTTTTATTCATATCTTGAAAATTCTCATATGAGAATAGCACAGAAAGCAAAGAGTTTCAATCTTTGCTCTACTTCTCCCAGGCAACAGTGAGTTCCACATGCTAGTAAGTATGCACACTATGATGTACATGTGCAATTCATGCAACTACATTGAGGGCTTTCTCATTTCTTCTATTGCCAGTCACTGAACAGCTGCATGTGATTCACACTTCAGAGTAGTGGTAGTTAGCTAGAGGTAGTCCTCGTTTTTAAGTGGAAATGGCAAAGCTCAAATAGCGTTTCCCTAGTGGCTTAGGAGTAGAAGGACAGTATTCCCTTCTCAGATGTCAGAGTATTTAAGACTGCTTCCCTGTTATGCATCTGCAGTCAGAAATAGACCTCTGTGTCTGTCTTCTTCTCCCGAGCTCTCCTTCCTTCCCTCTTTATAGCTATAATAGCTTCAGTGGGTTTTAAATTCAAGCTTTCATTATCCCATGACCAAACCTCTGCAGATAGCACGGAGAATTGGTTTCCATACCTGAGGTGCTGGCTTTTGGCAAGTGCGCTGATGCCTTGTGTTCAGGGAGGAAATAGCCCAGACTAAAACTAACTTGGGGGTATCAGCTGACTCCAGGGTTTCTGGGGAGGAGGCAAGGAGGGCTGGTGGCAGCTCTGATTAGTTATCCTGCTGAAAATGGTTTGAGTGTTAAGAATTTACTGGGAACTATATGTCCCGGGCTTTCTGCAAATCAAATTAGAAGCTAGGCCAGTTTCAGGATTACTGGTGAGCTGAATAAATTGTGTGGCAGTGGCTGCAAGTGGGCACATAATTCTAAATGTTTGGTGCACAGTTCTTAGGAGCAGCAGCAATAAAACACACCAGCAAAAAGAGGAAAGAGTTTGGAGGGAAATTGGATGGCATTTTGTGAATTCAGGCCACTGGATCCAGCTGTGTAACACACACATGACTCAGAGCTGATGGACATGTAGCCCTGCCTGGCAAGCAAGGCAGTGCATACATGCTCCTTGTATGCTCCTTGTGTCTCTCCAGGTAGCTTTCCCTGCAATATTGCTCTGTAGGGCGAGTGAGGTCCTCAGTGACCTCTGCTGTACTTTGTGGTGAGTTGGTGCTGGGAAAAGCATCCTGGAGATCATGCACAGCACCGCCCGGATGGATTAGCAAAGCTTTTTCCTACGGATTGCCTTGCCATACAACCAGTCTGTATCCATGACAGGTTTACTCTACTATCAAGCCTGCAGGAGACCTGTGTGACCACTTAGACTATAAATCTGCTCTTTTAATACATTTATTCCTCAGCTAGTCATTTCTCTCCTGTGATGTTTCTCATCTCTTTTCTGCGCTGTTCTGCTTCGAAGCTGCCATTAGTCCTGACTTTCCCCCTCCTCTCCCTCTCCATTTCTTTCTTTCCCCCTGTTTTTCTGCTATGTTGACAGAGTTGCCTGAGTGGTTTAATCACCAGGCTGGAGTTTTGGTCCTTTGCTGAAGCCCTCTTTTTTTTCCCTTTCAGTAAAGAAATATGTGTATATTTCTCTTTTCTTCCGGCTTGTCATATTTTGCATCTTATTGAACTCCTATGAGCAAGGTGAAACGCCTTCATGCTGGCCAGCAGGGAGCAAAGGACAGTGTGGTATTTATGGCTGGAGACCAGGGAGGTGTTAGGAAGAATCGTCCACAGTTCAAATACAGGAGATGCTGGTACATTTACATTGATAACAATTTGTTATAGATTTTTTTTCTAGAATCAGAAAGGAATACATAGTGATGGTTTGGAACTCTAGAGAAAATATATAAGCCAAGTGGCCTGTAATCTCTTCTGCCTCTTCAAAATGCTCTGGTGATATGATTTCACATCCCACCTATCCTCTAGGTGTCGGAGGCTCTGTGGCAAGAAAACAGAGATATCTTGCTGCTTAGGGTTTGCACATTTAATCCAGTTGAATAAGAGATTTAACTTGCTGCAAACATTGTATGTGTGTGTGTGTGTGTGTGTATGTATGTACAGGTGGCCCACAGAGGGGTTCATACACAAGTGTGCACACCAGTCACAGGCACAGAAACAATACACACACGTGCAAAGTGGGGAGAAATTACTTAAGAGGAATCATGTGGTCCTAATGGGAGACTCTGAGATAAGAAGAAGAATAAAACATGTCTCCTGTGCCTGCTAGTGGCGCCAATATCACCTAGGGAGAGAGGAGAGGTGGCAGCCACATGCTGTCAATGATGGTGAAACAGATTGCCTTGAAACCAGTGCTCTGCTGGGGCTAAGTCGGCCTGAGCCCATTGAAGAACCCCTGCTGCACTGTGAACCTCTCTCCTCAATGCAGGACACTGCATAAACCCACTGTCTGTCATGCTGCAATGTGTGTTTTTAATAGCATCAGGTTCCACTGTGAATTTGTAGCCTTGGCATGCCTTGCTAGTTGTTGTTTTCCTTTCAGATAACAAAGTAAAAGGATATTTCCTCCACGTTCTCTGTTGCTGGCCTTGGTTTGGATCTGGCATTCACACTGTTTGGAAAGGAATGAGGGGAGGAGTAATTTTTGAGTTTCACTGCTGCTCTATTTTTGCAGCAGGTGCTGGGGGATTGCCATACCTGGATCACTGTGTTCAGGAGTGAGTTACTGGTCTAATAACACTCTTTGGCATTGGCCGGAGGAAGCTATTTCAGTAAGCAGAGAATGGCAGTCACTGTACGCACTGTAAATTGCAGCATTGCTTGAAGAAGGAGCAGTGAGACCCCCGGGCTGAACTGGCAGAGCAGCATTTTGCAGGAGCTGATGGCTTTTAGCAGCAAGCCTCAGCTTTTGACTTAATGGGCCCCAGGACAGATTGTACACAGGAGAACATGATTCTGGGATCATGGAGCCAGACTTAGTAAGCATGTCCTTCTGGACTCCAAAAACCTGCTTTGCAAGTTTTAGTTTCTCTCTCACAAAACATCCTGTATCTTTTTTTTCCTGTAATTGTTGGGAGGCAAAAATAAATGTCAAATACATTGCACAAGGAATGGGAAAATATTTTTTTTTCATATGACCCAGATGTCTTCCCCCTTCTTCTTGTATGCGATGTCTACTATTTTTTGTCATTCAAGCTGGGCAAAACTGCACTTCTGCCTTTCAGAATAAGATATGGCTGTCACATTTAGCCAGCCTGGCTGGATACATTGAGCAGATATATACAGCTTAAATTCTCCCTAAAGTCTTGTGTTTCTCCATACTTGACTCAAAACTTTAAAAAGTTCATATCCAAAAGTGATTAACAAAGGCTTCTAGATAGAACTGAGAGTGTTCAAATTTGGCATCGAGTCACTGGGTTTTGGATCTCAAGACCAATTGAGGTACAGGTCTAAATCTTGACTATCCCCACATACCTGGCCAAGGTAACTGAGAAAGGGAAGGTTAGCATAAAAGAAAGAAGTTTTTTCTACTCCTGTGTTTGTTTGGAGAATATTCTAAAAGCAAGGAGTTACTAAAACATTGTTGGCAGGGATAGTTCTTTGTTGTTAAATGTCTGGAAACCACATATTACCATAAATTCATTATATTCAGCCTCTCAGATAGTCTTTCTCATTAGCAGATCTCAGGGCTAAGCTGCAAAAGTAATGCCCACATCTGTAGAAAGCTAAGCACCCCATCTGTATTTACAAGCTGATATCTGCACTTTCATCTCTGTTGTATAGCCTTGATACAGTTTCTAGGTTGTTCCATGCCAGCCTGCTGCAGCTGTGTCCAGGCATCCTGAGTTCATATATTTATAAGCTTCTTTTGGCTTGCATAGGCTATTTGCCTCATTTATTTTCCTGCCCTTGCCCTTTGTGGTGTACTTTCTGTTCTTTCCACAGAAACTGAGCCTTATGCTTTGATTGCTGCAAGCTCTGGAGCCACTCAGGGCTCCTCACTGCTCCAAAGCCAAAGCCCACCTTTTACCAGAGCTCTGGCTTGGAAGACAGAGGAAGTTTACAGATCCCTCCCTCAGGGGCCTATGTCATTTAAAGCAAAGTTATACACAACTCTAAACATTTAAAATTCCCAGAAACTCTTTCCCTTTACCAGCACTGCTGTATAATTCGTTGTATACTGCAAAATAACACGTTCCACTACCTTTCCCTACTGGCATCGAAGGGAAATGTGATCCTGTGCCTGTCACAGAAGATGTGCAGCCTTCCTGTTTTCACAGAAAGCCTTCCTCTCCAAATGTCCTGGGAAATACTGTTGCTTTTATAATAACTGATCATCTCTGCCATATATCCCCATTGCTGCCTCACCAATTCTGGTGCTCTTTTTTGGTTTTTTCTTGCTTTTCTTTAGTGCTCCATTTGAG